>NC_053027.1:439192542-439497404 GCF_003073215.2 Triticum urartu | reverse complement strand
ACTTTTTGGTGTCCTTGGATTATCTTGTGGGTGCCATGGGCATCCCCAAGATTAGGCTCTTGCTACTCCTTGTTCCATGATCCATCAAAAGAATTCACCCAAAACTTGAAAACTTCACAACACAAAACTCAAAATAGAAAACTCGTGAGCTCCGTTAGGGAAAGAAAACAAAAGACCACTTCAAGGTACTGTAATGAAATCATTCTTTATTTATATTGGCGTTAAACCTACTGTATTCCAACTTCTCTATGGATTATAAACTATTTTACTAGCTATAGATTCATCAAAATAAGCAAACAACACATGAAAAACAGAATCTGTCAAAAACAGAACAGTCTGTAGTAATCTGTAGCTAGCGCAAGATCTGGAACCCCAAAAATTCTAAAATAAATTTATGGACGTGAGGAATTTATCTATTAATCATCTGCAAAAATAATTAACTAAATATCACTCTTCAAATAAAAATGACAGCAGTTCTCGTGAGCGCTAAAGTTTCTGTTTTTTACAGCAAGTTCAACAAGACTTTCCCCAAGTCTTCCCAACGGTTCTACTTGGCACAAACACTAATTTAAACAAAAAAAACACAACCAAAACAGAGGCTAGATAATTTATTTATTACTAAACTGGAGAAAAAAGTAAGGAATAAAAATAAAATTGGATTGCCTCCCAACAAGCGCTATCATTTAACGCCCCTAGCTAGGCATAAAAGCGAGGATAGACATGGTTGTGCTGTAGTAATAAGATAGATCGGTGAAGCTCATTTCATATTCTCTACGTTCAGCAGCAAGTTTTCTTTGAGGCAAGAAAAAGTAATCAAAAGGGCTAAATTTAATAGGACAGAAGTCCCCAAGATCAATTTTAGGAGGTATAGGTTCCTCTTTTGGCCCTTCGTAATGTACAACCAATTCATCATTATAAGCATTCTTTTCACAGAACTTTGTGAGCCTAGACTCAAGAGAGTATCCTAGCTCATTATTTCGAATAACCAAATCATCATTAAGTTCAGAGATTCTATCAATTAAAATATTGGTTGGCACCTTTTTCTGAGGTTTTCATTAAAAGCAACATAGTCAGGAGATTGAAAGCGCATAATTTCTTCTTGATCGAAGAGGATAGACTCTATGGGAGGACGACCAGCGTCCACCCTATAGTGCGCAAAGATTTCTTTAGCTTCTTTTATTATAAATCTAAATTCATGAGCCAAAAATATAGTAGCGGCACGCTTAACAGAGGAATGCTCGATATTAGAAAATTCTAGGAAAACTCTTTGTATAGATGGGTGCATATGCATAAATTGCCTTTCAAGTTCAACGATAAGCATGGCAATAGCATCCGCAAGACTACTAGTTCTATGGGGAATAGAACCGCCCATAGAGGGCAAAGCGCCGGCACAAGTAAAGAAATCTTGAATAACTCCTTTTCCAATAATATTACCACTACCGATTCGAGATCTTTTTGTATGGTAGGTAGGGGGTTCTTCAGCAGGAGCATCTGAATTTTCCGTGATATTGTTATCGCCCATATTGGCGATAACTTCTCCAATTTCAGACATAACGACAAGCAAGTGAACTAGCACACGAGCAAACAAGAGGTAAACGGGCAAAATAGGCAAATAGAGAGGGAGGATAGAGAGAGAGGGCGAATAAAACGGCAAGGGTGAATTGGGGGGAGAGGAAAATGAGAGGCAAATGGAAAATAATGTAATGCGAGAGATAGGGATTGCGATGGGTACTTGGTATGTTGACTTTTTGCGTAGACTCCCCGGCAACGGCGCCAGAAATCCTTCTTGCTACATCTTGAGCTTGCGTTGGTTTTCCCAGAAGAGGAAGGGATGATGCAGCAGAGTAGCGTAAGTATTTCCCTTAGTTTTTGAGAACCAAGGTATCAATCCAGCAGGAGGCCACGCTCAAGTCCCTCGTACCTGCACAAAACGATAGCTACTCGCAACCAACGCGATTAGGGGTTGTCAATCCCTTCACGGTCACTTACGAGAGTGAGATCTGATAGATATAATATTTTTGGTATTTTTGATATAAAGATGCAAAGTAAAAAGTAAAGGCAAAGTAAAAAAGCAAAGCAAGATTAAAGTAATGGAGATTGATATGATGAGAATAGACCCGGGGGCCATAGGTTTCACTAGTGGCTTCTCTCAAGAGCATAAGTATTCTACGACGGGTGAACAAATTACTGTTGAGCAATTGACAGAATGGAGAATAGTTATGAGAATATCTAGGCATGCTCATGTATATAGGCATCACGTCCGTGACAAGTAGACCGAAACAATTCTGCATCTACTACTATTACTCCACTCATCAACCGCTATCCAGCATGCATCTAGAGTATTAAGTTAAAACAGAGTAACGCCTTAAGGAACATGACATGATGTAGAGAGATAAATTCATGCAATATGAAATAAACCCCTTCTTGTTATCCTCGATGGCAATGATGCAATACGTGCCTTGCCGCCCCTTCTGTCACTAGGAAAGGACACCGCAAGATCGAACCCAAAGCTAAGCACTTCTCCCATGGCAAGAACTACCAATCTAGTTGGCCAAACCAAACGGATAATTCGAAGAGACTTTCAAAGATAACCAATCATACATAAAAGAATTTAGAGAAGATTCAAATATTATTCATAGATAGACTTGATCATAAACCCAAAATTCATCGTTCTCAACAAACACACCGCAAAAAGAAGATTACATCGAATAGATCTCCACAAGAGAGGGGGAGAACTTTGTATTGAGATTCAAAGAGAGAGAAGAAGCCATCTAGCTACTAACTATGGACCCGAAGGTCTGAGGTAAACTACTCACACTTCATCGGAGAGGCTATGATGATCTAGAAGCCCTCCGTGATGACGGCCCTCTTCTGGCGGAGCTCCGAAACAGGCCCCAAGATGGGATCTCGTGGATACAGAAAGTTGCAGCGGTGGAATTAGGTTTTTGGCTCCTTTTCTGATCGTTTGGGGGTACGTGTGTATATATAGGGGGAAGAAGTTCGCCGGAGGAGCACCAAGGGGCCCACGAGGCAGGAGGCGCGCCCTAGGGGGGCGCCCCCCACCCGCGTGACCACCTCTTTTGTTCCTTGGAGCAGGGTCCAAGTCTCCTGGATCACGTTCGGTGAGAAAATCACGTTCCCGAAGATTTTATTCCGTTTGGACTCCGTTTGATATTCCGTTTCTTGGAAACACTGAAATAGGCAAAAAAAACAGCAATTCTGGGCTGGGCCTCCGGTTAATAGGTTAGTCCCAAAAATAATATAAAAGTGGAAAATAAAGCCCAATATAGTCCAAAACAGTAGATAATATAGCATGGAGCAATCAAAAATTATAGATACGTTGGAGATGTATCAGGGGCTCCCGAGGCTGGTAGCTGGGGGAGCTCCTCCTGAGGTGGTGCCGGCTCCGCAGGCAGAGATACTGCCGAAGGCTTGAAGAGCCGCTCCTCAAAGGTGCCAGGCTCTTGGGGTTCCCGCTTGGATGCTCTTTTGGCAATGTCGTCGGCCTCTTTGTTGGTGCCACGGGGCACATGCTGTAGCTCCATGCCCAGGAACTGCTTCTCCATTTTTGCGTACCTCTGTGAGGTACGCCTCCATGTGCTCAACCCTTGGCTTGTACACCTTGTTGGAGAAGTTGACGAGGAGCTGCGAGTCTCCCTTGATGGTGAGGCATTTCACCCCTAGGGCCACCACAGCCCTGAGGCCAGCGATGAGACCTTCGTACTCTCCGATGTTGTTGGAGACCTTCTCGCCCCGCTGGAAGCAGAGATGCACAGTGTAGTAAAGCTTGTCCCGAGTGGGCAGATGAGCACGGCTCCAGCCCCCGCTCCCTGGCGTGCGAACGCGCCATCGAAGTACATAACCCAGCCATCCAGCGCTTCACTCCCTGGCGAGAGGGATCGGTTCTCGCCTGCTTCGAGCTCCGGGATATCGGTCCACTGTGCCACAAAGTCGGCGAGCGCAGCCCCCTTGATAACCCTGGTTGTGCTGAACTCCAAGTCGAATTCTTGGAGCTCGATGTTCCATTCGGCGACCCTTCCTGTAGCATTGGGGCTTCTGAGCACTCTCTGCAACGGGTAAGCTGAAACGACCTTGATGGGGTGACCTTGGAATTAGTGGCGCAGCTTGCGTGAGGCCACCAGGAGCGCGAGCAAGAGCTTCTGAGGCATGGGGTATCGTGCCCTTGCATCTCGCAGCACTGTGCTGACGAGGTATACTGGTTGCTCGACAAGGGTGGGAGAGCTGATGGAGTTTCTGGTTCTTGGGGACTAAGGTGCTTCCTATGGGTCTCTAGCTCCTGGGGCTTGATGACTGGTCGGGGCCGCCGTTGTCTCAGGAGCATTGCCTTGGTGTTGTGCATCTTCATCCAGCTTGGTGGCTCCATCTTGCGGGCCCTTGACTTGGGGCTCCTCTCTGACGGCCACCAGCGCCGTACTGGCGGAGTGGGGTGTGGCAGACAAGTAGAGTACCAAGGGCTCGCGAGGATGACGTGCCACCATCACCGGCGGGCTGGTCAAGTATCTCTGGAGGTCTTGAAACACCAGGTCAGCCTCGAGGGTCCACTTGAACGGACCCTTCTTCTTCATCAGCTTGAAGAACGGCAAGGCGCGCTCCCCTAACTTGGAGATGAAGCGCCCCAACGAAGTCACGCAGCCTGCGAGCTTCTGCATCTTCTTGAGGTTTTGCGGTGGGCTCACGTCTTCGATTGCCTTGACCTTCTCCGGGTTGGCCTCGATCCCTCTATGGGACACGAGGAAGCCCAACAGCTTGTCGGAAGGGACACCAAATACGCACTTCTCCGGATTGAGCCGCAAGTCCACCTGGCGCAGCCTCGTGAAGGTCTCCTCCAGGTCCTGGATCAAAGTTCTCGCCTCTCAAGAATTTACCACAATGTCGTCGACGTAGGCCTCAGCGTTTCTCCCGAGCTGCCACCCCAAGGCGATGTGCATCAGTCGTTGGAAGGTCGCTCCTGCATTGCGCAGTCCGAATGGCATGCAAGTGTAGCAGTGTACCCCGCATGGGGTCAAGAAAGTCGTTTTCTCCACATCTTCTACCGCCATCTTGATCTGGTGGTAGCCTGAAAACGCATCTAGGAAACATAGCAGATAACACTCCGCGATGGAGTTGACAATCTGGTCGATGCGCGGCAGCGGGAATGGGTCTTGAGGGCAAGCCTTATTGAGGTTGGGAAGTCGACACACATGCGTTCCTTCCCTCCTTTCTTTGGCACGACGACCGGGTTCGCCAGCCACTCTGGGTACTAGACCTCGCGAATGACACCTGCTGCTTCCATCTTGCGAGTTTCCTGAATGATGAAAGACTGCTTCTCCATGGATTGTCGCCTCGCCTTCTGCTTCACAGGGCGCACATTGGGACACACCCTCAGATGATGCTCAATCACTTCTCTTGGGACCGCAACTAGCTGCTTAGGCTCCCAGGAGAATACTTCCTTGTTTGCTTGCAAGAAATCCACCAACTCCTTTTCTTGATCTGGAGCAAGGTCGGCACCTATGGTAAAGGTAGCGCTAGAGGCCCCGTCCGCGTCGACCGGTATCTGCTTCGTCTTGGCTTGACCATGAGTGAATAGCTACTTCTTCTTGGCGGCACAACCCCCTTAGTTCTGGAAATTGCCTTGTCGGCCAGGCAAGCTGCCGCCGTGGCCCTGAAGGCGAGCTTGAGGGCCGCCACGGCTTCCTTGGTGTCTCCGGCCATGGTGAGGATGCCCTTGCTTCCTGGCATCTTCATGAGGTTGTAGGCAGGATGGGTAGCTGCCATGAATTGGGCCAGTGCTGGGTACCTGAGGATGGCGTTGTATGGCAAGCCGATGCGGGCGATATCGAAGTCAGTTAGCTCGGTTCGGTAGTTGTCACGTGTGCCGAAAGTCACGGGGAGACGGATCTGCCCCAGGGGGGTGGAGGAGTTTCCACCGACCCCGGAGAAAGGCTTGCTGGGGCGGAGCCGCTCAAGTGGTACGTGAAGGAGGCTGAAGGCCTCCACGGAGAGCATGTTGAGGCCGGCGCCGCCATCGATGAGGGTCTTGGTGACGGCTACGCTGTAGATGGTGGGCGTGCAAAGCATCGGAAGCATGCCCGAGCCGACGGTGGAGACTGGGTAATCCCCCGAGCTGAAGGTCAGGTCGGCGTTGGGCGCCGCCCAACACGGGGGAGCCCCCTGCTGCGTGGAGACGACGCTGATCTGATGAAAGAACGGCTTGGTGTGACGGTCCGAGGGTGGCGCCAGCCAGCCACCGAGGAGAGCTGCGACGATGGGGGGTGCTGGTCCTCCGAAGCGCGCGATGAAGAGGTTGCGCAGCTCCTCCCAGGAGGCCACAGAAGATTCCGGCCGATGGAGGAGCCAGGCGGGCGACACGCCTGCAAGGGCCATCGGGAGCCAGTTGGCCATGACTTTACCATCGCCCCGGGCCTTCAAGACGGCCTCCTCGTACTCTAGTAGGAAGACTGCCGGATCCGCCACGCCATCGTAACGGGGTGGCATCTCCGGCTTGAAGTTGTGCGGCCACTGTACCCGCCGCAAGGCGGGGGTGAGGGCCCGAAGCCCCATAGCGCGGTGGAGGGCGCCCATCGATCCAGGCAGAGAAGCGGCGGCGTCCATGAGAGCTGGTCGGAGCGGCGAGGCCGTCGGTGAGGGGGCAGAGCTTCGGCGCACCCTACCTGGCGCGCCAAATGTCGGATTTCGGGTTTCGGCAAAACCCTTGAGGTTCGAACACTTGGGTGCGCATAAAGATCTCTCCCCCTCTCTATCTCGCACACTCCACGATCTCACGGCCTAGCTCGACAAACCCAAAGAACACGGGACACAAGATTTATACCGGTTCGGGCCACCATTGTGGTGTAATACCCTACTCCAGTGTGGTGTGGTGAATTGCCTCTTGGGCTGAGGATGAACAGTTACAAGGGAAGAACAACCTCCTGAGCTGAGGTGTTCTTGTTCTTGGTGAGTTGATGCTATCTCGGATGAGCTGAACCTATCCCCCCTACGGTGGTGCTAGTCTTATATATAGAGGCCCGGGTCCTCTTCCCAAATATTGAGCAGGAAGGGATCCCACGACGGCCAATTTGAAGGGGGACAACTAGTACAAGCTATCCTGACAAAAGTAGTCTTCGCCTACCAAAGGCTCTGGTGGTGACGCTGTTTTGGGATCCACGGTGACCTCCGTCCTGCTATCCTGCTGGTCTTGGTCTCGTTGCACCGATATGGAAACCTCTGCCTGATGCCTCGGGACTCCTTGCCTGCACTTTCCCCTTTAGCACCAAAGAGGAAATGAGGACACTGCGCGCTGGCGCCTGCCCAGCTCCAGTCGTCATGGCTTGCGTCACATAAACCACGCGAGGTGTCCCTTGCCTTGATCTCTTCGCCCCTCACGAGCTGGCCTAGTGAGGCCGCCCCTGAGGAGGTCTTTCGTCATCCGCATCGCGAGGCTTGGCCCGTCGCGAGGGTCTTGAGCGTTTGCTGGTGAAGATGGGCCGTACAGGGCCACTGGTGCAGCCACGCAGCGGGCCTCAGGCAGGCAAGTCTGGGGACCCCCGTTCCCATAACGCAGACAGACACTGCGCGTGCTGGCAACCGCCTGGTGCCCGCCTAGCCTTGGTCGTCATGGCTTGCGTCATAGGAACCTCGCGAGGTGCCCCTCGCCTTGATCTCTCCGCCCCTCGCGAGCCAGCCTGGTGAGGCCGCCCTGAGGAGGTCTTGTGTCATCCGCCTCTCGAGGCTTGGCCCCTTGCGAGGGTCTTGAGTGTTCGCTGATGAAGATGGGTCATACAGGGCTGCTGGCGTAGCCACGCCATGGGCCACAGGCAGGTAAGTCTGGGGACCCCCGTTCCTCGGATGCTGACAATAGCCCCTGGGCCCAAGGCACGCTCGGACTTGGCTTAGAGGCGAAGCCAAGGGGCCAAGTACGGAGCGCCTCAAGCCCCAACAGCCTGCAACCTCGGTTTGACGCGTGGCGATTGATGGGACGTGGGCGTCTCCGCTTCCGCACACTGCCTCGGCAACTGCCCGACTTGACGAGTCCCTGCTGCATGCAGAGAAAACCATCATTACCTGTGATGATGGGGGTCGCCGGTTGGCCTTCTCCTGCTATAAATGCAGAGGGGGCAGAGCCGCCGTCGCCCATCTCTTCCTGCTCCACTCGCTTCTTCTCGCTTGCTTCATTGCTTACAGTGACACCCATGGCGCCTGCGAAGAGGTGCTCGGCCGCGGAGAAGGGGAAGGCCCGCCAAGAGGGCCCCTGCTCACCGCCGCCCAAGAGGGGGCGCGGTCGCCCGCGTAAGCATGCCGCGACCCCTGCCATGGCCCCTTGCGGCTGCGGCCGCGCCTCCTCGCGTGATGGGATTCGCCCAGGTCATGGCAGCTCGGTCGACGAAGTCAGGCACGCCATGGTTGCGCGGCCTCCTCGGTCGCGCTTACACTCGGTGGAGGTGCTGCCAGAGTTCGTTGTGTGGTCGGAGAATCCGTCTGGCACCTGGCTTCAGCTCCCGCGCTTCTTCGCCGGCGAACTACCGGCCGCGGGTCCAGACGGTCTCTGGCTGCAGGCGGACGGCTACTGCAGCAAGGCTTCGTTGGTCGCGGTGGAAGTCTCCGTGGCAGGCAACGCAGCCTTGGCCCGTGGCTGGCAGACATTTGCCTGCATGTGCGCCCTGGGCAGGCGGTGTACTCTCCACTTCAAGTACGACGGTGACACGACCCTCTACGTGCGGTTATTCGGGGAAGATGGTCGCCGTGTCGGATGCTTCCCTAGGACAACAACGGCGACGAGGTGCTCGGCCTTGGTGATGGCCATGACGAGGATGAAGGTGAGCTCATCCTCGGCGCTGGCCGCGGCTCGTCCAGCTATGGCGGCTCTTCCTCCGGCGACAGCTCCAGCAGCGGCGGCTATGACCAGCCGCCACGCCACCGCACCACTTCGAAGGCGGTAGCGGATCGTCTCATCACCGCGCCCCAGTCAAGCGCGAGGAGGGGTCTGGCTAAGTGCAGGGAGCGCCAAGGGCCTATCCTCATGAACCACCGCGGGGGTGCGCGTTGCTTTCGTTTTGTTCTTTCCTTTCTTCTTGCATCTAAAAAGAAGCAAGTATGGGGCTGTCGGTGTCAAAACTGGCGGATCTCGGGTAGGGGGTCCCGAACTATGCGTCTAAGGTCGATGGTAACAGGAGACACAATGTTTACCCAGGTTCGGGCCCTCTCTATGGAGGTAATACCCTACTTCCTGCTTGATTGATCTTGATGAATATGAGTATTACAAGAGTTGATCTACCATGAGATCGTAAAGGCACCGGTTTATATCTGTCTATGGACCTAGCCTTCCGGTTTATATAGACACCGGAGAGATCTAGGGTTACATAAGGTAGGTTACAGAGAAAGGAATCTTCATATTTGGTCGCCAAGCTTGCCTTCCAAGCCAAGGAGAGTCCCATCCGGACATGGGAAGAGTCTTCGGTCTTTATATCTTCACAGCCCATCAGTCCGGCCCATGTCTAATAGGTCGGATGCCCGAGGACCCCTTAGTCCAGGACTCCCTCAGTAGCCCCTGAACCAGGCTTCAATGATGAGGTGGCCGACGTGTGCAGATTGTCTTTGGCATTGCAAGGACGGTTCCCCTTTCCGAATACTCCAAGATAGTCTTCGGACGTAATCAATGTGTCCGGATCTTTAATACAAGAACCACATACAACCGCAGAGAATATAATATTGCACGAGCCCAATCCGCGGACAACTTTTTGTAATGTGACATCACGTCTGCTTGGTCATCATTTCGACCGTTTTCCGTCTACCGTTCCACGTTTCGAGACGCGGTTTTAATAGGCACATCTTGTCGACGCATAGATCGTGTCCCCTTATTACGAGATTCTCATCAATACGGGTGTGGGTAATATAATCGTGTCGTTTACACAGCCCTTGGGAACAGGCGAGTTTTAAGGAGAGTGGGGAGGCGCTTGATATTCACTGCCTTTATAAGGAGATAAGGATTCCCCTTTCTTCACCCACGCCTTCTCTCCTTCTTTGCCCTTCCATTCTCGAGCTCCAGCACCCAAGTCCTCATTCTTTCCGCCTCAAGTAAGCACTCAACCATGTCCGGATCTGGAGGGCAAGGCTAGTGGATGGCCTCCTGCATTAGGGAGAAGGACATCACCAGGATTCGGGACGCCGGGTATCTGGCGAAAGAGATTGCCCACCGGTTTCCAGCAAAGGAGCAAATCGTCCCCACCCTGAAGCCCAATGAGAGGGTGGTGTTCATCCCCCATTTCGTCCGTGGGTTAGGGTTTCCTCTCCACCCTATCGTCCGCGGGATTATGTTCTATTACGGGTTAGGCTTCCATGACCTAGCCCCAAATTCTTTCCTCAACATCTCGGCATTCATTGTCGTGTGTGAGGCCTTCCTCCGCATCCAACCCCACTTCGGACTGTGGCTCAAGATTTTCAACGTGAAGCCGAAGGTGGTGGATGGCCAACACGTGGAGTGCAGAGGCGCCATGGTGAGCAAGTTGCCCAATGTCACATGGCACATGGGTACTTTTGTGGAGACCATCAAGGAGTGGCAGGAACTGTGGTTCTATATCACAGAGCCCCGCGACACCACTTGGGTCACGGCTTCCAAATTCAAGTCCGGAGCTCCAGTGCGGCTCACCTCCTGGATGGAGAAGGGCCAAAAGTGGTCTTCGTCGGACGAGCTGATAGCGCTGCAAACGCGCATTCATAGCATGGTGGACAAAAACATCAAGCTCGTCGACGTAATCCAGGTGATGCTGGTTCGCCGGATCCTCCCATGCCAAAGCCGAAGCTGCCCCTTATGGGAATTTGACCTGAAAAAGCACCAAACCTTGGAAAGGCTCTTCGGAACGACTCACGGAGATGCCTGGAAGTTCCTCTTTAAGGGCAACGAGATGCCGCCAGCCATAGACTCGGACCGTGGGCACGATATTACCCATTCTGCCAATGAGGTAAGCCTTTCACGTCTCCAGACGCATCCCCAAGGAGGACATCTAAACTTTATTATTTTTTCAGCTATGGACGGAGAGGGCGGAGTGGATTCACTGTTCAGCTCCGCTACCCAAAGAACTAGTCATCCCGCTCCTGGCAAAGATGCTGGTGTCATCGCCCTATAAGGCACCGGAGAAGAAGGTCAAGGGGGTCCGGAGTGGCCCACGCCGCAAGGGAGCTTCGGACGTGTCGTCCAAAGACAAGACCCTCTCCTCCGCCGTCGAAGACGATGACGAGGCGGAGGAAGAAAGCACCTCTCCCCTGATGGGGGGGGGAGGAAGAAGAGGGCGGCCTCCACAAATCTGGAGGCGGAGGCGCCCAAGAGGGGGAGGGTCCCCTTGCGGATAACACCGCGTGGGACGTCGATAGCAGCCCAGAGCGACGCCCCCGAAACAAGCCCCTGGCCGTGTCGTAAGTACTAAAAACCTGCATATGTCCATACATCTGACCTCTCTTGCTTCATGATATTAATATGTTTAAATGATGCCATTGCAGTCTGGCCCACGACAGCTCCTAGCGATCCACATGAAGAGGTTCGTTGGATTCGAAGGCGATGGCCAGTGAGTCACCGCCGGCCGCTCACTCTCCCATGGCCAAGGGCGACAACGAGGTGTTGTCCCAGAGGACCTTCCCCGGCCAGGGGGAGGTTTAGGAGGCCGTCAGGGTGGCGCCAGAGGGTGAAGCCTCAGCTGCCGCACACATGGGGGAGCAGACCCCCATGGCGACTGGGGATGGGGGCCTTGCTCAATTCATCCCCCAGCCAAATACAAGTCCAGAGACCTATACGGCTCTGGAATCCGGCGAGCAACCTCCTTCGAAAGAAGGGGGGTGCCTATTCCGCCGAGGACCTCTGTCCAACCAGAGGCACCGGATAATCTGCTGGAAGCGCTACAAGGTGCTTCCATTGTGGATGAACACCGTATCCTTATGGGTACGGTGATTAAGAGGGTTTAGTCCATCAAGAGCGGACTAACCGAAGCCTGTAGCAGCTTGCTGACAGGTTTTGAGGTAAGCGACGCAAAAGAGAAAATCACAATATAGACAGTAGCCCCTGAGACACTGTCCGATGTTCGGAAAGAAGAGCCGGACAGAGGATCAATTTAGTTTCACAGGAAACTAAATATGTCTTATATGAATAAGCAGGCGTCGTTGCTGGCCGCGACCTCACACACTGTCGAAGTCTCCGGACTAAAGTAGAGACTGGAGAGGGCCGAGGAGGAGCTCATCCAAGCGAGGAAGTAGCTAGAAGACAAGCAAGGTATGTACTGACTAGCTGTATATTCGGAAAGAACAAATAATGCATATTGACCGTAGTGCCATGACATGTGTAGGAGCGGGGACCGAGGTCGAGGTCCTTAAATAGGCCCTGGCCCAGGCTAAGGAAAAAGATGCCAAGGAAAAAGCCTCCCACGAGAAGCACGAGGCCCGGCTTGATGAGGTCCACCAAGAGCTCCAGGATGAGGTGAAGAAATGCGAATCCTTGGAGCGTGACGTTTTAGCTCGAGAGACCGAACTTGCTACGGCCCGCCAAAGCGCGGAAGAGGCCCAGATTGAGGCCCAGGGCGCCTTCTAGGAGATCCAGGAGGCCAAGAAAGTCGCGGCGGGTAAGGCGTTTAGTATGCAAAGCAAATATGTGAAGAAGAAGTATCTCTTACTCACCCGGATTCGGAGTTCTCCAGGGGCGTTTGCGGATCTGCCACACAGTGTGTCTGACACTACGGAGTTCTTCCGAGCCTAAGAAGGGAGCTCTACGGAGAAGTTATTCTGGTCGCAATATCTTGCGCCAGAACATCCAGTGCCCTTTAGCGATCAGCTAAAACAGCTGGTCGAGCTGCATAGGGTGTCCGAACTGGCCATGAAGGATGTAATAATCTGGCTACGGCCTGCCGAAGCTATACCCGACAGCTACTTCGGGCTCGTGAAGTGGCTGGTGAATGCATGTCCTTAGCTGGATGTCGTCAAGCGGTCGGTCTGCATCGAGGGTGCGCACATGGCCTTCGCCCGCATAAAGGTGTGGTGGGCGAAGATGGACGCCGTTAAGCTTACGACTGGGGGACCGCCAGAGGGCAAGGAGCACCGCACACCCGAGCGGTATTTTGATGATGTCCTGGAGGGGTCTCGTATTGTGGCGACGCAATGTGCGCAAGACAAAGTCATTATGTAATATAATGTTTGTTATGTAAAAAAATTCACCTCCTGTGCATCCGTGTTGTATGAAATCTAAGAGTTGGCCAGCCGTCGGCTTCTGCCCCCACGTAGGTAGTACGGGGGTGTTTGGGATGTAATCTAAACTCTCTTGATCCAATTGTTTGGTCCATGAAGGAGGTGTTTAGCGCGACGAACTAGGCAATTGGACAATGCGGATTTAACACCCTCACTTAGCCATAGGAGTTTGCCAATAAAAATATAGGTGCAGCCCCTAGTATCCGAACTAGGATGCTGTAAACACCTGATCGGGTAAGTACCGATCCCTTGCGTAACGCGGAAAAAATCTCTAAAGAATTGAGACCTCCGAAGAGCTGACCGGCTCTCGCCGCATCATGAAAGTCAGTTTTCGGCTTTCTCTACTGAGGTGCTCATCCAGGTAAATGAGGGCACAATCGCAGTAGTTCTCCCTTCAGTACCCTAGCCGATACAACGTAAGGTAGCAACAGGAGCCGGGCAACCCAACTATTGACCAAAGACATGATTCGGAGCAATTGCATATAGTGCTAAATTCGGGGTGCCGAACTATTCTGTAAAAAGTGTTCGGACTTTGTTGCCATGTTGTGGGGCGCTATGAAGCCCCTGGCATATTGAAATGTACCAAAGTGTACGGGTGATGTTTGATAAGGTTATCAAAAAAGAAAAAGAAGAAAGGGTAGTAAGCTCAAGCCATAAAATTTGGGCCGCAAATTGTTTCCATTATAATTTCATTAGTGCGTTGAAGCACATTTATACAAGTAGTGCAATAAGCAGAAGGCTATTTAATATGCCTTAACCAAGGGAGAGTTGTGTGTGGGTCCTGAAAACAGGTAAAGGGATCGTTAAAGAAACCACCTAAAAATTCCCAGTACGTCCATGCTTCTTATCATCTTGGTGTATTTATCCTTCGAAAAGAATCGTATGGAGGCCTGTGAAAAAGAAACCTGAAAAAGGAGGAAAAAGGAAATAGTGAAAGTATGTGTGTCCGGGGGCGGTCGAGCCGTATTGTGGATCACAAGCTAGTTATGCCTCCATCCATGCCCATGGTATTTTGAGTGCGTAGTTATGTACGCGCAGTACAATTGCCTCCAATTGGTCGGGACTGGGACGGAGGCCGAATTGCTAGTCGAGCTCTTGACGAGCTGAGCTGTCCTGCTGCAGAATAGTCCGGACTCTCTTGACAGTGTCCGGGAGCTTGGCCGCGGAATTAAGGTTCTGCTTGAAAAGGCCGCTTTTTACTTCTGCTGCTAAGGCAGTGGTGTGCTCCTCGGTGCGGAGGGAGCGTTCCGTGTTGCCGTTAACTGTTATGACGCCGTGTGGTCCGGGCATCTTCAGCTTGAGATAAGCGTAGTGTGGCACTGCGTTGAATCAAGCAAATGCGGTTCGTCCGAGCAGTGCATGATAACCGCTGCAAAAAGGGACGATATCGAAGCTTAACTCCTCGCTTCGGAAGTTTTCCGGAGATCTGAAGACAACCTCTAGTGTGATTGAGCCCGTACAGCAGGCCTCTACACCTGGTATGATTCCTTTAAATGTAGTCTTTGTGGGCTTGATCCGTGATGGATTAATGCCCATTTTGCGCACTGTATCCTGATAGAGCAAGTTGAGGCTGCTGCCACCGTCCATCAGGGCTCGCATCAGGTGGAACCCATCAATTATTGGGTCCAGGACCAGTGCGGCTGAACTGCCGTGACGGATCCTGGTCGGATGATCCCGACGATCGAAAGTGATCAGGCATGACGACCATGGATTAAATTTTGGGGGCGACTGGCTCTATCGCGTAGACATCCCTGAGCGCGCGCTTGCGCTCCCTCTTGGGGATGTGGGTAGCATATATCATGTTCACCGTTTTGACCTGAGGGGGAAACTTCTTCTGTCCCCCTGTGTTCGGTGGCCGGGGCTCCTCGTCGTCATCCTCGCTTTGCGATCCCTTCTCCTTGCTTTCGGCATTTAACTTGTCAGCCTGTTTAAAATGTTGGGGAATGTAGTAATTTCAAAAAAATCCTACGCACACACAGGATCATGGTGATGCATAGCAACGAGAGGGGATAGTGTTGTCCACGTACCTTCATAGACCGAAAGCGGAAGCGTTAGCACAACGCGGTTGATGTAGTCGTACGTCTTCACGATCCGACCGATCAAGTACCGAACGTACGACACCTCCGAGTTCAGCACACGTTCATCTCGATGACGTCCCTCGAACTTCGATCCAGCCGAGCTTTGAGGGAGAGTTCCGTCAGCACGACAGCGTGGTGACGATGATGATGTTCTACCGACGTAGGGCTTCGCCTAAGCACTGCTACGATATTATAGAGGTGGACTTTGGTGGAGGGTGGCACCACACACGGCTAAGAGATCCAAGAGATCAATTGTTGTGTCTAGAGGTGCCCCCTGCCCTCGTATATAAAGGAGGAAGGGGGGAGAGGCGGCCGGCCAGGAGGACTCACGCCAGGGAGGAGTCCTACTCCCACCGGGAGTAGGACTCCCTCCTTTCCTAGTTGGAGTAGGAGAAGGGGGAAGGAGGAGGGAGAGAGGAAGGAAAGGGGGGCGCCGCCCCCCTCCTTGTCCAATTCAGACTAGAGGGAGAGGGGGCGCGCGGCCAGCCCTGGCCGCCCCTCCTCTTGTCCACTAAGGCCCATCTTGGCCCATTAAACCTCCCGGGGGTTCCGGTAACCCCTGGTACTCCGGTAAAATCCCGATTTCACCCGGAACACTTTCGATATCCAAATATAGGCTTCCAATATATCAATCTTTGTGTATCAACCATTTCGAGACTCCTCGTCATGTCTGTGATCATATCTGGGACTCCGAACTACCTTCGGTACATCCAAACACATAAACTCATAATATAACCATCATCAAACTTTAAGCGTGCGGACCCTACGGGTTCGAGAACTATGTAGACATGACCGAGACATGTCTCCATTCCATAACCAATAGCGGAAACTGAATGCTCATATTGGGTCCTACATATTCTACAAAGATCTTTATCGGTCAAACCGCATAACAACATACATTGTTCCCTTTGTCATCGGTATGTTACTTGCTCGAGATTCGATCGTCGGTATCTTCATACCTAGTTCAATCTCATTACCTGCAAGTCTCTTTACTCGTTCTGTAATGCATCATCCCGCAACTAACTCATTAGTTGCAATGCTTGCAAGGCTTATAGTGATGTGCATTACCGAGTGGGCCCAGAGATACCTCTTCGACAATCGGAGTGACAAATCCTAATCTCGAAATACGCCAACCCAACAAGTACCTTCAGAGACACCTGTAGAGCACCTTTATAATCACCCAGTTACATTGTGACGTTTGGTAGCACACAAAGTGTTCCTCTGGTAAACGGGAGTTGCATAATCTCATAGTCATAGGAACATGTATAAGTCATGAAGAAAGCAATAACAACATACTAAACGATCAAGTGCTAAGCTAATGGAATGGGTCAAGTCAAGCACATCATTCTCCTAATGATGTGATCCCATTATTCAAATGACAAATCATGTCTATGGATAGGAAACTTAACCATCTTTGATCAACGAGCTAGTCAAGTAGAGGCATACTAGTGACACTTTGTTTCTCTATGTATTCACACATGTATTATGTTTCCGGTTAATACAATTCTAGCATGAATAATAAACATTTATCATGAAATAAGGAAATAAGTAATAACTTTATTATTGCCTCTAGGGCATATTTCCTTCAGTCTCCCACTTAAACTAGATTAAATAATCTAGTTAACATCGCCATGTGATTTAACACCAATAGTTCACATCATCATGTGACCAACACCCAAAGGGTTTACTAGAGTCAATAATCTAGTTCACATCGCTATGTTATTAACACCCAAAGAGTACTAAGTTGTGATCATGTTTTTCTTGTGAGAGAAGTTTAGTCAACGGGTCTGCCACATTCAGATCTGTATGTATTTTGCAAATTTCTATGTCAACAATGCTCTGCACGGAACTACTCTAGCTAATTGCTCCCACTTTCAATATGTATCCAGATTGAGACTTCGAGTCATCTGGATCAGTGTCAAAACTTGCATTGACGTAACCCTTTACGATGAACCTTTTGTCACCTCCATAATAGAGAAACATACCCTTATTCCACTAAGGATAATTTTGACCGTTGTCCAGTGATCTACTCCTAGATCACTATTGTACTCCCTTGCTAAACTTACTGTAGGGTATACAATAGATCTGGTACACAAAATGGCATACTTTATAGAACCTATGGCTGAGGCACATGGAATGAATTTCATTCTTTTTCTATCTTCTGTCGTGGTCGGGCTTTGAGTCTTACTCAATTTCACACCTTGTAACACAGGCAAGAACTCTTTCTTTGACTGTTCCATTTTGAACTACTTCAAAATCTTGTCAATGTATGTACTCCTTGAAAAAAAACTTATCAAGTAGATATACCCATATCTACTCAAATCATCTGTGAAGGTCAGAAAATAACGATACCCGCCGCGAGCCTCAACACTCATCGGATCGCATACATCAGTATGTATTATTTCCAACAAGTTTGTTGCTCGCTCCATTGTTTCGGAGAATGGAGTCTTAGTCATCTTGCCCATGAGGCATGGTTCGCAAGCATCAAGTGATTCCAAAATCCCATCAGCATGGATTTTCTTCATGCGCTTTACACCAATATGACCTAAACAGCAGTGCCACATACAAGTTGCACTATCATTATTAACTTTGCATCTTTTGGTTTCAATATTATGAATAATATGTATCACTACGATCAAGATCCAAAAAACTATTTTCATTGGGTGTATGACTATCGAAGGTTTTATTCATGTAAACAGAACAACAATTATTCTCTAATTTAAATGAATAACCATATTGCAATACACATGATCAAATCATATTCATGCTCAATGCAAACACCAAATAACATTTATTTAGGTTCAACACTAATCCCGAAAGTATAGGGAGTGTGTGATGATGATCATATCAATCTTGGAACTGCTTCCAACACACATCATCACTTCACCCTTAACTAGTTTATGTTCATTCTGCAACTCCCGTTTTGAGTTACTACTCTTAGCAACTGAACTAGTATCAAATACCGCGGGGTTGCTATAAAAACTAGTAAAGTACACATCAATAACATGTATATCAACTATACCTTTGTTCACTTTGCCATCCTTCTTATCCGCCAAATACTTGGGGCAGTTTTGCTTCCAGTGACCAATCCCTTTGAAGTAGAAGCACTTAGTCTCAGGATTAGGTCCAGACCTGGGCTTCTTCACTTGAGCAGCAACTTGCTTGCCGTTCTTCTTGAAGTTCCCTTTCTTTCCCTTTGCCCTTTTCTTGAAACTAGTGGTCTTGTTAATCATCAACACTTGATGCTCTTTCTTGATTTCTACCTCCATCGATTTCATCATCATGAAAAGCTCGGGAATCGTTTTCGTCATCCCTTGCATACTATAGTTAATCACGAAGTTCTACTAACTTGGTGATGGTGACTAGAGAATTTTGTCAATCACTATCTTGTCTGGAAGATTAACTCCCACTTGATTCAAGCGATTGTAGTACCCAGACAATCTGAGAACATGCTCACTGCTTGAGCTTTTCTCCTCCATCTTTTAGCTATAGAACTTGTTGGAGACTTCATATCTCTCAACTCGGGTATTTGTTTGAAATATTAAGTTCAACTCCTGGAACATCTCATATGGTCCATGACGTTCAAAATGTCTTTGAAGTCCCGATTCTAAGCCGTTAATCATGGTGCACTAAACTATCAAGTAGTCATCATTTTGAGCTAGCCAAACATTCATAACGTCTGCATCTGCTCCTGCAATAGGTCTGTCACCTAGCGGTGCATCAAGGACATAATTCTTCTGTGCAGCAATGAGGATAAACCTCAGATCACGGATCCAATCCACATCATTGCTACTAACATCTTTCAACTTAGTTTTCTCTAGGAACACATATAAAACATAGGGAAGCAACAACGCGAGCTATTGATCTACAACATTATTTGCAAAATACTATCCGGACTAAGTTCATGATAAATTAAAGTTTAATTAATCATATTACTTAAGAACTCCCACTTAGATAGATATCCCTCTAATCATCTAAGTGATCACGTGATCCAAATCAACTAAACCATGTCCGATCATCACGTGAGATGGAGTAGTTTTCAATGGTGAACATCACTATGTTGATCATATCTACTATATGATTCACGCTCGACCTTTCGGTCTCCAGTGTTCCGAGGCCATATCTGCATATGCTAGGCTCGTCAAGTTTAACCTGAGTGCTCCGCGTGTGCAACTATTTTGCACCCGTTGTATTTGAACGTAGAGCCTATCACACCCGATCATCACATGGTGTCTCAGCACGAAGAACTTTCGCAACGGTGCATACTTAGGGAGACCACTTATACCTTGATAATTTAGTGAGAGATCATCTTATAATGCTACCGTCAATCAAAGCAAGATAAGATGCATAAAAGATAAACATCACATGCAATCAATACAAGAGATATGATATGGCCATCATCATCTTGTGCTTGTGATCTTCATCTCAGAAGCACCGTCATGGTCACCATTGTCACCGGCGCGACACTTTGATCTCCATCGTAGCATCGTTGTCATCTTGCCAATTTATGCTTCTACGACTATCGCTACCACTTAGAGATAAAGTAAAGCATTATAGGACGATTGCATTGCATACAATAAAGCAACAACCATATGGCTCCTGCCAATTGCCGATAACTCGATTACAAAACATGATCATCTCATACAATAAAATATCGCATCATGCCTTGACCATATCACATCACAACATGCCCTACTTTGTTGCTGCAAGTTTTACGTGGCTGCTATGGGCTGAGCAAGAACCGTTCTTACCTACGCATCAAAACCACAACAATAGTTTGTCAAGTTAGTGCTGTTTTAACCTTCTCAAGGACCGGGCATAGCCACACTTGGTTCAACTAAAGTTGGAGAAACTGACACCCACTAGCCACCTGTGTGGAAAGCACATCGGTAGAACTAGTCTCGCGTAAGCATACGCGTAATGTCGGTCCGGGCCGCTTCATCCAACAATACCGCCGAACCAAAGTATGACATGCTGGTAAGCAGTATGACTTATATCGCCCACAACTCACTTGTGTTCAACTCGTGCATATAACATCTACGCATAAAACCTGGCTCGGATGCCATTGTTGGGGAATGTAGTAATTTCAAAAAAAATTCCTATGCACACACAGGATCATGGTGATGCATAGCAACGAGAGGGGAGAGTGTTTCCCACGTACCTTGTAGACCGAAAGCGGAAGCGTTAGTACAACGCGGTCGATGTAGTCGTATGTCTTCACGATCCGACCGATCAAGTACCGAATGTACGGCACCTCCAAGTTCAGCACACGTTCAGCTCGATGACGTCCCTCGAACTCCGATCCAGCTGAGCTTTGAGGGAGAGTTTCGTGAGCACGACGGCATGGTGATGATGATGGTGTACTACCGACGCAGGGCTTCGCAGTGGACTATGGTGGAGGGGGGCACCGCACATGGGTAAGAGATCCAAGAGATCAATTGTTGTGTCTAGAGGTGCCCCCCTGCCCCTGTATATAAAGGAGCAAGGGGGTAGAGGCGGCTGGCCAGGAGGAGGCGCGCCAGGGAGGAGTCCTACTCCCACCGGGAGTAGGACTCCCTCCTTTCCTAGTTGGAGTAGGAGAAGGGGGAAGGAGGAGGGAGAGAGGAAGGAAAGGGGGGCGCCCCCCTTCCTTGTCCAATTTGGACTAGAGGGAGAGGGGGCGCGCGGCCTGCCCTGGCCGCCCCTCCTCTTCTCCACTAAGGCCCATTGTCGGTGTCAAAACCGGCGGATCTCGGGTAGGGGGTCCCGAACTGTGCGTCTAGGCCGGATGGTAATAGGAGGCAGGGGACACGATGTTTTACCCAGGTTCGGGCCCTCTTGATGGAGGTAAAACCCTACGTCCTGCTTGATTAATATTGATGATATGGGTAGTACAAGAGTAGATCTACCACGAGATCAGAGAGGCTAAACCATAGAAGCTAGTCTATGGTATGCTTGTATGTTTATGGTTGTTGTCCTACGGACTAAAACCCTTCGGTTTATATAGACACCGGAGAGGGTTAGGGTTACACAAGGTCGGTTACAAAGGAGGAGATATCCATATCCATATTGCCTAGCTTGCCTTCCACGCCAAGTAGAGTCCCATCCGGACACGAGATGAAGTCTTCAATCTTGTACCTTCATAGTCTAACAGTTCGACCAATGGAGATAGTCCGGCTGTCCGGAGACCCCCTAATCCAGGACTCCCTTAGTAGCCCCTGAACCTGGCTTCAATGACGATGAGTCTGGCGCGCAGTATTGTCTTCGGCATTGCAAGGCGGGTTCCTTCTCCGAATACATCACAGAAGAATTTGAATACGAGGATAGTGCCCGACCCTGCAAAATAAGTTCCACATACCGCCGTAGAGAGAATAATATTTTCGCAAATCCAATTTGCTGACCCGTTTTGGCAGCATGACGTTGTGTCATGGCCCGGCGATTATTCGAACCGTTTTTCTCGAACCAGCTCCACACATAACGCGAGGCGGTTTCTTGACACGTCTTGTGGAAGCGGAGATCGTGTTCCCCCAATTATGGGATTCTCATTAATGCGGTCGTGGGTAACCCAACCGTGTCTAGGACTCCTAGATTATAGGCAAGTTCTAAACGGCTATGGAGAGGACGCTTGATATTCAGCCTCTTTATAAAGGGACAAGGTTTTCGCTTTTTCCCTCTCGTGCTCAATCGAACCCTCCCCGCCTCGAGTTCTAACACCCAAAGCCCAGGTTAGGTGCTCCGGATCTTCAATCATGTCCGGATCCAGCCTTCAAGGCCGATGGATGCCCTCCTCCGTGACGGAATAGGACATCAAGAAGTAGAGGGAGGCCAGATACCTGACCATCGAGGTTTCGCATCGGCTTCCTTCTCGAGGGCAGGTTGTCCCTACTCCCGAACCTAACGAGAACGTAGTGTTCGTCTCCCACTTCCTCCGAGGCCTAGGCCTCACTCTGGATCCCTTCGTCAGGGGTTTGATGTTCTATTATGGGCTAAAGTTCCATGATCTAGATCCGGACTCCTTTCTCCACATCTCGACATTTATTGTCGTCTGTGAGGCCTTCCTCCGCATTACCCCTCACTTCGGCTTGTGGCTCAAGACCTTTGAAGTGAAGCCGAAGATGATCGAGGGGCAACACGCAGCGTGCGGAGGTGCGTCAATAGGCAAGATGGCAGGAGCTCCATGGCCGAAAGGTTCCTTTCCAGAGGTGTCCGAATTATGGTAGCGGGAGTGGTTTTACGTCACAGCTCCCAGAAGTGCCAAGTGGGCGGCTGCCCCCGCTTTCCGGTCGGCCCCCCCACCACAACTGAGGTCATGGATTAGCGGAGGTCTGAGCTGGGGTCCAGCCAAGGACGTGCCTATACTGCAAAGCCGCATCCGATATCTCTTCGAGGGAGATTTTAATTTGGTTGCGGTAATACAAGTTATGCTGGTTCGTCAAGTCCAGCCTTGCAAACGCTGGTCCCTTCGCTTGTGGGAGTTCAACCCAGAGGGACCGCGTGCCATTCAAGGTTTCCTCGGCCTGATGCACGAGGAGATGTACAAGTCATTCTTCGGACCTCAAGTAGAGTGTCCGGATATTACCGAGGACGTGGGCCTGAGCAGTAACCGCGCCGCCGAACTAGTAAGAAATCCTCTAGCCGAACACACTATCTTTTAATCGTTATGAAGTTATTTCTGAGAGTTCGTTTTTTGACCAGGACTGGCTAACAAAGGCGAAGATGATTCGGTGTTTGGCCCCCCTCCCTGAGGGTATGGGAAATCCGGTATTGGAAAAGATGCTCGAGGTCGAACTTGCCCGGAGCCCTCGAAGGAAGATACGGGGGGATAATACGGGCGGACGCGGGCCCCCATCGCTGCCCGTTCCAACCGAGGGAATGAGCGTCTCCATGAAGGAGGATAGCCGGGGGAGGAAAAGGACTGCTTCCGAGGATTCAGAAGCCGAAGCCTCCAAACGGGAGAAGAAATCTCCCACAGAGGGTCCTGCCTCGGGGGGTGCTTTTGCCGCACAAAGTCCGCGGGGGGATCAGCCCTCCAATGAGTCATAAGTGATCCAAAATACTTTAATAGTAAAGGTATGCTATCTTTTTTCTGAGAAAATAACCACCGCATATATCTTGCAGTTCGGGCCTTAGCCCCTCTCAGCTGAGCTCGTCTTCGGGGGATCTTCTTCCAGAGATTATGGAGAGCGAAACACCTCCCCCGGACTCCTCCGCTCAAGAAGCGGGCGACCCCGAAGTGTCGTCACGGAGGGCCTCTCCGAATCCGGTGAGGCCAGAAGATAATCCCATAGACCCTTGAAGTCCCCGCGTCCAGCTCCCGAAGAGAGTAGACAAAATAGTCCGGCACCGTCTGGTATGCGGTCGGACTTTCTGAGGGAGCTGGTGGGGCGAGCGGCCATCTCAGAAGAACACCGTACGCTGATGGGTGCGGTGATGGAGAGAATTTCGTCCGCCGAAAGCGGATTACATGAAGCCTTTATGAGTCTACTAATAGGCTTTGAGGTACGTGAGATAATATGTGATAGTACTGCACATGTTAGGTGTGCCCTGTGTAGATAGTAGCCCCTGAGACTCTGGTTGTCGTAGAGAACGGCGGCGAACAGAGGATCATATTCCTAGGCAATAACCAGACTGCCCCTATGTGCAGGCGGTGGAAGCTCCGGTGGCTAGCCGGACTAGTGAGTTTGCCAAATTAAAACGGCAACTGGATGCGGCAGACGCCGACATCGAGCTTGTTAACAAGCGGCTTGACAAATCACAGGGTAAGTAATGTTTTCTAGTAAATGTCACACAATAAGAGCAGCATGATGCCAATATCTTTAATATGTTGTGACTACAGACGGAGCTGCCACCATGGAGACCCTTCGGGCGGAACTCGCCCGAGCCAAGGAACAAGCGAGGATTAGTAATGCGGCTGCTTTGAAGGCGGCAGAAGAGTTGAAAGCTGAGAAGGCCGCGCATTGCGAGAGCCAAGAGAAGATGGACAAGATGGCCATAGAATTAAAAGACATTGCCGACCGTTGCCAAGTCCTTGAAAAAGAAAACCGAGCGAAGGCAACGGACCTTGAGAAGGCCACGATGGCGGACAGAGACACCCGTTCTGCTATGAGAGCGAAGAAGGAGGAGCCGCGGGAAGCCGGGGATATTGCGGCTGGGAAACCCTTCATGTTACGGAGGAAGTTCGGAGATCCACGGTATGCCCCTCTGGATCGGCTGTGGAGTTCGGTAGATGCATATATGGATTTGGTGGCGAGCGCTGCCGATGCGGCCAAGTACTTCCAAGGTCAGACAGATCGTGAAGTGGACAAGCTGTTCTGGTCGCAATTCGATGTTCCAGAGCGTCCGCTTTCATTGACTGACCAGCTAGCCTGTCAGAGTAATGGGCCACGGGTAGGCTGACCCAGGCCCAGAACCATTCAAGACATTGGGGCAGGCTGCACCCCTCAAGACCCTAGGACGAAGAGCCGCCTTCTGAGAGTCGGCGGCAAAGCAGCCGACTGACCACTCACGGCCGAGTCCCGGGGACGACTTCAGGATGAGCCGACTCCTGGCTGGCGACTTCCAGAGAAGCCGGCCATGGGGAGTCGGCCCGCGACGCCAACAACCCCCATGCCCTCATAAAGAGGGACGGGACGGGGAGTGGCCACAGAAAGGTCCACTCCCACCCTTTTCCAAGGGCAGGCGTGGCCACAGTATGCCATACCCGTGGAGATCTCCGCCCAGCGCAACACTGTTGCCATGCCGGCCCTGACATCAGCCCAGTGGGTGGAGTCCTGTGCCCACGACGGCCTGCGGATACGACCCAGGGACGACGGGTCCCACGAGTCGGCGGGCGTACGGAAGACGGCGAGAGCGCCATCAGTTGGCCCAGTTGGGAGTCGCCCCCCAGGAGTCGGCCGGCCGCTCCCATGGGCCCCACGCGCCATTAACGAGACGCGACAGGGAGTGGCAACAGTGATCGCCCGCCAGACGGCGGAGCTGTTGCCACGACCCCATGACCGAACCCGTGTCATTAGAAGCACGGCTACAGTAATCTGCAGCCGGCAAGACCCGCCCGTGGCGGACGCGGCCTGTCGGCTCCGTACCGAGCCAGTCGGCGGGCCCTAGGAGTCGGCGGATAAGATGACGGCCAGAGAGACTGACGGCTGGGCCCGCGTCCAACCGGATTACCATTGTATCCCTGGGGGGTAGGCCTATATAAACCCCCCAGGGCACCATGCAAATGGTTGGAATCCATTAGCACTAGACCAGATCATATAGGAAGGAGAGAGCTAGCCTAGCCTTCTCCTACCTCCAGGAAGCAGCTCAAGGAGCAACCGTGTACGCACTTTGCCATAGTGATCATGCGGAGACCCCGTAGAGCAGCAGTAGGGGTGTTATCTCCACGGAGAGCCCCGAAGCTGGGTAAGATTCGCCGGCGTGCATGCCTTCGCCTTATCCCGTTTCCAGGCACCGGTGACGTTCTACTCGCTCCCACCATGATAAGCCATCCTTTGGCATATGTCACACCCAACCCCCGACATTTGGCGCCCACCGTGGGGCATGGTGCACCGTCGTCCGGAGACCTGCTCTGGACGGGAACCCTTTTCCTCCTTGGCGAGCGCAGCCAGCCCGGCACGCCAGACGGAGTTTGCACCAACGCGCTGCACGGCGCTGAGATCGCATGCGCAGCCGGCTGCCTCGCCGATCTTGTCGGCGAGGTTCGCCTCTCCGACAAGCCTGCATCCGACGCAGGCATGGGCGGCCCCGAGAGCCTCCTCACGGGCCTCCTTGACCAACTCCACGTCGCCGGCGAGCGTGCCGTGGACTTGGAGTCTGTAGGCTACACCGACCCGATGCTGGTCGACTCCGACACTGCGTCGCTCGACGCGTTCCCCACCAACGTGGTGGTCTACGACGAGCCGCTCCCTCGCGCGGAGAGCGACGAAAGCACCGTCACAGAGGTGCTCGTCATCGGTCATGACGAGCATCTCGGCGGAGGAGCGCATGACCCACTTGGCGCGGCACTGCAAGACCTGACCGCCCCCATTTCGGAAGACGCTGACGCAGATACGCTGGAGGCGCGCCGCCTTCAGCTCGTCGAAGGCGCAAAGAAGCTGGCTAGCATGAGACGCTTCTCAGAAGCCTACCAGCGTGAGATGGATCGCACCGTAGGTGGCTCGCCAGCCCCAACTGGGCCCAGCCGCCTAGGCGCAGTCCAGCAACGCGGCGTGGCCATCGCCAACCTATTCGGGGCAAATCGCCCTGTATATGCCACGCCTGCGGAGAACATTCGAGCCTCCCAGGCGGCGGCGGACGAGCTGGACAACTTCGAGGGTGAAGAGCGCCGCCTGATGACGGAGCGAGTCCAGCGGCTCCTCGACGCGGCTGCCGCGCAGAACGAGGCCGGCTGGCGCACAGAGGCGCCGCAGCGACAAAACAACGACCCGCCTCCACGCCGAGACCAAGGCGCGACGTCTCGGACGCTGACTGGCGGCGCCCGCGGAAGAAAAGACAAGGATCCGGCTATCAGCCGCAGTCGGACTCGCATTACCATAGAGCGCGACCAAGACAGCCGCCCAAGAGCAGTGGAACGACGGGACGACTATCCGCCTCCTCCTCCTCGCAAGGAAAGGCGAGTCTCCCCGCCACCTATTGACCATCCAACTCTCGGCGACCGCCTTGGCCGCCGAGAGGGTGTCGGAGAAAACGACGCCCGCCACCGGATCGACCGACATCACCGATCCCTGGCGCTGGAAGAAGAAGACGAGTTGGGTCCGCCTTGTTTCGGGCCCCGCATTCGAGACGAGCCCTTTCCCAAAGGGTTCACGCTCCCAAGAGACACGCCCAAGTACACCGGCTCCATGAAGCCTGAGGATTGGCTGGTTGACTACTCCACGACCGTCAATATAGCAAACGGCAACAAGCGTGTTGCCATAAAATACGTTCTGCTCATGCTCCAAGGCATGGCCCGGACATGGCTGAACAGCCTGAAGCCCCGCAGCATCAACAGTTGGGTCGACTTCACTAATGCATTCGTCCGCAACTTCACAGGCACATACAAGCGTCCTCCCAAGCCTCGCCAGCTTTCCTTGTGCGTGCAAGGCCCCAACGAGTCGACTCGCGACTACCTCACGCGTTGGGCCGAGCTTTGGAACTCCTGCGAGGGCGTGCATGAGGTGCAGGCTATCGAGTACTTCACCTCCGGGTGCAGAGAAGGCACCCTCCTCAAGCACAAGCTCCTCTGCGACGAGCCAGAAACCCTCGACGAGCTGCTAATCATAGTAGACAAGTATGCCACGGCCGACTCCTCCATGAAGGCGGAGATTCATGTTAGTGTGACTGGCAAAGTGGCCCCTCAGGCTCCTAGAACTCTGGCTGGAGATGCCAGTCGGTGACAACAGCGGAGCAACCACAAGCGCAAGGCCCCACAGCCGGCTTCCAGCAGCCGACAGGTGGTGACAGTCGAAGACCAGCAGCTGGAAGGGCAGCCTCCACCCAAGCGACAGAAAGGCGGCAAGCCCAACTGGTTGCCAGCTCTCTCATACGAGCAGACTCTGGATGGTCCTTGCAAGTTCCACAGCGGCGCGAAGGCATCGAACCACACCACCCGTAAGTGCCACTGGCTCACCAGGATCGCCAAGGGAGACGGCCTCCTGCCTCCCCCGCCTGCTGGGCAGCCGCCTCTGCCTCCGCCCCAGTAGCCGGCTGTCAGGCCAGTCGGTGCAGTACAAGACGAGTGCCCTGAAGAGCACGGAGCCTATGTGGTATTTACCAGCGTGGCTGATGATCGACGCAGCAGGCGGCTGCAGCAGCAGGAGGTGAATGCAGTAGCATCAGAGACACCAGAATTCATGCATTGGTCTGAGAAGCCTATTAGCTGGAGCAGAGCTGATCACACAGAGGTAATGCCGAATCCGGGCTCCTATGCCTTGGTCTTGGATGCCACCTTTGCCACGGATAGACGAGCTGCTCGTTTCTCGCGAGTTCTGATAGACGGAGGCAGCAGCATCAACATCCTGTACAAGGACACCATGGAGAAGTTAAGAATCAAGCAAAGACAGCTTCAGAACAGCCGGACTGTATTCCACGGCATTGTTCCTGGCCTTTCCTGCTCACCAATCGGCAAGATCCTGATGGACGTCCTCTTTGGAGATAAAGATCACTTCTGCCGAGAGTCAGTTTGGTTCGAGGTGGTGAATCTCGAGAGCCCATACCATGCATTACTTGGCCGACCCGCCCTAGCCAAGTTCATGGCGGTCCCCCACTACGCCTACCTCAAGATGAAGATGCTTAGTTCCAAGGGGATTCTGACCATAGCCGGCGACTACCGGAAGTCGTCTGCCTGTGCGGCTGAAAGTAGTCGGTTGGCCGAGTCCCTGGTGATCGCGGCCGACAAGCGGCTCCTTGACCGGGTTGTTGCGATGGCCGGCAAGCAGCCAGAGGTGTCGCCTAACCCCAAGGTGTCGGAGGCTGAGGGTTCGTTCAAGCCGGCCAAAGAGACGAAGAAGATACCCTTGGACCTGGAGCACCCAGACAGGTATGATGTCGTAGGCGCAAACCTCGACAGCAAATAGGAAGGCGAGCTCGTCGATTTCCTCCGTGAGAATTGGGACATCTTCGCATGGTCCCCCAAAGACATGCCAGGTGTACCGACGGAATTCGCCGAGCACAAGTTACATGTCCAATCTGATGCGAAGCCAGTCAGGCAGCCCTTGCGCCACCTATCAGAAGAAAAGAGAAGAGTTGTCGGATAAGAGATAGCCCGACTCCTAGCAGCCATCTTCATTATGGAAATATTCTTTCCAGAGTGGCTAGCCAACCCGGTCCTGGTACTGAAGAAGAACAAGCAGTGGCGAATGTGTATTGACTACACAAGCCTCAACAAGGCTTGCCCTAAGGACCCGTTTGCTTTGCCAAGAATTGATCAGGTGATAGACTCCACAGCCGGATGCGAGCTGTTGAGCTTCTTAGATGCATATTCAGGATATCACCAGATCAAGCTGAACCCGGCTGACAGACTGAAGACCGCCTTCATCACACCGTTTGGAGCCTTCTGCTACCTAACCATGACGTTCGGCTTGAGGAATGCCGGTGCCACCTTTCAGCGTTGCATGCAGAAGTGCCTCCTCAAGCAACTCGGCAGAAACACCCACGTTTACGTGGACGATGTGGTGGTGAAGACGGAGAAGCGTGGAACACTGCTAGAAGACCTCAAGGAGACCTTTAAGAACCTGCGCCGATTCCAGATCAAGCTCAACCCTGAGAAGTGCATCTTCGGAGTACCAGTCGGCCAACTCCTTGCCTTCATGGTCTCTGAACGCGACATAGAGTGCAACCCTGTAAAGATCAAGGCCATTGAGAGGATGGAGGTACCCAGCCGACTGCTGGATGTGCAAAAATTCACTGGCTGCTTGGCGTCCATCAGCCGATTCATCAGTCGGCTGGGCGAGAAAGCTCTCCCCTTATATCAGCTCATGAAGAAGACCACTTTTTTCGAGTGGATCCACAAGGTGGACGAAGCCTTTCTCCAGTTGAAGAAGATGTTGACTACTCCACCCATTCTGGCGGCTCCGACTCCTAAGGAGCCCATGCTCCTGTACATCGCCGCCACCAGCCGGGTAGTCAGCCCAATCATTGTAGTGGAACGCAAGGCGGAAGGCAAGGCACTACCTGTCCAGAGACCGGTATATTACCTGAGCGAAGTGCTGTCGACCTCCAAGCAGAACTACCCCCACTACCAGAAGATGTGCTATGGCGTGCACTTTGCCGCCAAGAAGCTGAAGCCTTACTTTCAAGAGCATCCAATCACTGTGGTCTGCACGACCCCACTTTTCGAGATCATCAGAAGCCGAGATGCTTCTGGCCGAGTGGGCAAATGGGCCATAGAGTTGGCTCCCTACACCATCTACTACCAGCCCCGCACCGCCATCAAGTCACAAGCACTAGCCGACTTCCTCGTCGACTGGGCCAAGACCCAGTACCTGCCACCAGCGCCCGACTCCACCCATTGGCGGATGCATTTCGACGGCTCCAAGATGCGCACCGGCTTGGGAGCCGGCGTTGTCCTCACTTCTCCTAAAGGCGACAAGCTCAAATACGCACTACAAATCCACTTTGCCGCCTCCAACAACATCGCCGAATACGAGGCGCTCATTCACGGGCTCCGTCTTGCCAAAGAACTTGGCATTCGCCGGATCCTGTGTTATGGCGACTCCGACCTAGTGGTCCAGCAGTCGTCTGGCGACGGACGCCAAAGATGCAAACATGGCGAGTTACCGTTTCCTTGTGCAGCAACTCAGTGGATATTTCGAGGGGTGCGAGTTCCTCCATGTGCCAAGAAATGACAACGACCAAGCAGACACCCTGGCACAAATCGGCTCCACCCGCCAAGAAATACCATCCGACGTCGCCCTTCAGCGCCTCCTCAAGCTATCTGTCAAGCCTTCACCAGAATCAGACTCCATCTTTGTGTCGGCTCCTCCCGAAGTAGTCGGATCCGACTCCAGAGCTCCGGCAGACGGTATGAGGATCTTGGCAGGTGGCTCCAAAGCCGCCACTGTCGAAGCCGGCCCAGGGACTGCAGAACCCGACCCGAGGACTGTGGCGGCCACCCCGAAGACTCCAGAACTCGGCCCGAGGGCTGCACCAGACGGCCTGGGGACTTCATCAATCCAGCAGGCGGTTGCTGACTCCAACCCGCCGCCTTCCAACCCAGCCGCCCTCGTCCAAGTCGCAGTTCTGGCTGTCGAAGAAATAGCAGCACCCTCATGGGCCAGCCCATCCTTAAATTCCTGGTGAGCAAAGAGCTGCTGACTGATGAGACCATAGCTCGGCAAGTACAATGCCGAGTGGCAGCCCTATAGTCAACAGAGAGCTCGTCAGGCGCAGCGTCACTGGTGTCTACCAGCGCTGCGTAGAGCCAGAGCAAGGCCAAGCAATTCTCAAAGACATCCATCAAGGCGAGTGCGGCCACCATGCGGCTTCAAGAGCACTCGTCGCCAAAGCCTTCCGACACGATTTCTTCTGGCCAATGGCCTTAGAAAAGGCCAAGGAATTGGTCCAAAAATGCAGAGGGTGCCAGAAGTTCCACTCCAAGCCGCATCAGCCGGCTTCTGCACTCAAGACCATCCCCATTGCCTGGCCCTTTGCAGTTTGGGGCCTAGACATGGTGGGACCATTCAAGACGGCACGAGGTGGCCTAACTCACTTACTTGTCGCGGTGGACAAGTTCACCAAGTGGATAGAAGCGAAGCCAATCAAGAAGCTGAATGGTCCGACTGCCGTGACTTTCATCTCCGACATCACAATTCGGTACGGTGTACCACACAGCATCATCACCGACAACGGCACGAATTTTGCCAAAGGCGCCTTAGCCCGTTTCTGCGTGACACAGGGCATCCGACTGGACCTAGCATCCGTCACCCATCCACAGTCAAACGGCCAGGTGGAGCGAGCAAACGGCCTCATCCTGTCCGGCATCAAGCCCCGACTGGTCGAGCCTCTGGAGCGCTCGGCTGGCTGCTGGCTCGATGAGTTGCCAGCCGTCCTCTGGAGTCTGCGCATGACTCCAAACAAGTCAACTGGCTTCACACCTTTCTTCCTCGTCTACGGTTCTGAAGCCGTCATCCCAACGGACATAGAGTTCGACTCCCCGCGAGTCACCATGTAGACCGAGGAAGAAGCAGAAGAAGCACGTCAAGATGGCGTCGATCTGCTGGAAGAGGGCCAGTTGTTGGCACTCAGCCGGTCCAGCATCTACCAGCAGAGCCTGTGCAGATACTACAACAGGAAGGTCAGGCCGAGATCTTTCCAAGAGGGCGACCTTGTGCTCCGACTGATCCAGCGAACAGCCGGCCAGCACAAGTTGTCGGCACCTTGGGAAGGCCCCTTCATCATTAGCAAAGTGCTGGGCAATGACTCCTACTACCTGATCGACGCTCAGAAGCCACGAGCATGCAAGAGGGACGACTCCGGCAAAGAGACAGAGCAGCCATGCAATGCAAATCTCCTCCGAAAATTTTACAATTAAACGCAGTATGCACCATGCTACCTTTTGTATTAAAAGTACCAAGGCTTCGCCCCCCCCCCTCGAGAAGAGCTCGGGGACTGCCCTCTTTTATCTATATGATAAGAATTATGCCTTCGAGTATGTTACTTTTTGTTATGCTGCTTGGCACCGGGTTCGACTAGTCGGCCCGGGGACTTGCCACCTTGCGCTATGAAATGCTTCCTGCAGCCGGACAAGTAGTGTGTGGCGCCTAAGCCGTCTCCTGTCAGAAGCCACAGCTCACAGAGCGGCTATCTGGTGGGCAGGAGTAAGGAAGAATGGGCGTCCACATGAAAAATGGCTAAGGACTCAAAGCATAAACATAGCTTAAAGCCGGCTTCCAGCCTTTTTTCACAAACCGACTCTTGAGCAGTCGGCTTGCCGCCTTCTATCTGACTTGCTAAACAACTCTAAAAACGGCTAAGTACTTGCCTTCCCAAAGTGAACAAGAATTTGATCCAGCAGCAGTCCACAGAGCGGCTGTCTAACTGACAAAGACGGCAACTGAGGGAAGGCGGCAAAGGAAAAAGCCAAAGGAGCAATGAGCAAGAAAAGATAGAAGTCGGGTGAATATTTACATAACAAAGGCCCTTGGCCGAATCTTCGAGCAGAATTTCAAAATACACCCCGCGGGTGGAATTGTGCGAATTAACAAGTTCTTCAAAGACTATGAAAGCAGATAAAACAAAGATAAGGTGGCAGCCTAGGAGGCGGCAGACGGGTTCGGAGGATCGGAGGAGACGGCGGTGTCGGATATTGGGGCGGCTGGCTGGGCGGTCTCGGCTTGATCACCTCCGGCGGCAGTCGGCTCGGGCGGGCACGGCTCGTTGCTGGAGGCGCGGTCGAGCTGAGGCTGGCCGTCCGTCCATCTTCCAGTGCCTCCGTCTCGCTTCCATCTTCCGCCTCGTCTTCCTCCTCGACGCTGGAGCCGATCACCTCCGCCGAGTCCTCGCCGTAGTCTGGGTTCATCCCAAACCACTCCGGCAGTACCTCCCCGCCGTCTTCAGCCCGCTCGGGGACAAAGATGCTGGAATCGGTGTACTCGGCAATTGCCACCGCGCGCTTGACAAGGGCATCTTCTGCGGCTGCCAGCTCTGGCTGGGCCTCTGACTGGAGTGTGGCCAGCAAGTCTAGGTCCAGCCCCGGATACCACGCCTTGACAAATTCCAATGCTCGGCACGCTCCATCCCGGGCCGAGGAACCCTTCCAGGCCTCAAGACGGCCAGCCGTGACCTCCAGCCAGTCGGCAGTCCGACTGGGGGTGTGCGGAGCCTGCACGTCTGGCCATAGGGCAGCGATCGCTTGGACGCGGACATGTTGAAGCCGGCGCAGCATCCGGTGGGCCGGCCGTAGACGAGCCCCAATGCTCAGAATATGCTCGTCAAGGGTCCGGGGGGCGTCGGCGGCGATCTCCGTGATATCTGCCCTCCGCCCCTCGCGGTCAGCCTCGATAGCTTGATTGGCGGCCTGCGAGTGGCCGGGGAAGAAGTCTACCAAGACAAAAAGAATGAAGAACAAGTCAAACAACCAGGAGTCGGCTCGACCTATAGTCGGCAGCTCGAAGAAGAAAAGCAAAGAAGCTCACCGTCGACGAGGTCCTCGATCTCATGGAAGCCGGAGGCCAGCATTGCTTCCTTGTCAGTCCAGGAGGAGCGCTCGCTCGCGAACTCGGCCAGGAGGGTGGCCTCCTCTTCTTTCGCCTCCTTCTGCGTCTTCTTAAGCAACTCCTTCTGCTCGGCCAATTGTGCGGCCAGCAGATCGCGCTCTGCGGCGAGCTTTCTGCACTCCTCCCCTTGGTGTGCAACACGGTGTTGGCTTCACTCAGCTGCTGTTGAAGAGTGGCGTTGGCCTCTGAAAAGAAAGAAGAAAGAAGGCGTTAAGTCATCAACAAAGAAGGTCGCCGGGGAGATCCGGCCCGACTGCTCAGCAGTCGGCCCGAATCACGGGGACTACAGCCCGCGGGTGCGCCAGCGCACCCCCGCAAAGAAGAAAAAGGACTCACTCCAGCTCTCCGACAAGTCGGAGGTCCGCTTGCCCAGCTCTTCAACGTTGCGGTTGAAGGCGGTGACACGGAGGTTGTGATAGTCCTGTGACAAGTATTTCAGACAAAAGTTAGTACCTGGAACTCGCCAATTGGAGTTCCGGGCCGCCTGCTCAGCAGCCGGCCCGAAACTCGGGGACTACACCCAGTGGGTGCGCTAGCGCGCCCCGCCAGAGAGGAACAAGAAAACAAAGACAAAGGAGAAAGCATACCCGGATGGCTGCCCGTGACGCCAGGTGTGCCTTGGTGCAGTTTTGGATAGCATCGCCCTCAGCTCGAAGCTTTGTCTGGACATCCAGAAGCGCCTGGTTCAGCGGGCCCGTGCCACCTCCACGCACCCACCCAATGGGCGTGGAGCTCGTCGCTTCAGCGTCTGGGATCGTCGAGCTGGCGGTGCCGGTCTCCAAGGGGCGTGGCGCCGAAGTTGCCTTCTCAACACGGCGGCGCGTTGGCGAGCCGACTTGAAGGAGTAGCTTCGCCACGGCCTCGTCTTCAGTCGGCGGCAAGGGCGGGTCCGCCGGCTGTTTGCCCTGCGTGCTCCTAGACGGCGGTGGGGGTCGTGGTGGCAGCACGACCGCGTCCGGCATGGAGGCGTCGCCACCACCCCTCTCCATGATCAGGAACTCGCCGCCGGCTTCCCCTGACTGCCCCGTGAACTCAGGGGGTGGCGGCACAGAGTTCAGAGGGGTGAAGAACACCGCCGATCGCCAGTGTGTGACTTCCTTGGCCTGCCGCCTTGCCGCGACGGCGGCCTCGGCCTCTTCCAGCTTTTTCAGGGCGGAGGCCTCCGCCTTCTCGGCCTCCGCTTTGTTCAGGCAGGCGGCCTCTTCTTCCTCGCGCTTCTCTTGTGCGTTCCGTTCCGTCGCCTCCCGGAGGTCGGCGGCGGGGTCAATCCGCTGAGTGGTGGCAGACGTCTCCGCCGACCCCACAACGGAGGCGGCGGCAACCCTCTCAATACTGAGGGGAGCCCTGAAGCGAGGGAAGCATATGAAAGACTCAGATAAGATCAACAAAGAGAAAATAAAGATGAGGGGCGGAGGCGCTTACGCAGAGACTAGCGGCGGCTTCTTCACTTCCTTGCGGAAGCGGTTGGCTTTCGCGGCCGCCTCTTCCCGCTTGGTCGCGGCGGCCACTCCCTTAAACTTCTTTGACTAGCCACCAAGTGTACTCGGCCCGGCCCGATGCTTGTTTGCGCCGCCTTGAGCGTCCAAGACGGCGGAGGAACTCGCGCTTGGCTGGCCAACCTTTGGCTGGTGACGCAGGGCGATTTCTCCCTCGGCATCGTCATCAGGCCAGTCGGCGAAAGTGGCCGTGGGCCTGGAGCCGCCTACTTCTCCTCCTCCTCCCTTGGCGTCAGCCTCCATGGCCGCCGCCCCCAAGTCAGGATCGTTGACGTCGCTCTCCGCCCAATCGGGGACAAACTGACGAGCCGGCCCCGTGGTGTCGGCCGAAGGATGGACGAGAGGGTTCTGATTCAAACACAAAAACGGTCAGACTGGACAAGTCGGACTCGGCAACATAAGAAACAGAAGATGAAGGAAGATGACTTACAATAGCCGGGGGGTTAGTGAGAGAGTACGGCTCCTTGCCGAACCGCCAATCCACCGTGAGACCGCAGTTCACGATGTAGTTCACCGTGTCCGCCACCTCCGCGTGAGGCATGTCCTTGGAGCACATCCGACACGGGTCCCGATGACCGATCATCTGGCAGATCAGGTGAGGTCGGCCTTGGAGTGGGAGGACTCGGCACGCCACAAAGGGGGCCAGCAAGTCGGCCCCGGTCAAGCCCTCCGACTGCGTCAGCACTCGGAGTCGCGCGACAGTGGCAACACCAGCAGGATACAGTGTCCTGGCTCGGTGTGACCAGCTGGGGAGCCTTCCAGCCGGCGCGCCGGCTTCGTAAGCCGGCAGGTTGACCCAGACGCCTTCTGGGGCGACGTTCTTCACATAAAAGTAGGACCGCTGCCACATCTTCACCGACTTAATCAGCGCGATGGTGGGAAACTGATTGTCAGCCACTGATCTCCGCATCACGATAAACGCACCGCATTGCGCCGGCACACTGGCGACGTGTGTGCCAAGCTTGGACTGGAAGAACTCACCCCAGAGCTCGATGGTGGGGAGAATGCCGAGGAAGCCTTCGCATAGGGTGGCGAAGGCAGCCAGCAGCACCACCGTGTTCGGAGTAAGGTGGTGCGGCTCGAGCCCGTGAAACTCCAAGAAGGAGCGGAAGAAGCCACTCGCCGGCAACCCCAGGCCGCGCATAAGGTGCAAGCGGAATATGACCTGCTCGCCCTCCTCCTGCGCCGGTGATATTTCCCCCTCCAGCGCGGGCGGACCCGCACTAAGCCCCTGCCGGGCAGCCACCGTGTCTTGCGGAGGTTCTCGACGTCGTCTTCATCGACCTCGGAGCCGTCCCACACTCCAGAGCACACAGCAGCAAGAGGCGCAGCAGCGAAGGAAGAGCTCATCGCTGCAGGAGCGGCGTGGATCGGAGCTGCAGCGGCGAGAGGAAGAAGAAGCAAGAAGGAGCGAAAGGGAGTAGGGAAGATGGGCGCGCATGCTTCGCCGACCCCCTCCCCCTGCCTACTTATAGGCTCGTGGGCTGAGAAGCCGATGGGGCAGTCGTGGGATTAACTATGCCTAGGAGCCCACGACCCCCACGATTTACCACGCAAAGTTACTGCATGCAGTAACTGCGCGGGAACCCCAACCGTCCGCACGGCCACAACGGATCCATTCACATGCCGAGGCGCGGTAGTGGCGAGGCCCACCTATAGGCCTGTCCCGTCGCGCGCGTGGGTGGGCAGACTGGCTCAGCCACGTGGCGACTCACGACGAGTCCACAACGAGCGGCAACCTGGAGGCTTATCAGGCATGCCGCCTGGACTCTGCCGCGACGTTCAAACTTTTTCAGGGGCAAGTTGGCCTTAAGCAAGTCCGGCTCCAACTAGTCGGCTTGACAGAGGACGGCTAGCGAGGCCATGATCCAACCGCCGGAAAGAAGAAACTGTTGAGGCTCCTCGACATATCACCCTCGGTGCCTCACCAGCTTCGGGGACTACTCTTCGAAGTAATGGGCCACGGGTAGGCTGACCCAGGCCCAGAACCTTTCAAGACATCGGGGTAGGCTGCACCCCTCAAGACCCCAGGACGAAGAGCCGCCTTCTAAGAGTCGGCGGCGAGGCAGCCGACTGCCCACTCGCGGCCGAGTCCCGGGGACGACTTTAGGATGAGCCGACTCCTGGTTGGCGACTTCCAGAGAAGCCGGCCATGGGGAGTCGGCCCGCGATGCCAACAACCCCCATGCCCTCATAAAGAGGGGCGGGACGGGGAATGGCCACAGTAAGGTCCACTCCCACCCTTTTCCAAGGGTAGGCGTGGCCACAGTACGCTGTACCCGTGGAGATCTCCGCCCGGCGCAACACTGTTGCCATGCCGGCCCTGACGTCAGCCCCAGTGGGCGGAGTCCTGTGCCCACGACGGCCTGCCGGTACGACCCAGGGACAACGGGTCCCACCAGTCGGCGGGCGTACGACAGACGACGAGAGCGCCATCAGTTGGCCCAGTTGGGAGTCGGCCCTAGGGAGTCGGCCGGCCCCTCCCACGGGCCCCACACACCATTAACCAGACACGACAAGGAGTGGCAACAGTGATCACCCGCCAGACGGCGGAGCTGTTGCCACGACCCCATGACCGAACCCGCGTCATTAGAAGCACGGTTAAAGTAATCTGCAGCCGGCAAGACCCGCCCGCGGCGGACGCGGCCTGTCGGCTCCGTACCGAGCCAGTCGGCAGGCCCTAGGAGTCGGCGGATAAGACGGCGGCCAGATAGACTAACGGCTGGGCCCACGTCTAGCCGGATTACCATTGTACCCTTGGGGGTAGGCCTATATAAACCCCCCAGGGCACCCATGCAAAGGGTTGGAATCCATTAGCACTAGACCAGATCATATAGGAAGGAGAGAGCTAGCCTAGCCTTCTCCTACCTCCAGGAAATAGCTCAAGGAGAAACCGTGTACGCACTTTGCCATAGTGATCATGCGGAGACCCCGCAGAGCAGCAGTAGGGGTGTTATCTCCACGGAGAGCCCCGAAGTTGGGTAAGATTCGCCGGCATGCATGCCTTCGCCTTATCCAGTTTCCAGGCACCGACGACGTTCTACTCGCTCCCACCATGATAAGCCATCCTTTGGCATATGTCGCACCCAACCCCCGACATAGCCGAATGGTCCGAACTAAATAGGTTGTCCGGACTCGCCATGAGGTCTGTTGTGGATCAGCTATAGGCCGGAAAAGCCAAAGCCGAACAGCTATTTCAGCTTAGTGCAGCAGTTCCTTGGTGCGGTGTTGCGCATTAATGCGATGAAGAGGTCGGCGTGCATAGAAGGCTCACGGATGGCCCTTACCCGTGTTAAAGCATACTGGGCGGAGATGGACGCTACCACTGTTGCGGCGCAGGGTTCGGCCATAGAGCGAGCGGCTGTCGAGCACTATTTCGAGGAGGTTCTCGAGGGTGCTCGTTTGATAGAGGCCCAGTGCTCGAAGAATATTATGTTTGAGTGATATGTATTCTCATTGTAAACACAATGTTTTTATAAAAATTTATAAGGCTATGTTTATACTTTTGCCTGAAAGTAGTATGATGCCTCATGTGCGGCCGTTTATGTATACATGTGTATAACCTCAAAGATTGCAGCCGTCGGCTTCAACCCCCACGCATATAATGCGGAGGTGCTCGCGAAAAACACGTGTTCACACTTAACCCAACGTCTTGGTCCTATTAAGGAGGTGATAGCGTAGCGAACGAGGCAACCGGACTATACTGCTTTAACACTTTCACTTAGCCATAGGAGTTTGACAGTGGGGCTACTAGATAGCCCCTGGTGGCTCCGCACTCTCCCGATCGCGGGGTGCGTACATGCCTGGCTGGGAAACAGCCCTTTGTTAAGGAGGAGGAATTCTAACATTCTGATAGCTCATCGAGTGGTTGGCCAGTCTCACGCTATATCATGACAGTCGGTTTTCGGCTTTCTCTACTGAGGTGCTCGTCCGGATGAACCAGGGCAAAATCGCAGTAGTTCTCCTGGTGCTACCTTAGCCGATAAAGTGGAACGTAAGGCACCAAAACACAGGAGCCGGGCAAACCCAACATTTGACCAAAGACAATGATTCGGAGCTGATGCATATAAGGCCAAACTCACGATGCCGAACACTCCCTAAGGTATTCGGTCTTTATGGTATAAACCGGGCCTAAATAGTGCCCTTTGTGAGAAGCCCCTTGTGTCCAGGTACGTGCATTATTCTGACGTGGCCACATGCCAAGACGTCAACATCCTTCCCAATTGTGCTGAGAATTCGGTGGATGTGTATCAACAAGAGACAGTAAAAAAGGTTTACACAGGGTCTTAATCTAAAAAGAATCCTTGGAACGGGTCCCTGCTGCATGTCTGCGCCTGTGTCTCCGTTGTGCCGTATCCTGGACGGGTGTAGCACGATGATCATCTGTAAAAGAGAGGAACTTAGGTGAAAAAGTTGTCGTGCAAAAAGATAGTTTTTAAAGAAAACATGTATAACTAAAAATGAGTAGAAATTGCCGCTTGTCTGTGTGCGTTGAGTCCTTGTATTTGCAATAGGGGTGTGGCCATCCATCCGGTACAAATTACATATAGCAGCGCCGGACTCATCTAACCGCGTCCGTGGTCTTGACGACCTATCAAATGCTTTAGATGGTGAGGCCGTTTTTAGTGTGCGGCTGCCAAGGCAGTCGCATTCTCTTCGGCGCGCAAATATCGCCTGATACTTCCGTTCACTGTAATGATGCCGCGTGGACCGGGCATCTTGAGCGTTACGGAAGCATAATGTGGTATTGCATTAAAGCGAGCAAAAGCTTCGCGTCCAAGTAGTGCTTGATAGCCGCTTTGGAACGGGGTGATGTGGAAGGTTAAATGTTCGCTACGGAAGTTATCGGGGAAGCCGAATATAACCTTTAGTAGCAGGGAGCCCATGCAATGAGTCCCTGGGCCTAGCGTTACCCCTATAAAGGTAGAATTGCTATGGCAAATTTTCGTTGGGTCTATCCCCATTTCACGGATTGTATCCTGGTATATCAGGTTGAGACTGCTGCCACCGTCCATCAGGACTCGTGTGAAGTGGTATCCGTCGATTATTGGGTCTAATACCAGGGCAGCCCATCCTGCACGCCGGATACTTGCTGAGTAATCACGATGGTCGAAAGTGATCGGTTGAGACGACCAGTGGCAGGACTCCGCGGTGATAGGCCCTTGGGCATATTTTTCTGGGAGTGCCGTTTTGTTTCTCCCCTTGATCACGTGTAGCACGTTTACTGTTTTGACTTCTGGTGGAAATTTCTTTTGTTCCCCAGTGTCTTGCTTGAGAGGCTCATCCTCGTCTTCGCTTGGTGCATCCTCCCCCTTGTGTACGGCGTTGAGCTTGCCAGACTACTTGAAGACCCAACATTCTCTATGAGTATGATTGGCGGGTTTACTAGGGGTGCTATGTATCTAACATATTTGGTCTAGAATTTTGTTTAGGCTGGACAGTTCGTCTCTGGCGCCTTTAGAGGGCGGCTTTTGCTGACCTGGCCGAGAGCTTTTGAATCCGGCGTTTACTGCCGTGCTCTTCGTGTTGTCTTCTTTATTCCGGCGTTTTTTATTGCTGTTGCACTGTGATTTCCCATTTCCATCTCTAACTTCAGATGTACTGGGGTCGCTGGTGTTGCATCTGGCTAGCCAGCTATCCTCGCCCGTGCAAAAGCGGGTCATGAGGCTTGTTAATGCTGCCATTGTTCTCGGCTTTTCTTGGCCGAGGTGTCTGGCAAGCCATTCGTCACGGACGCTATGCTTAAAAGCTGCCAAGGCTTCGGTGTCCGGACAGTCGACAATTTGGTTCTTTTTAGTAAGAAACTTGTTCCAAAGTTTTCGGGCTGACTCTCCGGGCTGTTGAGTTATATGACTCAAATCGTCCGCGTCCGGAGGTCGGACATAAGGTCCTTGAAAATTTGCCCGAAAAGCGTCCTCGAGCTCTTCCCAGCTTCCAATGGAGTTTTCAGGTAGGCTTTTAAGCCAGTGACGAGCTGGCCCTTTGAGCTTGAGGGGTAAGTACTTGATGGCGTGGAGATCATCTCCTCGAGCCATATGGATATGGAGGATATAGTCCTCAATCCAGACCCTAGGGTCTGTTGTTCCGTCGTATGTCCCTATGTTTATGGGTGTGAATCCCTCTGGAAATTCATGCTCCAGCAACCCGTCGGTGAAACATAGGGGGTGTGCGGCACCCTTGTATGTGGGTGTACCGCATTGTTCGGATGTTTGTTGTGTTCCATCGCATCCTGGGGCGCGCTTGCGTGGTCCATAGATGGATCTGGTTGCGCCATCCTTTTGGTGCGAGCCCTCGTGTGGATCACGTATTGGCTTGTGGGTGGCGTTGTTTGCCGCTCTATGTTGGCCGTGAGGTCATCTATCCGGCCAGGTGGCCGTTTTTATTTTTGGTTGTGGGAGGTCTGAGGCCTCCTCATCGAATTCAGGTAGCAACTTCCGCTTTGGGTAGCTCTTGGTGGGGCGATTACCGCCGTATTTCGCTGCTGTGTTGAGTACTTTGCTCCATCTGATATGGAGTGTGTCCTGCGCAGCCTTGAGCCTTTGCTTCTGCTTTTTCAGATTCCTCGCGGTGGCAACAGGCCTTTGACGGGCATTCTGCTGCTCTGGGTGCTTGTCAGGCGTTATGTCGTCCGGACTATTATCTTTGATAGAATTGGTTTGTTCGGTTTGATTCTCCGTATTGCCGTGGTCCGGCAGTGGTTCGCCCTGCTCCAACGCTGGGTCTGTATGATCGTTATTTCTGCTGAGGCGGGATTTGGGGTGGCTCTTGTGCCGCCGCTTTGACTGTTTCTCAAGGGAACAAGCCTTCGGTGCGTCCTTCCGTTCCTCATCATTGTCTTCTTTTGGTGTGTCCACCATGTATACGTCATATGATGAGGTGGTCATCCAGCGCTCTGTGGGCGGTGGTTCCTCTTCGCCTCCCGCATCGTCGTCCATACCGTCGATGTCTTCGGAGTTGAAGTCGAGCATGTCGGTTGAGTCGTCGACAGTGGCTATTAAGTGGGGGGTGGGTGGGTGTCAAATTTCTTCGTCGTCCGCATCCCAATCCTGTTGGCCATAATCCGGCCAGGGCTCTCCTAACAAAGAGAGAGACCTCAGTGAATTCAGAATGTCGCCAGAGGGCAAGTGCTGAAAGATATCTGCGGCAGTGAATTCCATGATCGGCGCCCAAACGGATTCGATTGGCAGGGGCACGGATGGTTCGGAGTCCGGAAAAGAGTCCGGCACCTTGGAGTCATGGGCTGCGCAGAGGGTTAGGCAGGTGTTTGGCTCGATCGCCGTTGAGACTACAGCCCCTGAGGTGGTGTCTAACCACCCTTCCTCGACTGGCGCAGTTGGCTCCGAGCTAAGGGTCGGAGCTAATGCGGGCGCAGCCTCTGGGGTACTGTTCGGCGGCAGAGCTAGGTCATACCCATCGCGACAGTGCGGCGCGCCCGGCTGTGGCTCGAATCTGTCGAAGATCAAGTCTCCGCGGATGTCGGCCGTGTAGTTCAAACTTCCAAATCTGACCTGGTGGCCAGGGGCGTAGCTATCAATCTACTCCAGATGGCCAAGCAAATTAGCCCGTAGTGCAAAGCCGCCGAATACGAAGATCTGTCCGGGGATAAAAGTCTCACCCTGGACCGCATCACTATCGATAATAGTAGGAGCCATCAAGCCTGACGGCGACGACACAGAGGAACTCTCAATGTCGGTGTCAAAACCGGCGGATCTCGGGTAGGGGGTCCCAAACTGTGCGTCTAGGCCGGATGGTAACAGGAGGCAGGGGACACGATGTTTTACCCAAGTTCGGGCCCTCTTGATGGAGGTAAAACCATATGTCCTGCTTGATTAATATTGATGATATGGGTAGTACAAGAGTAGATCTACCACGAGATCAGAGAAGCTAATCCCTAGAAGCTAGCCTATGGTATGATTGTATGTTTATGGTTGTTGTCCTATGGACTAAAACCCTTCGGTTTATATAGACACCGGAGAGGGTTAGGGTTACAGAAGGTCGGTTACAAAGGAGGAGATATCCATATCTGTATTGCCTAGCTTGCCTTCCACGCCAAGTAGAGTCCCATCTGGACACGAGACGAAGTCTTCAATCTTGTACCTTCATAGTCTAACAGTCCAGCCAATGGAGATAGTCCAACTTTCCGGAGACCCCCTAATGCAGGACTCCCTCACCCATCTTGGCCCATTAAACCTCCGGGAGGTTCCGGTAACCCCCGGTACTCCGGTAAAATCCGGATTTCACCTGGAACACTTTCGATATCCAAATATAGGCTTCCAATATATCAATCTTTATGTCTCGACCATTTTGAGACTCCTCGTCATGTCCGTGATCATATCCGGGACTCCAAACTACCTTCGGTACATCGAAACACATAAACTCATAATATAACCGTCATCGAACTTTAAGCGTGCGGACCCTACGAGTTCGAGAACTATGTAGACATGACCGAGACATGTCTTCGGTCAATAACCAATAGCGGAACCTGGATGCTCATATTGGCTCCTACATATTCTATGAAGATCTTTATCGGTCAAACTGCATAACAACATACATTGTTCCCTTTGTCATCGGTATGTTACTTGCCCGAGATTTGATCGTCGGTATCTTCATACCTAGTTCAATCTCGCTACCGGCAAGTCTCTTTACTCGTTCTGTAATACATCATCCCGCAACTAACTCATTATTTGCAATGCTTGCACGGCTTATAGTGATGTGCATTACCAAGTGGGCCCAGAGATACCTCTCCGACAATCGGAGTGACAAATCCTAATCTTGAAATACGCCAACCCAACAAGTACCTTCGGAGACACCTGTAGAGCACCTTTATAATCACCCAGTTACATTATGACGTTTGGTAGCACACAAAGTGTTGCTCCGGTAAATGGGAGTTGCATAATCTCATAGTCATAGGAACATGTATAAGTCATGAAGAAAGCAATAGCAACATACTAAACGATCAAGTGCTAAGCTAACGGAATGGGTCAAGTCAATCACATCATTCTCCTAATGATGTGATCCCATTAATCAAATGACAACTCATGTCTATGGTTAGGAAACTTAACCATCTTTGATCAACGAGCTAGTCAAGTAGAGGCATACTAGTGACACTCTGTTTGTCTATGTATTCACACATGTATTATGTTTCTGGTTAATACAATTCTAGCATGATAATAAACATTTATCATGAAATAAGGAAATAAATAATAACTTTATTATTGCCTCTAGGGCATATTTCCTTCATAAAAACCCAACACTCTCTGGTGGTATGATTGGGTGGTTTGTCTGGGGTGCCATGAATCTGGCACGGACGATCATGTATGCGGTCCAAGCTGGATGAGCCCGAATTGTTCTTTTTGAACGGCTTCTTCTGCTGACCGGACTTAGAGCCATTGAATCCGCATTGACCACCATATCATCGGTGTTGTCATTGTTGTTTCGACGCTTGTGTCTGTTGCGTCGGGACTCGTCATAGCTATTTGTGGCTTCAGGGGTGCCGGCGTCACTTGCATTGTTTTTGCTACGAGCCAACCAACTATCCTCACCCGCACAAAAGCGGGTCATGAGTGCCGTGAGGGCTGCCACGGACTTCGACTTTTCTGGGCCGAGGTGGCGGCAAGCCATTTGTCGCGGATGCTGTGTTTAAAGGCCGCTAGAGCTTCGGCATCTGGACAGTCGATGATCTGGTTCTTTTTAGTTAAGAACCTAGTCCAGAATTTCCTGGCAGACTCTCCGGGCTGTGGAACTATATGTCTTAAGTCATCGGCATCTGGTGGCCGAACATATGTACCTTGGAAGTTCTCATAGAAGGCGTCTTCCAAATCCTGCCAGCTTCCAATAGCGTTTTCAGGCAGACTGTTTAACCAGTGCCGAGCTGGCCATTTGAGTTTTAATGGGAGGTATTTGATGGCGTGGAGGTCATCTCTGCGGGCCATATGGATATGGAGAATAAAATCTTCAATCCACACTGCGGGATCAGTTGTTCCATCGTATGATTCAATATTCACGGGTTTAAACCCTTCTGGGAATTCATGCCCCATTACTTCGTCAGTGAAGCAAAGAGGGTGTGCGGCGCCTCTATATCGGGCCGCATCGCGACGTAGCTCTGATGGAGTCCGTCTGCGGCTTTGGGCCCGCGCATGACTAGGTTTGTCATGTCTGAATAGATATCCGTCGTCACGTGTTGAGGCACATCCTCGGGATCCGTAGATTGATATGGTATGTCCTGCTATATTGTTCAGGTCCTGCCAAAGGTCATATGTATGACTGTGAGCTGTTTTACCTTTGCTTTTATGATGAGGTGGGGCGGGCTGGTGTTCGACTTGAGTTGCCGCTTTATCCCGACCATGTGGTGGTCGGTCAGCCGTATTGCGCGATGATGGTATAGGCTTCGGTGCCTCGTCGTCGAACTTAGGTAGCAATTTGCACTTCGGGTAGCCTTTGGCTGGGTGCTTGAGGCCGTATTCTTCGGCTGCTAGGACATCGGTCCATCTGTCATTGAGCAGGTCTTGGTCAGCTTGAAGCTGCTACTGCTTCTTTTTCAGGCTCCTTGCAGTGGCTATTAGCTAGCGCTTAAAGCGCTCCTACTCGAGAGGTTCCTCAGGTACGATAAAATCCTCGTTACCGAGGCTCACCTCCTCCTCGGAGAGCAGGAAGGTAACTAATGTCCTTCGAGTCTTTGTTAATTGGCCTGTTCATTAGGGCTAACTTGCCCATCTTCCCGATCGTCCTGTTCGACAGTTCGTTCGTCGGGATCTTCTCTGCCTTCGGCACCATCCGGAGTGTTATCGTCTCCCGCGCCGGTGTTGTTGTCTTTGCTACGGCGTGATTTAGAGCGGCGCCACTGACACCGGCGCTTTGGTTCTATCTTAGGAGGCTCATCCTCAATTGGATTTTCCTTGTCATCATCGTTAGTTTTTTAGGTGTATCCACCATGTACACGTCGTAAGAAGAGGTGGCCGTCCAGCATCTGGTAAACGGCGGGTCTTGGCCCCGCTCCTCATCGGCATCGTCTTCCATGTCGTCGATGTCTTCGGAGCCGTAATCGAGCGTGTCGGCTAAGTATTTGATAGTGGCTATGAAGTGGGCGGTCGGTGGGAAGCGAAATTCTCCATCATCAGCCTCCGGTTTGAACCGTACATAGTTCGGCTCTGAGCCCCTCGCTAAGGATGGTGCTCTTAACGAGTTTAACACGTCGCCCAAAGGCGAGTGCCGGAAGATGTCCACGGAGCTGAATTCGACAATCAATGACCGATCAAGCTCGGCGTGTGTGGACGCAAAAGGTTCGGAACATGTAGCCGGAGACGAGTCCATGGTTCTGGTGACACAAATGCCACTTGAAGTTAGGTCTGTGTGCAGCTCCAGCGCCGCTGAGTCTGCGACTTCCGCGGCAGGGTTGAGCTTCCCACCCTCGGATGGCGCCATCAGTTACAGGTACTATCTCTTGGGTATGGTCCGATGACATATTTACGTCATGTTCATCATGGTGGCAGGGAGCGGCTGTCGCGGTCTCGAATCCATCAAAGATCAAGTCTCTGCGGATATCCGCGACGTAGCTCAAGCTTCCAAATCTGACCTGATGGCCAGGGGCGTAGCCTTCAATCTGCTCCAGATGGCCAAGCGAGTTGGCCTGCATTATGAAGCCGCCGAACATGAAGATCTGTCCGGGGAGGAAGACCTGCCCGTGGACAGTGTCGTTGTAGATGATTGTAGGAGCCATCAAACCTTTTGACGACAGCACAGTGGAACTCTCAATGAAAGCACCAATGTCGGTGTCAAAACCAGCAGATCTCGGGTAGGGGGTCCCGAACTGTGCGTCTAAGGTCAATGGTAACAGGAAACAGGGGACACAATGTTTACCCAGGTTCGGGCCCTCTCTATGGAGGTAATACCCTACTTCCTGCTTGATTGATCTTGATGAATATGAGTATTACAAGAGTTGATCTACCACGAGATCATAATGGCTAAACCCTAAAAGTCTAGCCTGTCTGACTATGATTATGAGGATATCTGTCTACGCACCTAGCCTTCTGGTTTATATAGACACCGGAGGGATCTAGGGGTACATAAGGTCAGTTACAGAGAAAGGAATCTTCATATTTGGTCGCCAAGCTTGCCTTGCACGCCAAGGAGAGTCCCATCCGGACATGGGTAGAGTCTTCAGTCTTTGTATCTTCACAGCCCATCAATCCAGCCCATGTCTAATAGGTCAGACGCCCGAGGACCCCTTAGTCCAGGACTCCCTCAGGGGCCCTGCAGGGGCGTGCAACGAATCGTGATTTCCAAGTTGCTATGTTATGTTTAACATTCCTGTGTCGTGTTGCAGTATCAGCTTTTTATGTAGGCGTGTAGAGATAACTTAGCTTGATGTGTCTGAAGTAGTTTCCGCCTCGTGAGGCGCGCCTCTCCCAGTACCTGGTGAGACCTCCTTGCCATTGGCTTGGGAGGCGTCGGGGAACTGCAAAATTTTGTAAAGAACATCTTATTCTTCCAAGCCCAGGTCGTAGGCGCGGCCAGCCATGACCCAGAGCTCTGCATCGCGATACCCGAGGGGCACGGATTAAGGGAGGAGCACCAGCTTGCGAGCTCGAGCGAGGGTGCCTCGTGAAGAACAGGAAAAATGCTCACGAGTGCACCTGTCCAGCCCCCTCGCGAAGCATGTGAGGGAGAGTACGGGACAAAACAAAGAACCAAGGTAAGAACAGAGGAAAATTCGATCAAACCAAGATGAGAAGAAACACCAGAATGAGAACTTCCATTAAAAAGGGGCAAGCCAACTACGGAAAGCAAATGAAAAGCCGCACCCGGCACCTAGTCTAGTCTTCTCACCAGCGCAGAGCTAAGTGCTGCCACTAGGACGTGGGAGGGAGCCCCCGAGGCCCGAGGGAGGCACTCCTGAGACTCCAGGGCGTGTACAGCCCCACTCATTATTACGTGAGAGTGTCATGAGCGGAGACCTTCACAGGCACGGGTGTCGGCGTTCTGGGAATGGGGGTCCCCAGACTTGCCTGCCTGCGGACCATGGCGTGGCGAAGCCAGCAGGCCGTACGGCCCACCTTCATGAACAAGGCATCCAAGACCTTCGCGAGGGGCCAAGCCTCGCAAGGCGGACGACACAAGACCTCCTCTGGAGTGGCCTAGTGGGGCAGGCTCACGAGGGGTAGAGATAACAAGGCAAGGCAAACCTCACGAGGCTCTCGTGACGTGAGCCACGACGATCGACCAGGCGGGCGCCAGCGCGCGCAGCGTCCTTGTTTCCTCTTTGGTGCTAAGGAGGCCAGCGCTGGCGAGGAGTACCGAGGAATCAGGAAAAGGTTGCCATTTTGGTGCAACAAGACCAGGACCAGAAGGACGGCAAGACGGAGGTCACCGTGGAGCCCAAGACGGTGTCACCACCAGAGCCTTTGGCAGGCGAAGACCACTTTTGTCAGGATGGCTTGTACTAGCTGTCCCCCTTCAAATTAGCCCGCCGTTGTTGGCACCCTACCCGCTCAATATTTGGGGACAGGAGGGGGGAGAAAGATGATGATTTAGATCACTCTCACCCACACAAGTTAGCCAAGCATAAGAACACCTCAACCTCAGGAGGTTGTTCTTCCCCTTGTATTGTTCATCATCATCCCAAGAGGCAATCCACCACCAACACACTGGAGTAGGGTATTACACCACAATGGTGGCCCGAACCAGTATAAATCTTGTGTCCTTCTGTATTGCGAGTTCGTCGAGTTCGTCCGCGAGATCTTAGCGAGCTAGGGCGTAGATCGGTAGGAGGGAAAGACTTCGCACGCACCACGGTGTTCGAACCTTGAGGGTTTGCCGGAACCCCACATCCGACATTTGGCGCGCCAGGTAGGGGTGCGCCATAGCTTCCCCTCCGTCGATCGGCACTCCATCGCCACCGCGCTTCGCCCACATGGCAGGCGCCCTGACACCAACTCCGACGGTCAGCATTGACAACGAGGCCAAGGGGCTACGAGCCCTGGCCCCCGCCCTGCAGCGGGTGCAGTGGCCGCCCAAGTTCAGGCCGGAGAGGCCGCCGCACTACGACGGAGCGGCGGACCCGTCAGCTTTCCTGCTGGCGTATGAGGAGGTCATCCTTGAAGCCGGGGGTGATGACAAGGTCGTGGCCAACTGGCTTCCCATGGCCCTCGCCGGCGAGCCACGCGCCTGGCTGCTCAACCTTCCCGGATCCACGGTGGCATCTTGGGAGGAGCTCCGCGACCTCTTCACTACTCGCTACGCGGTGCCAGCGCACCACGCAGTCGCGGCCCTGCTGAGCGTCTCTCAAGCACCGCCGTCAGACCGCCATGCAAAGTCGTTCCTCCGTCAGATCGGGGCCACCTCCAGGCGCCCGGGGGCTCCGCCGGGTTGGGCTGCGCCAAAGGCCGACCTTACCTTCGGCTCAGAAGACCAGCCCGACTCCACCGCCGGCTCCGGAATGCTCCCGATGCTCTGCACACCCACCATCTACAATGTGGCCGTCACCAAGACCCTCATCGACGGTGGTGCTGGCCACAACTTGCTCTCCGTGGAAGCCTTCAGCCTTCTCCACGTGCCACTCGAGCGGTTCGGCCTCAGTAAGCCCTTCTCGGGAGTGGGTGGTGGAGCTGCCCACTCCCTGGGACAGATCCGCCTCCCTGTCACCTTCGGCACACGCAACAACTACTGCACCGACCTGGTGGACTTCAACATCGTTCGCATCGGTCTCCCGTACAACGCCATCCTCGGGTACCCGGCTCTCACTCAGTTCATGGCGGCGACTCACCCGGCTTACAACCTCATGAAAATGCTGGGGAGCAAGGGCGTCCTCACCGTCAAGGGGGACACTAAGGAGGCCATGACGGCGCTCAGGCTCTCCCTCAAGACCGCGGCAGCAGCACAACCCGCCGACGCCGGCACCCCTACGGCCATGGAGGCCGCGTCCACCAAGAAGAAGCAGCTTTTCACCCAAGACAAGGTGGAAACCAAGAAGGTGCCGGTCAGCGAGGACGGGCCTTCAGGAGCCACCTTTATCATACGAGCCGGTCTCGACCAGGAACAAGAAGAAGCCTTGGTCAGGTTCTTGCGCGTGAACAAGGAGATATTCGCGTGGGAGCCCAATCAACTGGTAGGGTGTCACGCCCTCGATGCGGCTATATCTCCTACGTGTCGAAGCACAACTTAGAGGCATAACCGCATTGAAAGCAATGTCACAAGTGAGGTAATCTTCACACAACCCATGTAATACATAAGGGAAAGAGATACATAGTTGGCTTACAATCGCCACTTCACACAATTACATGAATAAAGCATTACAACATCCAAAAACAATCAGGGTCCGGCTATGGAACCAAAATAAAAGAAGAACCCGAAATGCGACAAGGTCCCCGATCGACCCCAACTGGGCTCCACTATTGATCAACTAGAATGAAACAACACAAAGGACAAGATCTTCATCGAGCTCCTCCTTGAGCTTGGTTGCGTCATCTGCATGGACTCATCGGCACCTGCAAGCTGGTTTTGGAAGTATCTGTGAGCCACGGGGACTCAGCAATCTCACACCCTCGCGATCAAGACTATTTAAGCTTATGGGTAAGGTAAAAGGTATGAGGTTGAGCTGCAGCAAGCGACTAGCATATATGGTGGCTAACATACGCAAATGAGAGCGAGAAGAGAAGGCAAAGCACGTTTGAGAAATCTATGATCAAGAAGTGGTCCTAGAACAACCTACGTCAAGCATAACTCCAACACCGTGTTAACTTCCCGGACTCTGCCGGAAAGAGACCATCATGGTTACACATGCGGTTGATGTATTTTAATTAAGGTCAACTTCAGGTTTTCTACGACTGGACATTAACAAATTCCCATTTGCCCATAACCGCGGGCACGTCTTTCGAAAGTTCCAATCCCTGCAGCGGTGTCCCAACTTAGCCCATCACAAGCTCTCACGGTCAACGAAGGATATTCCTTCTAGCGGGAAGACCCGATCAGACTCGGAATCCTGGTTACAAGACATTTCGACAATGGTAAAACAAAACCAGCAACACCGCCTGAATGTGCCGACAAATCCCGATAGGATCTGCACATATCTTGTTCTCAAGGAACACTCAGATGAGCTCTCCGTACAACTAAAACCAAACCTCGAGTTTCCCCGAGGGGGCGCTGCACAGGACTCTAGTTTGGACCAACACTCAGAGGAGCACTGGCCCCGGGGGGTAAAATAATGATGACCCTCAGGAGCGCGACTCCCAAGGGAAAAGAAAAGGCTAGGTGGCGAATGGTAAAACCAATGTTGGGCATTGCTGGAAGAGTTCTATTCAAGGTGAACTGTCAAGGGGTTCCCATTATTACCCAACCGTGTAAGGAACACAAAATCTGGGAACATAACACCGATATGACGGAAACTAGGGCGGCAAGAGTGGAACAAAACACCAGGCATAAGGCCGAGCCTTCAACCCTTTACCAAGTATATAGATGCATTAATTAAATAAGATATATTGTGATATCCCAACAAGTAAACATGTCCCAACAAGGAACAACATCTCCATGTTCCAACAAGGAACAAACTTCAATCTTCACCTGCAACTAACAACGCTATAAGAGGGGCTGAGCAAAGCAGTAACATAGCCAAACAACGGTTTGCTAGGACAAGGTGGGTTAGAGGCTTGGTTCAACAATATGGGAGGCATGATAAGCAAGTGGTAGGTATCGCAGCATAGGCATAGCAAAAGAGCGAGCAACTAGCAAGCAAAGATAGAAGTGATTTCGAGGGTATGGTCATCTTGCCTGAGATCCTGCAAGGAAGAAGAACGAGTCCATGAAGAAGATAAATGGACGTAGTCGAACGGTTCCTCACAAACGCGACGTTATCGGAACCAACCCGAAGAAGCAACACCAGAAAGAAGCACAACATAGTAAACAACCACGACATGAACATGGCATGATGCACAATCAAGTATGATGCATGTCCGGTTTAATGAAGCATGGCATGGCAAAATGCACAAAACAATCCTACAAATTAAGTGGAGCTCAATATGCAATGAGTTGCATATTGACGAAACACCACATTCAAGTTATTTAGTTTCGATCTTGTTTATGTACTCAACAATATTAAATGTTTTTAAACATGGCAAGAGATGAAGCATAATGAAACTATCTATCTAGGCAAGTTTAAATGAGGCCGGAACAACAAGACAACAAGTCCGGAAACTCCTCATGTGCATATATTAGGTTTGGTACTGTTCTGCCCTAAACACAATTTTAGAGTTATTTAACATGCAAAGTAAGGTCGCCACGTTAAACTAGGCATTTTTTTACCCCAAATACATATAAAGTTTGTTTAATACCGAGCTACGGTTATTAAGTTATGAATTAAATCATTTTAGCATGACATAGGAGCAAATTTAAACAAACATCATTTTAAGCATTTTAAACATGGGTGAAAAAGACATATTATGAAACTAGATGAAAATCTAAGCAAGTTTCATATTAAGTTTGTTTTAATCCGATGCACGGTTGTGAAGTTATTAAATGCATGAAGTTTAGGGGGCTTTCTGCAAAACTGACAAACTCCGGAAAATAACTAAATCGCAGATCCTAAAAAAACCTACACGGCCCGGATCTGGAACAGGGCTCAACAGAGAAGGGGGGCACAGTGGAGGCTCACCATGGGATGAGGCCCAGCTGATGGAGAGGCTTGTGGCAGGCAGAGCTAGCTGGGCCTTGGAGAGGCGCTGGCCTCGTGCGTGCGAACAGAGAAGGCGACGTGAGGAGGCAAACGGCGACGAGGCTGGGACGGCACGAGGACGAAGCTGACAAGCTCCATGGCCACGGCGAATGGTGGAACTTGGCGGATCTGGACGGACTCGAGGGAAGGGAGGCGGCTTGGCGTTGCAGGAAGTAGCAGAAGCAGCGGACAAGGCGGGGTCGAGCGGTGCTCGATGCAGAGGCGATGTAGTGGCGGATGCAGAGGCTCCGTGGCAGCGGCTTGCGGAGGCGCTGATGGTCGAGGTCGTCGGCGGAAAGGCAGATCCCGCGAGGAAGCAGCTTGGCGGTGCCGGACTTGAAAGGAGGCCGTTGGTCGCATTCGGCTTCGAACGAGCGGGCGAAGTAGGGGACTTGGCGAGGAGTGGGCAGCGGACAGCGGGAACGGGGTGACGGCTTGGTCGTCAGCGCGGACGATGAAGCAGAGGAACGTGAGGAGCGCTCGGGGATGCGAAGGACGGGAAGGCTGGGTTCGGGGGACTTGGCGGCCTCCATCCATGGCAGCTCGAGGTTGAACTCCTCTGGTTCCTGCGGAAGCAAGAGAAGTAGAGAGAGAGAGAGGGATTAGAGCAGAGGAGGAAGGAGACGGCAGGAAAAGAGGAGAAGGGGCGCAGGTCACGGCCTGGTGTCGCTGGTTGCCGGCGAGGTGGTAAGGCGGAGGCGCTCGGGAGGAGCTCGTCTCCCTGGTCGATGAGGAGAGCGAGGAGGGAGAGGATCGATGGGCTTGGGTGGATCGAGGGGGAGCAGAGGCTGGCGCTGGTTGGCTGGATTGGATCGGGGGGAAATGAAGCTGGTTGGTGGAAGGATCCCGAGGGGGATTTGGTGGAATGGCGGCGGCGGCTGGGAGGATGGGACATCTCTCCTCAAATTTAGGGTTAGGCTAGAATTTGATCTATATATAGCAAAAAGGCTAAGTTTAGGGGCATTAGGTCCCTTCGATCTTAATCGGACGGTCGCGAATAAAATAGCTAGAGAGTCCAATTAACTTTCGGACGCACGCGAAGGATTCGATGCACTGTGCAGAGAGGGTTAGACGGACAAGGTCAAGTGTGCGGACTGAGAGGAGAGAGGGGGAATGCAACCCGGCAACCGTTTCCAGAGACCGAAAACGTCCGATGTTAGGCCGGCTATACTGCCGCTATAGTTATTCGTTGGGGCGTCAAACGGACTCCGAATGCGATGAAACTTGACAGGCGGTCTATCTACACTATAATAAGACCACAAGTCAACTCTCGTCACATTCCGAGAACATTTTCCGGCTACTTATAAAATACTATTTTGGACATGCCGCGGGCGCGTGCAAGTGTGGTTGGGCTCAGAACGGACAACGGAGAGAACTCGAAGAACCCGGATGAATGAAAGTTTCGAAAACATGATGATGCAATGCACATGATGACATGATAAGATGCGACACGCAAGAAAATGACATGGCAACAACAACGAATAACTCGAAGACACCTGGCACATCGGTCTCGGGGCGTTACATAGGGGTCCCAAGGGAGGTGATCCAGCATCATCTAAGAGTATGCCCCATCATCCGTCCTGTGAAGCAGCGAGCAAGATGGCAGTCCACTGAGAAGCAGGCCTTCATCGTCTAGGAGACACACAAGCTAGAAGCGGCAGGTGCCATCTGAGAGGTCTGATACCCCGAATGGCTGGCAAACCCTGTCATGGTGCCGAAAAAGGCAGGAAGGAACGGATGTGCGTCGACTTCACCAATCTTAACAAAGCCTGCCCTCAAGACCCGTTCCCACTCCCGCGCATCGACCAGATTATCGACTCCACCGCCGAGTGTGACCTATTGTGCTTCTAAAACTCCTTCTCGCACTCCTGGTGGCCTCGTGCAAGCTGCGACACTACTTCCAGGGCCACCCCATCAAGGTCGTCTCAGCCTACCCACTGGAAAGGATACTTAGGAGCCCTAACTCAGCCCTAAGGGTCGCAGAGTGGAACATCGAGTTGCAAGCGTTCCAGTTGGAGTTCAGCACTACCAGGGTCATCAAGGGGGCCGCACTCGCTGACTTTGTGGCAGAATGGAAGGATGCCCCGACACTTGAGGAAGGAGAAGACCGGTCCACCTTCCCAGGAAGTGAGGCTCTGGACGGTTGGGTCATGTATTTCGATGGCTCCTTCGCACACCAGGGCGCGGGGGCTGGAGAAGTGATCATCTCGCCCACCCAGGAGAAGCTCTACTACGCCGTGCAACTCTGCTTACAGCACGACGAGATGGTCTTGAACAACATCGCAGAATATGAAGGCCTCATAGCTGGCCCGAAGGCTGCAGCGGCCTTAGGGGTGAAGCGTCTCACCGTCAGAGGCGACTCACAACTCCTCGTCAACTTCTCCAACAAGGTGTATGATCCGAAGGACGAGCATATGGAGGCCTACCTCGCGGAGGTGCGCAAGATGGAGAAACAGTTCTCGGGCCTGGAGCTGCAGCACATGCCCCGCGGCACCAACAAGGAAGCCGACGACATCGCCAGGAGAGCATGCAAGCGGCAACCGCAAGAGCCAGGCGTCTTTGAGGAGCGGCTCTTCAAGCCATCAGCTGCGCCACCTCTTGCAAGCACGACTCAGCCTTGGGAGGAGCTCCCCAGCCTCCGACCACGGGAGCCCCGACCTGTGGACCGACCTTCGGAGCTCGGCTGCTCTTGGCACTCGAGCCCCAGGAGGAATGCTGGACCAAGGAATTCAAGGAGTACTTAACGCACGGGACGTTGCCGGAGAAGGAAGAGGAGGCGGAGCGCGTGGCCTGGCAAGCCCCGGCATACTGTATCCAAGACGGCAAGTTATATAGGAAACGACTGAACAATGTCACACTTCGCTGCATATCCAGCGACCAAGGAAGGGAGTTGCTGATTGACATACATGGCGGGGACTGCGGACACCACTCATCGTCACGGACCCTCGTCGGCAAGGTGTTCCGTAGTGGATTCTACTGGCCTACAGCACTCAACGACGCAGCCGAGCTGGTGAAGTCCTGCGAAGCTTGCCAATTCCACTCCAAGCGAATCCATCAGCCTGCTCAGGGCCTTCAAACTATCCCACTCACATGGCCGTTCGCAGTCTGGGGGCTGGATATCCTAGGCCCGTTCCCTCGGGCGCCAGGGGGTTACCGTTACATCTACGTCGCCATCGACAAGTTCACCAAGTGGGCGGAAGTGGAAGCCGTCCGTACCATCCCAGCTGGCTCTGCTGTCAAGTTCATCAAGGGCCTCGTGAGCCGCTTTGGGGTCCCCAACCGCATCATCACAGATAACGATTAACAGTTTACTAGCAACCTCTTCAAAACCTACTGTGCTAACCTTGGAACACAGATCTGCTACGCTTCGGTGGCCCACCACAGGAGCAATGGTCAGGCCGAACATGCTAACGCGGAGGTCCTGAGGGGCCTCAAGACCAGGACCTTCAAGAAGAAGCTGGAGGCCTGCGGCAGGGGCTGGCACGACGATCTCCAGTCCGTACTGTGGTCCACCCGGACCACCGCCACCAAGCCAACGGGAGAGACTCCATTCTTCCTCGTCTACGAAGCTGAAGCGGTCCTCCCTCGCGAGGTCAAGCATCACTCCGCACGGGTCCTGGCGTTCGACGAAACGCAGTAGGATGCCACGCGGGGATGTACCTCGTGTTAGGGGAGGAACGTCGCCGCGAAGCTGCGCTACGGGCGGCGAGGTACCAGCAAGCACTGCAGCGATACCACTGCCGCAACATCCGCTCTAGGACACTCGAGACGGGTGACCTAGTCCTGAGGCGGGTCCTCTCTAGGGAAGGGCTGCATAAGCTTTCACCAATGTGGGAGGGCCCGTTCAAGGTCGTCTGCATCTCCAGGCCTGGCGCCGTGCGCCTAGAGACACAGGACGGAGTACCAGTCCATAACGCCTGGAACATCCAGCACCTCTGGAAGTTTTACCCATGAAGCAAGGCCTAGAGCCTGTGAAGCAAGGCCCAGAGCCTGAGAAGAAAGGCCCAGAGCCTGTGAAGAAGGCCCGGTGCCTATGAATAATTGTCGCCCGTGACACTCTCACGTAATAATGAGTTGGGGCTGTACACGCCCCGGAGTCTCCGGAGTGCCGGCCTCAGGCCCTGGGGCTCCTGCCCACGGCTAGTGGCAGCACTTAGCTCCGCGCTGGTGAGAAGACTTGAAGACTAGATTAGGTGCCGGACGCAGCTTTTCATTTTCTTTCCGTATTTGGCTCCATTTTTCTTTATCGAAATTTGCTTTTGGCAGTCCTTGCTGATTTGAGCCCCTCACCTCTCGCTGCATTTTTTTGGCTTGGGTTAGCTCGTGTTCTCTCTTTTTCATGCCTCGCGAGGGGGCTGGGCAGGTGCCCTCGCGAGCATTTTCTCCCTTCTCTGCCTTCTCGCGAGCCACCCTCATTCAAGTCCAAAAGCTGGCCTGCCTCTCCTAGTCCGTGCCCCTCGGGTACCGCGATACAAGGCGCCAGGTCAGGGCCATGGCGAACGGCAAATCTTTTAACGCACTTCCTAACAAGATTTTACAGTTCCCGAGCAAATACGGGCCACCAAAGCAAGATGGACACGAGTAAATGAGCGCCTCGTGAGGAAGAGGGCGTCCCAGATATACCAGGTAACCTTATCTTTGCACGAAATAACGACACAACACGCATAGTGCCACAACCGAGGAACCATAGTTCGATACACGCCCCCCTGGGCCCAAAATGGTTACATTATTAATGCAGGAAAAAGAGTAAAACAAAAGCAGCATTGCAGCAATCTGCGGAGGCAGACCCCTAGCGGCACCCCGAGCCTAGCTGGATCCTTCTTCGCGCTTCATGGAGGCGCAGCGACGAAATGACCCACTGCCGCCTTCAAAGCGGGCGCGGCGGTGCGGCGGCTGGTCGTGGCCACTGCTACTAGAGCTGTCACCGGAGGAAGAGCCGGCGTAGCTGGACGAGACACAGCCGCCCCCGAGGGCAGGCTCGCCCTCCTCCTCGTCATGACCGTCCCCGAGACCGAGCACCTCCTCACCATCGTTCGCCTCAGGGCAGCACCCGGCGCGGCGATCATCTTCCCCAAACACCCTCACGTTGAGGGTTGATTCGCCGTCGTACTTGAAGTGGAGGGCGCACCACCGGCCTAAGCCGCACGCGCGGGCGAACGTATGCCAACCGCGGGCCAGGGCTATGTTGCCCGCGGCGGAAGTTGCGAATGCAACCCAAGAGGCCTTGCTGCAGCAACCATCCGCCTGCAGCCAGAGTCCGCTTAGACCAGAGGCCGGCAGCTCGCCGACGAAGAAGCCCGGAAGTTGGAGCCTGTTGCCAGTCGGATTCTCCGACCAGACGACAAACTCCAGCAACACTTCCACCATGTGGAAGCGCGGACGGGGGGGGGGCGCCACCAAAGCACGCCTCCCCTCATCAACTGGATCGCCATGGCTGGGACGACCCCCTCCGCTTGTCGTGGCGCCCCTCCGACAGTGGGCCGCAACAGGGGACGCGGCGTGCTTGCGCGGACAGCCACGTCAGCGCTTGGGCGCCAGCGAGCCAGGTCCCTCGCGAGGGGCCTTTCCCTTCTCGGTGGCGGAGAACTTCCTTCGTGGCGCCATTGGTGGCACAACGAGCAATGGGGTGAGGAAGAAGAAGCAAGCGAGCAAGGAAGAGATGGGCAACGGTGGCTCCGCCCCCCGCCCCATTTATAGCAAGAGAAGGCCAACTGGCACCCCCCACGATTGCAGGTAATGATGGTTTCCCTTGCATGTCGCAGGGACTCGTCAAGTCGTGCAGTCACCGAGGCAGCATGGGGAAGCGGAGACACCCACGTTCAAACAACCGCCAGGCATCAACCAAGGCCGCAGGCTTTTGGGGCCCGCGGTGCTCCGTGCTTGACCCTTGGCTTCGCCGTGAAGCCAAGCCCGAGCGCACATTGGGCCCGGGGGCTACTATCGGTGTTCTGGGAACAGGGGTCCCCAGACTTGCCTGCCTACGGCCCGCGGCATGGCGAAGCCAGCAGGCCGTACGGCCCGCCTTCATCAACAAGGCATCCAAGACCCTCGCGAGGGGCCAAGCCTCACGAGGTAGACGACACAAGACCTCCTCTGGAGTGGCCTAGTCGGGCAGGCTCACGAGGGGTGGAGATAACAAGGTAAGGCAAACCTCACGAGGCTCTCGTGACGTGAGCCATGACGATCGACACCAGGCGGGCACCAGCGCGCGCAGCATCCTTATTTCCTCTTTGGTGCTAAGGAGGCCAGTGCAGGCGAGGAGTACCGAGGCATCATGCAAAGGTTGCCATTTTGGTGCAACAAGACCAGGACCAGAAGGACGGCAAGACAGAGGTCATCGTGGAGCCCAAGACGGCGTCACCACCAGAGCCTTTGGCAGCTGAAGACCACTTTTTTCAGAATGGCTTGTACTAACTGCCCCCCTTCAAATTAGTCTGCTGTTGTTGGCTCCCCTCCCGCATAATATTTGGGGAGAGGACCAGGGCCTAAGTAAGTAGAGTTAGCCACCACCAGAAGGGGGGAGAAAGAGGACGATTCAGAGCACTCTCACCCACACAAGTTAGACAAGCACAAGAACACCTCAACCTCTGGAGGTTGTTCTTCCCCTTGTATTGTTCACCATCAGCCCAAGAGGAAATCTACCACCACCACACTGGAGTAGGGTATTACACCACAACGGTGGCCCGAACCAGTATTAATCTTGTGTCCTTCTGTATTGCGAGTTCATCGAGTTCGTTCACGAGATCTTAGCGAGCTAGGGCGTAGATCGGTAGGAGGGAAAGACTTCGCGTGCACCCCGGTGTTTGAACCTTGAGGGTTTGTCGGAACCCCACATCCAACAACGGGGCCTTGCTTCACAGGCGCTGGGCCTTGCTTCATGGGTAGAACTTCCGGAGGTGCTAGATGTTCAAGGCGTTCTGGATGGGGACCCCGTCCTACGTGTCTAGGCACGCAGCGCCAGGCCTGGAGACGCAGGCAACCCTAAACGGGCCCTCCCACATGGGCGAGAGCTTATGCAGCCCTTCCCTAAAGAGCACCCGCCTTAGGACGACGTCGCCCACCTCGAGCGTCCTGGAGTGGAAGCTGCGGTAGTGATACCGCCGCAACGCTTGCTGGTATCTTGTTGCTCGGAGCGTGGCTTCGCAGCGGCGTTCCTCCCCCAGCACAAGGTCCATCCCCTGCATGGCGTCTTGTTGCATCTCATCAAATGCGAGGACCCGCGCGGAGCAATGCTTGACCTCGTGAGGGAAAACCGCTTCTGCTCCGTAGACGAGGAAGAATGGGGTCTCGCCCGTTGGCTTGGTGGCGGTGGTGCGGATGGACCACAACACAGAATGGAGCTCATCGTGCCAGCCCCTGCCGCAGGCCTCGAGCTTCTTCTTGAAGGTCCTGGTCTTGAGGCCTCTTGGGACCTCCGCGTTGGCGCGTTCAGCTTGACCATTGCTCCTGGGGTGTGCCACCGAAGCGTAGGAGATCTACATTCCAAGGTTAGCACAATATGTCTTGAAGAGATTGCTAGTGAACTGCGAGCCGTTGTCCGTGATGATGCGATTAGGGACCCCGAACCGGCTCACGAGACCCGTGATGAACTTAACCGCATATCCAGCTGGGATGGTGCGGACAGCTTCTACCTCCACCCATTTGGTGAACTTGACGATGGCGACGTAGAGGTAGCGGTAGCCCCCAAGCGCTCGAGGGAACGTGCCTAAGATATCCAGCCCCCAGACTGAGAACGGCCATGAGAGCGGGATGGTCTGGAGGCCCTAAGCTGGCTGGAGGATCTGCTTGGCATGGAATTGGCAGGCCTCACAAGACTTCACCGGCTCGGTTGCGTCATTAAGCGTGTAGGCCAGTAGAACCCGCTGCGAAACGCCTTGTCGACGAGGGTTCGTGACGACGAGTGGTGCCCGCAGTCTCCGCCGTGTATGCCAGCCAGCAACTCGTTCCCCTGTTCACTGGAGATGCATCGCAAGGAAACATCATTTGGCCGCTTCTGGTATAACTCACCATCCTGGATGCAGTATGTCGTAGCCTGTCGAGCTACGCGCTCCGCGTCCTCCTCTTTTTCTGGGAACGTCCCTTGCATCAAGTATTACTTGAACTCCTTGGTCCAGCAGCACTCCTGAGGCTCGAGCGCCAGGAGTAGGCGCACTCCCGAGGTCGGGCCGTAGGCCGGGGCTCCCGAGGCAGGTGGTTGGGGGAGCTCCTCCCGAGGCGGCACCGGCCCCAAAAGCGGAGGTGCTACCGACGACTTGAAGAGCCGCTCCTCAAAGACGCCAGGCTCTTGGGGTTGTCGCTTGGACGCCCTTTTGGCGATGTTGTCAGCCACCTTGTTGGTGCCACGGGGCACGTGCTGCAACTCTAGACGCAGGAAATGCTTTTCCATTTTGCGTACCTCCGTGAGGTATGCCTCCATGTGCTCGTCCTTCGGCTCATATACCTTGTTGGAGAAGTTGACGAGGAGCTGCGAGTCACCCCTGATGGTGAGGCACTTCACCCCTAGGGCCACCGCGGCCTTGAGGCCAGCGATGAGGCCTTCGTACTCCGCGATGTTGTTGGAGACCTTCTCGCCTTGTTGGAAGCAGAGCTGCACAGCGTAGTAGAGCTTGTCCTGAGTGGGCGAGATGAGCACTACTCCAACTCCCACGCCCTGGTGTGCGAAGGTGCCATCGAAATACATGACCCAGCCATCTAGTGCTTCACTTCCTGGCGAGAGGGATCGGTCCTCGCCTGCTTCAAACCCCGGGGCATCAGTCCATTCCACCACGAAGTCGGCGAGCGCGGCCCCGTTGATGACCCTAGTTGTGCTGAACTCTAGCTGGAATGCTTGCAGCTTGATGTTCCATTCGGCAACTCTTCCAACAACGTTGGGGATCCTGAGTACCCTCTCCAGCGGGTAGGCCGAGACGACCTTGATTGGGTGACCTTGGAACTAGTGCCGCAGTTTACGCGAGGCCATCAAGAGCGTGAGCAAGAGCTTCTAAGGCATGGGGTACCGTGCCCTTGCATCCCACAGTACCATGCTGACCAAGTACACTGGGTGCTCGGCGAGGGCGGGAGTGTCGGCGGAGCCTATGCCTGCCGGAAGTTGGGGCGTCTCCTGAGGTGACAGGATGTAACACCCCAGATATGACTTTCTCAATATGTATTCCATCTCTTGCCGTTTCCGGCTTTAAGTTATTTTATTTTCTCGGGTTCGGGTCTTTGTCTCCGTGTGTTGTTATCGTTGTCATGCATCTCATATCATGTCATCATGTGCATTGCATTTGCATATGTGTTCATCTCATGCATTTGAGCATTTTCCCCGTTGTCCGTTTTGCATTCCGGCGCTTCGTTCTCCTCCGGTGGTCATTTCTACCTTTCTTTCATGTGTGGGGATTAAACATTTCCGGATTGGATCGATACTTGCCAAGCGGCCTTGGTTTACCACTGGTAGACCGCCTGTCAAGTTTCGTATCATTTGGACTTCGTTTGATACTCCAACGGTTAACCGAGGGACCGAAAAGGCCTCGTGTGTGTTGCAGCCCAACACCCCTCCAAGTTGGCCCAAAACCCACCTAAACCCTCTCCATCATCTAGAGAGTTCGATCACGATCGCGTGGCCGAAAACCGCACCTCATTTGGACTCTCCTAGCTCCCGCTATGCCTATTTAAAGACACCCCCGAAAATCTCCTTCTCCTTCCCCCCCGAAAACCCTAGATCCATCTCCACCCGCCGCCGCCGGACAAAGCCGCCACCGACGGACACGTCCGGGTCCGCCCCGCCACTGCCACGTGGCCCTCTCCCGTTGGCCGCCGCCCGGCGCCCACTTCGCCGCCGCGCGGGCCCGCCGGGGCCCGGGGAGAGCCCTCCCGGCCCACGCGCGCGCCCCCCTCCGCCTGGGATTCGCCCCGCCGCCCGGGTCCTTCCGCCGTCGCCTTGCCGGACTCCGGCCACCTCCGGCGAGCTCCAAGTCCGACTCCGTCCATCCTCGTTTTGCGTGCTCCGGCGAGATCCGATCTGGATCTGGAAACCCTAGGGTTGACCCCTTGTTTTTTCCTAAGTCTGCAGTTTATATGCCCTTGTTCATCGCATCGTAACTTCGCATCCGTAGCTCCGTTTTCGGCATATAGCATATCAAAATGTTCATCTCAGAGGGTACATCATTTCATTCCATTGCATCATTTTCATTTGAGTTCATCTTGATGCCCGAAATGCTGTTAGAAGAGTGCTACTTGAGATAATTGTCAGATCTGCTGCTCCTTTTAGCTATTTGTCATTTTTGCCATGATTATTGTGTGCATGATATGCCCATGAGCTCTACATATGTTTTGTTAAGGGTTTTGCCATCTTTCCAGAGGTGCAACCCATGTATTTTTGTGATGTGTGTGGTGACTAGCACAAGCTTGCAAAGTGAGGCACTTAGTAAAGCTGATTTCAGGGACTTAGCATTTCCACTAAGTCCTTGAGCTGTTTATCTCATATGGCCATATGTTCATGTTGTTTCCTAGTGATCCGTACCTCTTTTGAGGATGATCAGTAAGGATGTTTTGTTAATCTTGTAGTGATCTATCCATCCATGTCTTTGTTTGCAATTATGGAGCACCCTACCTTGAGTCAATCGAGCTCTACTTTTGCTATTTCGTGAATTGCCATGTCTAGCTTGCATTTTGTGTATTCTTGGTGGGTGTATGCTTAGATTGTCATGACTTGCTCCGTAGTGAGTGCATCGAGCTCGTAAACATGCCTACTTGATATCTGTTTTCAGCATGCTCCAGTTTTCACTAAGTCTGAGAACTGATTATGTTTTTGCCATGTTCACATGCTTGCAATTGTATTTTCTGATCCCTTTTGGCTCAAGGTCACTAAGGGACTTTTGTTAAGATCTTTGAGTAGCTCCATGCCATGCTTTACTTTGCCATGTTCAGGTCCTGTAGCCTGTAGTTTTGTTGCTCCGAAGTGTGCTATCTGATCTGAAATTCCAGACAAGTGTTAATTTCACAAAGTCTGAAGTCTGTTTGCCATATGCATTTTTGCCATGCTTGTTTGAATTGGCCATAGCTCAGTGCTAGACTTTTGTTAAGCATCATGAATGCATCCCTGCCATGTATTTTGTTGTCATGTTTGGGTGCTGTAGCTTGTTCATCTCTTTGCATTTAGATGGCTACTTGCTGTAAATTGCAGACCGGTGTCATATTTGAATTGCTTGCCATTTCCAAACCGTAACTCCGATTCCGACGTTCTTTATATAGTTTTCAAGTGATTTCATCTCATATTTCCAGTGGCACACATGGATTCCCAAGTTGAGGCCATGTTCATGCATCCCTTGTCAAATCTTGCATATGCATCCCGCATCGCATCCCGCATAGCATACCATCCTTGCATCATATTGTTTGAGCTTTGCCCGTGGTTGATTGTGTTCCGTTTGCTTGTTTGTCTTGTTTGGGTAGAGCCGGGAGACGAGTTTGCTAACTAGGAGCCCGTTGAGTTTGCTTTCGAGGATCCAGTCAACTCTGACCACTTTGCAGGCAAGATGATCATACCCTCAAAATCACTACTATCTTTGCTATGCTAGATTGCTCGCTCTTTTGCTATGCCAATGCTACGATTCCTACCACTTGCTTTCAAGCCTCCCAAATTGCCATGTAAAACCTCTAACCCACCATGTCCTAGCAAACAGTTGATTGGCTATGTTACCGCTTTGCTCAGCCCCTCTTATAGCGTTGCTAGTTGCAGGTGAAGATTGGAGGCCGTTCCTTATTGGAACATTTATTTACTTGTTGGGATATCATTATATTGCCATGTTATCTTAATGCATCTATATACTTGGTAAAGGGTGGAAGGCTCGGCCTCTCGCCTAGTGTTTTGTTCCACTCTTGCCGCCCTAGTTTCCGTCATATCGGTGTTATGTTCCCGGATTTTGCGTTCCTTACGCGGTTGGGTTATAATGGGAACCCCTTGATAGTTCGTCTTTCATAAAGCTTTTCCAGCAATGCCCAACCTTGGTTTTACCATTTGCCACCTAGACTCTTTTTCCCTTGGGTTTCCGGAGCCCGAGGGTCATCTTATTTTAGCCCCCCTGGGCCAGTGCTCCTCTGAGTGTTGGTCCAAACTAGAGTCCTGTGCAGCGCCCCCTCGGGGAAACTCGAGGTTTGGTTTTAGTTGTATGGAGAGCTCATCTGAGTGTGCCCTGAGAACGAGATATGTGTAGCTCCTATCAGGATTTGTCGACACATTCGGGCGGTGTTGCTGGTCTTGTTTTAACCTTTCAAAGTGTCTTGAAGAACCGAGATACCGAGTCTGATCAGAACATCTCAGGAGGAGATCTATTCCTTCATTGACCGTGAGAGCTTGTCATGGGCTAAGTTGGGACTCCCCTGCAGGGATTTGAACTTTCGAAAGCCGTGCCCGCGGTTATGGGCAGATGGGAATTTGTTAATGTCCGGTTGTAGATAACTTGAACCTTAACTTATTTAAAATGAATCGACCGTGTGAGTTACCGTGATGGCCTCTTCTCAGCGGAGTCCGGGAAGTGGACACGGTGTTGGAGTAATGCTTGCGCAGGTAGCTCTCTAGTTTCTCGCTCGCACTTTGCCACCTCTTCTCGCTCTCTTTTGCGAACAGGATAGCCACCATATTTGCTAGTCGCTTGCTGCAGCTCCACATATTTACCTTGCCTTACCTATAAGCTTAAATAGTCTTGATCGCGAGGGTGCGAGATTGCTGAGTCCCTGTGGCTCACAGATTACTATTACACCAGATGCAGGGCCTGATGATTCCGCTCCAGGTGATGCGCTCGAGCTCAAGTGGGAGTTCGATGAGGACTCTCAACGTTACTATGTTTCCTTTCATGATGATCAATAGTGGTGCCCAGTTGGGGGTGATCGGGACCATGTCGCTTGTTGGGTTATCTTTTATTTTGGTGCCGTAGTCGGGCCATGAGTGTTTCAATGATGTAATGTTATTTATGTACGTCATTGACGTGGCGAGTGTAACCCAACTATGTTATCTCCCCTTTTATTATCTATATATTACATGGGATGTTGTGAAGATTGCCTAACTTGCGACATATGCCTTCAATGCGATTATGTATCTAAGTCGTGCCTCGACACGTGGGAGCTATAGTCGCATCAAGGGTGTTACAAGTTGGTAATCAGAGCCTTCCCTGACCTTAGGAGCCCCATTGCTTGATCGTTTTTAGCAGCCGAGTTGTGTCTAGAAAAAAATGTTTTGAGTCATTTAGGAATTATATATCGGAGAGTTTAGGAATTCTTTTACTTCCCAGTCTCCTCATCGCTCTGGTAAGGCATCCTGACTAGAGTTTTGACTCTTCTCTTCTCAAATTTCACTAAAAAATTTAGGATCACGCGGGTATCTTGGAATCGTTCCGATGGTTTTATGATGAGAACATTGTCTTGGTGCCTCCTGTCAGTTGTTTTGTGGAAGTGTCCCGGGGAATTGAGCTCTGAGGTGTTGTCGTCATAATTTTATCGTTGCAATTCTGGAATACCTGAGTTTAGTACGCCGACATCGAAAATCTCTTTTATGCAGTTCGTTGGTGAGATAACCTCGACGCCACCCAGTACTGGGGAGGGAGTTCGGGAGTATCGCCATAACTTGTATAACGGATGCTTTTCGAAGGTTGAGGTAGATGGTTTCCGAAGTTTTTCTTGGTTATGTGTTGAAGGATGGATACAGCTGGATGTAGGATTTTCTAGATTTGGGTGAGATATTATGCTTCCCCTGTATCCCCAACACCTGATTGCATAACCGGAAAGGTTCGGGAGTTTCATATGTGGGAATTCTCGTAGCTCTAGTTCTTCTTCCACGGATAGTTGGTTTGAGATTGGGATTTCTTACCGATTATTCCTTCTTGATCCGTACCTTGTTGATTTATTTCTCTACCTAAATTCTAAGTGGCTTCCCAATTTATGGATATGTGACCATTTCAAGAGGAATGCATTCGTGCATTTTGTTCGGATGTGAAGACTATATGTTGCAATTTTCATTTCGTTGGATTCAGCTTCAATATTTGTCTATCAATGTGCTAATGGATGTCAACCTCTTAAGGATGGCTCCTCCAACGCGCACGACTCCGAATCCTGATCCGCCACCACCTCCACCTCCTCTGGAGCCATGGCGAGCTGTGATGGCCGCAACCAATGCAAACACACAGTTGATCATGCAAATTCTCCAAGAGCACAATCAAGGCAACCAAGGGAACCAAGGCAACAATCAGAATCACTTTGCTACACTCAACCAGTTCCTTGCTAACGGGCCAAAGACTTTCAGCAATTGTGTTGAGGCAACCGATGCTGACGATTGGCTCGTGGATCTGTTGAAGCATTTCGAGTGCAGTAACGTCAGGCCTGAGGACTTTGTCAAGTTCGCTTCCTTCCAACTCAAAGATCAAGCTGCAGAATGGTTCCAACAGTACAAGGATTCCAGAGGTGGACGTGTTATCACCTGGGATGAATTCCGTCAAGATTTCAGAGCTCACCATATCCCTCAGAGCGTGGTTGAAAGCAAGCGTGAGGAATTCCGCAACCTGAAGCAAGGCTCTTTGTCTGTCTATGACTACAACAAGTTGTTTCAGAAGCTCGCCCGCTTTGCTAAGCAGGACGTCCCTGATGAGAAGAGCATGATATACCAGTTCAGGGGTGGTCTCAGAGAAGAAATTCAGCTCGCTCTTGTTCTCTTTGAACCCGTGAGGTACGATGAGTTCTACAACATGGCGTTGAAGCAAGAGGCTGCTCAATTGAGGTGTGATGCTTCCAAGAAGCGAGTCAGAGATGTTACTCCTTCTTCCTCTACTCAAGTGGCCAAGCAGCAGAAGTATTGGCTTCCTCCTCCTCTGTTCCGTCAGCCGTATCAGCAGAAGAGCAAAGGTGGAAGTGGATCTTCCCCCCCACCCCACCCCTGCTTTCAGAACAAGACTTCGTCTCAAGCTCCAAGATCGAGTGCTCCGTATCACCGTCCGCTTTCAGAGGTCACGTGCAACAAGTGCCAACAGAAGGGTCACTATGCCAACAAGTGTCTCAATCAGAGGCGTCTTCCTCCTCCTCCTCCTGTCAGATCGGTAAGTACAGTTGTGGTCAAGCATAACCCCAAGCACGCCAAGGTCAACTTGATGAATGCAGCTCAGGCAGAGGACTCGTCAGATATCATCATGGGTAACCTTCCAGTTAACGATATTCCTGCAAAAGTTCTTTTTGACACTGGTGCATCGCATTGTTTCATTTCCAAACCTTTTGCATCGAAGTATGAGTGCGACTATCGATATCTGCAAAATTCTTTGCAAATCGTGTCACCGGGCAAGCAAATCACAGCTAATTTCTGTGTCCCGGATATTACTATCACGTTGGGCGACTACAAATTTCTAACTTCTCCTATTGTTCTGGGTGATTCGGATATTGATCTTATTCTCGGAATGGATTGGCTTTCTAAGCACAAGGCGCACCTTGATTATGCAGCCAGGCAGATTCAATTGACTCATTCGTTTGAGGATGTAATTGTGTTTGCCGCTCGTGATGATACCATCCGTATGTTTTCTCTCAATGAGAAGGGTGAACTCGATGCTATCTCGCAAATTCCAGTCGTTTGCGAATATCAAGACGTCTTTCCAGAAGAGCTTCCAGGAATGCCTCCGCACCGGCCAGTTGAATTCATTATTGATCTTGAGCCCGGCACGGGACCTGTGTGCAAGCGTCCTTACAAGCTCGGACCTGAAGAGTTGAAGGAGCTGAAGAAGCAACTCGATATTCAAGAGAGAATGGGTCTCATACGGCCTAGTTCTTCTCCGTTGGGTTGTGGTGTTCTTTTTGTGAAGAAGAAGGATGGAACAGACCGACTTTGTGTTGATTACCGTCCATTGAACAAGAAGACCATCAAGAACAAATACCCACTTCCCAACATCAACGAGCTGTTCGAACAACTCAAAGGTTCCCAAGTATTCTCCAAGCTTGATCTCCGTATGGGTTATCATCAGATTCGAATCCGTGAGCAAGATATTCCTAAGACGGCTTTTAGGACAAGCTATGGTTCATACGAATACACTGTCATGTCTTTTGGCCTCATCAACACTCCTCCGACTTTCTCTCGCATGATGAACTTCATCTTCAACGCCTACACCAATGACTTTGTTTTGGTCTATCTCGACGACATTATGGTTTTCTCGAAGAACAAGGAAGATCATGCCAAGCACTTGCGTTTGGTACTCGATAAGTTGAGGGAACACAAGTTCTACGCCAAGTTCTCCAAGTGTGAATTTTGGCTCGATGAGGTTCTTTATCTTGGTCATATCATCTCTGCCAAGGGCATTGCGGTGAATCCTGAGAAGGTGTCTGCAATTGTGAATTGGGAACCTCCTCAGAACGTGAAGCAACTCCGTAGCTTCCTCGGTCTCGCAAGCTATTGCCAAAGATTCGTTGAAAACTTTTCTAAGATCGCGAAGCCTCTCTCAAATCTTCTCCAGAAGCACGTAAAGTACGTTTGGTCTCCGGAGTGTGACATTGCTTTCAACACTTTGAAAGAGAAATTGATCACTGCTCCAGTTCTGACTCCGCCTGATGAATCCAAGCCGTATGAGGTCTTTTGTGATGCCTCTCTCCAAGGTCTTGGCGCAGTGTTGATGCAAGAGAAGAAAGTTGTTGCTTATACCTCTCACCAGTTGAAGCCCAATGAGAAGAACTACCCCACTCATGATCTCGAGTTGGTGGCAGTTGTGCATGCTCTTTTGACGTGGAGACATCTCTTATTGGGAAGAAAAGTGGACATTTTCACTGATCACAAGAGTCTCAAGTACATCTTCACTCAGCCTAATCTCAACCTCAGGCAAACTCGATGGGTCGAAATGATTCAAGAGTATAATTCGAGTATCGAGTATACTCCAGGCAAGGCCAATGTGATTGCTGACGCATTAAGCAGGAAGGCTTATTGCAACAGTCTTATTCTCAAGCCTTATCAACCCGAGCTTTGTGAAGCTTTCCGCAAACTTAATCTGCAAGTTGTTCCTCAAGGTTTCCTCGCCAACCTTCAAGTCTCTCCTACCTTGGAAGACCAGATTCGCCAAGCTCAGCTTCTTGATGCTATGGTGAAAAAGGTGAAGATTGGGATTGCCAAGAGTCAACCCAAGTACAAGTGCTACCGCCTTGATGACAAGGATACTCTCTTCTTCGAGGATCGTATTGTTGTACCCAAAGGTGACCTCCGTAAAGTGATCATGAACGAGGCTCACAATTCTCTCCTCTTCATCCACCCTGGGAGCACGAAGATGTATCAGGACCTCAAGCAGGCTTATTGGTGGACTCGAATGAAGCGCGAGATTGCTCAATTCGTGAATGAGTGTGATGTCTGGAGAAGAGTGAAGGCAGAACACTAAAGGCCAGCGGGTCTCCTCCAACCTCTTGCCATTCCAGAATGGAAGTTTGACCACATTGAAATGGACTTCGTGATTGGGTTTCCAAAGTCCAAGCGTGGCAATGATGCTATATTCGTTGTCATCGACAAACTCACTAAAGTGGCTCACTTTCTGCCTATCAAAGAATCAATCACTGCAACTCAATTGGCGGAACTCTATACCTCTCGAATTGTCTCTCTACACGGTATTCCACAAGTGATCTCTTCAGACCGTGGCAGCATCTTTACCTCCAAGTTTTGGGATTCTTTTCAGAAGGCCATGGGCACCAACATCCGCTTCAGCACAGCTTTCCATCCTCAAACTAGCGGTCAAGTCGAGCGTGTCAACCAGATTCTTGAAGATATGCTCAGGGCTTGTGTGATCTCCTTCGGCATGAAGTGGGAGGTTTGTCTTCCTTATGCTGAATTCTCCTACAACAACAGTTTTCAAGCAAGTTCGGGCAAGGCCCCATTTGAAATCATGTATGGAAAGAAGTGCCGTACCCCTCTCAACTGGTCTGAAACCGGTGAACGTCAGCTTTTGGGAAATGACTTAATCACAGAGGCAGAGGAAATGTGCAAAGTCATTCGAGATAACCTCAAAGCAGCCCAATCCCGCCAGAAGAGCTACTATGACAGTAAGCACCGTGATTTGGCTTTCGAGATCGGAGATCATGTTTACCTCCGCGTCTCTCCAATGAAAGGTACTCGTCGCTTCGGTATCAAAGGGAAGCTTGCCCCCAGATACGTGGGACCATTCAAGATTGTCAGCAAGAGAGGCGACCTCGCCTATCAACTCGAGCTTCCTTCAAACTTTGCAAATGTTCATGATGTGTTCCATGTCTCTCAGCTCCGAAAGTGCTTCAAGACTCCTGACCGCACCATCAACTTCGAGGACATTGAGCTCCAAGAAGATCTCTCCTATCGTGAGCACCCAGTGGCTATTCTTGAAGAGACCAAACGCAAGACTCGCAACAAGTCAATCAAATTCCTCAAAGTCAAGTGGTCACACCATTCCGACCGTGAAGCTACCTGGGAACGCGAGGATCACCTCCGTTCTGAGTTCCCAGCGTTCTTTCAGTCCTAGATCTCGGGACGAGATCCTTTCGTAGTGGTGGAGTGTTGTAACACCCCGGATATGACTTTCCCAATATGTATTCCAACTCTTGCCGTTTCCGGCTTTAAGTTATTTTATTTTCTCGGGTTCGGGTCTTTGTCTCCATGTGTTGTTATCGTTGTCATGCATCTCATATCATGTCATCAAGTGCATTGCATTTGCATACGTGTTCATCTCATGCATTTGAGCAATTTCCCCGTTGTCCGTTTTGCATTCCGACGCTACGTTCTCCTCCGGTGGTCATTTCTACCTTTCTTTTGTGTGTGGGGATTAAACATTTCCGGATTGGACCGAGACTTGCCAAGCTGCCTTGGTTTACCACCGGTACACCGCCTGTCAAGTTTCGTATCATTTGGACTTCGTTTGATGCTCCAACGGTTAACCGAGGGACCGAAAAGGCCTCGTGTGTGTTGCAGCCCAACACCCCTCCAAGTTGGCCCAAAACCCACTAAAACCTTCTCCATCATCTAGAGCGTTTGATCACGATCGCGTGGCCGAAAACCGCACCTCATTTGGACTCTCCTAGCTCCCGCTATGCCTATTTAAAGATACCCCCGAAAATCTCCTTCTCCTTCCCCCCCGAAAACCCTAGATCCATCTCCACCCGCCGCCGCCGGACAAAGCTGCCACCGACGGACACGTCCGGGTCCGCCCCGCCGCTGCCACGTGGCCCTCTCCCGTTGGCCGCCGCCCGGCGCCCACTTCGCCGCCGCGCGGGCCCGCCGGGGCCCGGGAAGAGCCCTCCCGGCCCACTCGCGCGCGCCCTGCCGCCTGGGATTCGCCCCGCCGCCCGGGTCCTTCCGCCGCCGCCTTGCCGGACTCCGGCCACCTCCGGCCGGCGCCCCACCGCGGCCGGCGAGCTCAAGCTCCGCCCGCGCCGCCTCGCCCGGCCACCGCTCCGCCCGGCTCCGCCTCCGCCTCCGCCGCACCCCTCCGGCCAGCGTGCCCCCATATCCAAGTCCGGCGAGCTCCAAGTCTGACTCCGGCCATCCTCGTTTTGCGTGCTCCAGCGAGATCCGATCTGGATCTGGAAACCCTAGGGTTGACCCCTTGTTTTTTCCTAAGTCTGCAGTTTATATGCCCTTGTTCATCGCATCATAACTTCGCATCCGTAGCTCCGTTTTCGGCATATAGCATATCAAAATGTTCATCTCAGAGGGTAGATCATTTCATTCCATTGCATCATTTTCATTTGAGTTCATCTTGATGCCCGAAATGCTGTTAGAAGAGTGCTACTTGAGATAATTGTCAGATCTGCTGCTCCTTTTAGCTATTTGTCATTTTTGCCATGATTATTGTGTGCATGATATGCCCATGAGCTCTACATATGTTTTGTTAAGGGTTTTGCCATCTTTCCAGAGGTGCAACCCATGTATTTTTGTGATGTGTGTGGTGACTAGCACAAGCTTGCAAAGTGAGGCACTTGGTAAAGCTGATTTCAGGGACAGCATTTCCACCAAGTCCTTGAGCTGTTTATCTCATATGGCCATATGTTCATGTTGTTTTCTAGTGATCCGTTCCTCTTTTGAGGATGATCAGTAAGGATGTTTTGTTAATCTTGTAGTGCTCTATCCATCCATGTCTTTGTTTGCAATTATGGAGCACCGTAGCTTGAGTCAATCGAGCTCTACTTTTGCTACTTCGTGAATCTGGGCAGATTGTCCACTTGTTAGCGATTTTGCCGAGGATGTTGTAGTTGATCCGTGCATGCTATGCTATTGTTCTTACCATGTCTAGCTTGCATTTTGTGTATTCTTGGTGGGTGTATGCTTAGATTGTCATGACTTGCTCCGTAGTGAGTGCATCGAGCTCGTAAACATGCCTACTTGATATCTGTTTTCAGCATGCTCCAGTTTTCACTAAGTCTGAGAACTAATTATGTTTTTGCCATGTTCACATGCTTGCAATTGTATTTTCTGATCCCTTTTGGCTCAAGGTCACTAAGGGACTTTTGTTAAGATCTTTGAGTAGCTCCATGCCATGCTTTACTTTGCCATGTTCAGGTCCTGTAGCCTGTAGTTTTGTTGCTCCGAAGTGTGCTATCTGATCTGAAATTCCAGACAAGTGTTAATTTCACAAAGTCTGAAGTCTGTTTGCCATATGCATTTTTGCCATGCTTATTTGAACATGTTAATGGATGAATTGGCCGTAGCTCAGTGCTAGACTTGTGTTAAGCATCATGAATGCATCCCTGCCATGTATTTTGTTGTCATGTTTGGGTGCTGTAGTTTGTTCATCTCTTTGCATTTAGATGGCTACTTGCTGTAAATCGCAGACCGGTGTCATATTTGAATTGCTTGCCATTTCCAAACCGTAACTCCGATTCCGACGTTCTTTATATCGTTTTCAAGCGATTTCAGCTCATCTTTCCAATAGAACACTTGGATTCCCAAGTTGAAGCCAGGTTCATGCATCCCTTGTCAAATCTTGCATATGCATCCCGCATCGCATCCCGCATAGCATACAATCCTTGCATCATATTGTTTGAGCTTTGCCCGTGGTTGATTATGTTCCGTTTGCTTGTTTGTCTTGTTTGGGTAGAGCCAGGAGACGAGTTCGCTAATGAGCAGCCCGTTGAGTTTGCTTTCGAGGATCCAGTCAATTCTGACCACTTTGCAGGCAAGATGATCATACCCTCGAAATCACTACTATCTTTGCTATGCTAGATTGCTCGCTCTTTTGCTATGCCAATGATACGATGCCTACCACTTGCTTTCAAGCCTCCCAAATTGCCATGTCAAACCTCTAACCCACCATGTCCTAGCAAACCGTTGATTGGCTATGTTACCGCTTTGCTCAGCCCCTCTTATAGCGTTGCTAGTTGAAGGTGAAGATTGGAGGCCGTTCCTGGTTGAAACATTTATTTACTTGGTGGGATATCATTATATTGCCATGTTATCTTAATGAATCTATATACTTGGTAAAGGGTGGAAGGCTCGGCCTCTCGCCTAGTGTTTTGTTCCACTCTTGCCGCCCTAGTTTCCGTCATATCGGTGTTATGTTCCCGGATTTTGCGTTCCTTACGCGGTTGGGTTATAATGGGAACCCCTTGATAGTTCGTCTTTCATAAAGCTTTTCCAGCAATGCCCAACCTTGGTTTTACCATTTTCCACCTAGCCTCTTTTTCCCTTGGGTTTCCGGAGCCCGAGGGTCATCTCATTTTAGCCCCCCTGGGCCAGTGCTCCTCTGAGTGTTGGTCCAAACTAGAGTCATGTGCAGCGCCCCCTCGGGGAAACTCGAGGTTTGGTTTTAGTTGTATGGAGAGCTCATCTGAGTGTGCCCTGAGAACGAGATATGTGTAGCTCCTATCAGGATTTGTCAACACATTCGGGCGGTGTTGCTGGTCTTGTTTTAACCTTTCAAAGTGTCTTGAAGAACCGAGATACCGAGTCTGATCGGAACGTCTCAGGAGGAGATCTATTCCTTCATTGACCGTGAGAGCTTGTCATGGGATAAGTTGGGACTCCCCTGCAGGGATTTGAACTTCCAAAAGCCGTGCCCACGGTTATGGGTAGATGGGAATTTGTTAATGTCCGGTTGTAGATAACTTGAACCTTAACTTATTTAAAATGAATCAACCGTGTGAGTTACCGTGATGGCCTCTTCTCGGCGGAGTCCGGGAAGTGGACACGGTGTTGGAGTAATGCTTGCGCAGGTTGCTCTCTAGTTTCTCGCTCGCGCTTTGCCACCTCTTCTCGCTCTCTTTTGCGAACAGGATAGCCACCATATTTGCTAGTCGCTTGCTGCAGCTCCACATATTTACCTTGCCTTACCTATAAGCTTAAATAGTCTTGATCCCGAGGGTGCGAGATTGCTGAGTCCATGTGGCTCACAGATTACTATTACACCAGATGCAGGGCCTGATAATTCCGCTCCAGGTGACGCGCTCGAGCTCAAGTGGGAGTTCGACGAGGACTCTCAACGTTACTATGTTTCCTTTCCTGATGATCAGTAGTGGTGCCCAGTTGGGGGTGATCGGGACCGTGTCGCTTGTTGAGTTATATTTTATTTTGGCACCGTAGTCAGGCCATGAGTGTTTCAATGATGTAATGTTATTTATGTACTTGATTGACGTGGCGAGTGTAAGCCAACTATGTTATCTCCCCTTTTATTATCTATATATTACATGGGATGTTGTGAAGATTGCGTAACTTGCGACATATGCCTTCAATGCGATTATGTCTCTAAGTTGTGCCTCGACACGTGGGAGCTATAGTCGCATCGAGGGTGTTACACAGGACCCCAAGAGCTTGGTCGCCCACTGGGGCCTTTGCTGGCCCGCGAACGCCGCCTTGTTGGGCCTGGTCACTCATTGGCGTTGTTGCAGCCTTTGCGGTGCCCTCTAGGTTCTGTATCGCCCCGGTTGGGGGCGCGGCACGGTGTGACAGACCGTTGGCCTGGCGCTCTTCCCGAACCACCACTAGAGCTGCGCTAGCGGAGTAGGGAGTGGTGGCAAGGTAAAGCACCAGGGGCTCGAGAGGGCGAGGTGCCACCATCACCGGAGGGCTGGTCGGGTATCTCTTGAGGTCTTGAAATGCTTTGTCAGCCTCCGGGGTCCACTCGAGTGGGGCCCTTCTTATTCATCAGCTTGAATAATGGCAGGGCACGCACTCCTAGCTTGGAAATGAAGCGTCCCACTGAGGTCACGCAGCCTGCAAGCTTCTGCATCTCCTTGACAGTTTGTGGTGGACTCGTGTCTTCTATCGCCTTGACCTTCTTCGGGTGAGCCTCGATCTCCCTGTGGGACACGAGGAAGCCCAGCAGGTTGCCAGAGGGGACACCGAACACGCACTTCTCTGGGTTGAGCCACAGGTCTACCTGGCGCAGGCTTGCGAAGGTCTCCTCCAGATCTTGAATCAAAGTGCTTGACTCCCGAGACTTTACCACAATGTCGTAGACGTAGGCTTTAGCGTTCCTCCCGAGCTGCTGACCCAGGGCGATGTGCATCAGCCGCTGAAAGGTCGCGCCTGCGTTGCGCAGCCCAAACTGCATGCAAGTGTAGCAGTACACCCCACATGGGGTCAGGAAGGCCGTCTTCTCCACATCCTCCACTACCATCTTGATCTGGTGATAGCCTAAAAACGCGTCCAAGAAGCATAGCAGGTCACACACGACGGTGGAGTCGACAATCTGGTCGATGTGCGGGAACGGGTCTTGGGGACAGGCCTTGTTGAGGTTGGCGAAGTCGACACACATGCGCTCCTTCCCGCCTTTATTCGGTACGACGACGGGGTTCGCCAGCCACTCAGGGTACCGAACCTCGCGAATGACACTTGCTGCCTCCAGCTTGCGGGTTTCCTGGACAATGAAGGACTGCTTCTCTGTGGACTATCTCTGCGCCTTCTGCTTCACAGGGCGCACATTGGGGCACACCCTCAAGTGATGCTCGATCACCCCTCTTGGGACCCCTACTAGATGCTTGGGTTCCCAGGCGAATACATCATTGTTCGCACTCAGGAATTTCACCAATGCCTCCTCTGGATCCGGGTCGAGGTTGGCGCCTATGGTGAAGATGGCTCCTAAGGACCCATCTTCCTCGACTGGCACCTGCTTGGTTTCGGGTCGATCTTGAGTGAACAGTTGCTTCTTCTTTGTTGGCGTGGCCTCTTTAACCCCTGGGGTGGCCTCGTTGGCCGGTTGCGCTACCGCGGCAGTTTTGAGGGTACACCTGAGCGCAGCTAGAGCCTCCTTAGTGTCCCCAACTACGGTGAGGACGTCCTTTGCTCCTGGGCATCTTCATGAGGTTGTAGGCTGGATGGGTCGCCGCCATAAACTGAGCCAGAGCCGGGTATCCAAGGATGGCATTGTATGGGAGGCCGATGCGGGTGATGTCGAAGTTGATCAGCTCGGCGCGGTAGTTGTCGCGAGTGCCGAAGGTCACACGAGGGCAGATCTACCCCAAGGGGCTGGTGGAGCCGCCGCCGACCCCGTAGAAGGGCTTGCTGAGGCAGAGCCGTTCGGGTGGTACACGAAGAAGGCTAAAAGCCTCCACAGAGAGCACGTTGAGGTCGGTGCCACCGTCGATGAGGGTCTTGGTGACAGCTACGCTCCAGATGGTGGGCGTGCAAAGCTTGGGAGCACGCTGAGCCGACGGTGGTGACGGGTGCTACCTCTTGAGCATGTGTTGGTTTTCCCTTGAAGAGGAAAGGGTGATGCAGCAAAGTAGCGTAAGTATTTCCCTCCATTTTTGAGAACCGAGGTATCAATCCAGTAGGAGACCATGCGCGAGTCACCTCGTACCTACATAAACAAATAAGAACCTCGCAACCAACGCGATAAAGGGGTTGTCAATCCCTTCACAGCCACTTGCAAGAGTGAGATCTGATAGAGATAATGATAATAAGATCAATATTTTTGGTATTTTTATGATATAGATTGAAAGTAAAGATTTCAAAATAAAATAGATTGGGAACTTATATGATGGAGAATAGACCCGGGCGCCATAGGTTTCACTAGTGGCTTCTCTCAAGATAGCATAAGTATTACGGTGGGTGAACCAATTATTGTCGAGCAATTGATAGAAAAGCAAATCATTATGAGAATATCTGGGTATGATCATGTATATAGGCATCACGTCCGTGACAATTAGATCGACTCCTGCCTACATCTACTACTATTTCTCCACACATCGACCGCTATCCAGCATGCATCTAGAGTATTAAGTTCATAAGAACAGTGTAACGATTTAAGCAAGATGACATGATGTAGAGGGATAAACTCATGCAATATGATATAAACCCCATCTTTTTATCCTTGATGGCAACAATACAATATGTGTTGTTTCCCTTTCTGTCACTCGGATCGAGCACCGCAAGATTGAACCCAAAGCTAAGCACTTCTCCCATTGCAAGAAAGATCAATCTAGTAGGCCAAACCAAACTGATAATTCGAAGAGACTTGCAAAGATAACCGATCATACATAAAAGAATTCAGAGAATATTCAAATGTTGTTCATAGATAGACTTGATCATAAACCCACAATTCATCGGATCTTGACAAACACACTGCAAAACAAGATTACATCGAATAGATCTCCAAGATAATCAAGGAGAACTTTGTAATGAGATCCAAAGAGAGAGAAGAAGCCATCTAGCTACTAGCTATGGACCCGAAGGTCTGAAGTAAAATACTCACACATCATCGGAAGGTCCATGGAGTTGATGTAGAGGCCCTCCGTGATCAATGCCCCCTCCGGCGGAGCTCCGAAAAAGGCCCCAAGATGGGATCTCTTGGGTACATAAGGTTGCGGCGGTGGAAATAGGGTTTTGTGGTGCTCCTGGATGTTTTCGGGGTATCTGAACATATATAGGAGGAAGAAGTAGGTCGGTTGAGCCATGAGGGGCCCACGAGGGGGGAGGGCGCGCTCCCCTGCCTCATGGCTGCCTCGTTGATTGCTTGACGTCCACTACAAGTCCTCTGGATCACGTTTGTTCTAAAAATCACGCTCCCGAAGGTTTCATTCCATTTGGACTCCGTTTGATATTCCTTTTCTGCGAAACACTGAAATAGGCAAAAAACAGCAATTTGGGATGGGCCTCCGGTTAATAGGTTAGTCCCAAAAATAATATAAAAGTGTAAATGTCGGTGTCAAAACCAGCGGATCTCGGGTAGGGGGTCCCGAACTATGCGTCTAAGGTGGATGGTAATAGGAGGCAAGGGACACGATGTTTACCCAGGTTCGGGCCCTCTTGAAGGAGGTAATACCCTGCGTCTTGCTTGATTGTTCTTGATGATATGAGTATTACAAGATTTGATCTACCACGAGATCATAGAGGCTAAACCCTAGAAGCTAGCCTATGGTATGATTGTATGTTGTCCTACGGACTAAACCCTCCAGTTTATATAGACACCGGAGGGAGCTAGGGTTACACAGAGTCGGTTACAAGGGAGGAGATCTACACATCCGTATTGCCTAGCTTGCCTTCCACGCCAAGGAGAGTCCAATCCGGACACGGGACAAAGTCTTCAATCTTGTATCTTCATAGTCCAACAGTTTGTCCAAAGGATATAGTCTGGCTGTCCGGAGACCCCCTAATCCAGGACTCCCTCAGTAGCCCCTGAAACAGGCTTCAATGATGATGAGTCTGGCGTGCAGTATTGTTTTCGGCATTGCAATGCGGGTTCTTCTCCAAATTCTGAATATCTGCTAAGTAGTGTCCGGCTCCCCATAAATGTTGCACTTCTTGGCTTCTCCGCCCAATAAGGGCTATCTTCCACGTGGCGAGCGAATGCGAGGAGCCAGGGCATTTTTACATTCGCCCACCTAGCCAGGTAATAAATCGTCTACTAAAGGGATGGGGATTCTTAGATCCAATCCACACCATCCTCCCACGGTGAGAGTCCATCGGAGCGCGCTCGGAAAAATCCATTCCATCATGGCCGGCCATCGTAGCTCCTCCTCTCGCTCCCGTAGCCCTAAGCCGGTGATTGGGAGAAGTGTTCCATCCCGCACAGCCGATTAGTAGAGTTGCAGGCCCAGGGATTTCTTCCTCCAACGTATATGGTCCCCGTCCGAGCCGGGCTCGCCACCTATAATGGCAGGGAGCAAGCGGAGAGCTTCCCCAATCCCTCCAAGGGGGAGTAGGTATGCCTTGTCCCTTACTTACTAAGGGGACTCGGATTTCCAATTCATCCATTCCTCCGCGGGCTCCTGGAGTTTTACGGCCTCCAGTTGCATAATTTCACCCCTGCTTCCATATTACACATCAGCCCTTTGTGAGCTGTTTCTGGGCTGCGAGGCTCATTTCGAGCTGTGGAATAGGCTATTCTGCCTTGTGCCCCGCTCACAGGAGGGGTCACTTTATCAAGTGGGCGGAGCCGAAATATGGCGCATCGCCGAGACCGGATACATGTCCGGTACCCAGAAGAACGCGTCCGAAGACTGGCCTTCGGAGTGGTTTTACATGGAGGACGTCCCCCTTCCGGACCCTGTGCGGAGGGGTCTTCCCGAGTTCAACAATGCTCCTCTAAAGAAACGCCGAAGTTGGCGCCCACAGAGCCCCCAGGAGGAAGTCAACGGAGAAGTCCTTCACCTGATGAACCAGATTAAAGTGCTGGTTCAATCAGGATTGACAATAATCGAGGTTATGTCAATATGCATAATGCGGGGGGTGCAGCCGCTTCAATATCGATAGCACCCCCTGTGGTGTTTTAACAGGGAAGATGATGCCACCCGCTGCGGGCGTAAGGGACCGGACTCCGCTACTGCTTTAGCAAAAAATGTGTCCAAGTTGTTCAAGGGAGAGGAAGAGGAGTTCATCCGTATCAAGCCACGGGATGGATTCTCCATGTACAACCCTCCATGCTGGGTGAGTTGTCACTTTTTATTCCCAACCTTCCTGCATTCTTCGTTGTAGATACTCACCTTGCCATTTCACGGCAGGAACTGCGAAAAGCTATAAGGGAGGTCAACAGCCAACCTCCACATCCGGAGGACCCTGGCCGGGCCCTCGATCCCGGACTCGAAGAGGATCCGGACATATTCGTGGAGCTGATGGACAGGCAATTCTATCAATTGAGCTGCGATGACGCCATGGTGGCCATAATGGCCGACTATCCTGGACTACTCCCTGCATCGCACATAATAAAAAAAACCAAAGTCCCAACTCCCAAAAAGGATCCCCTTTTATGCTCTTCACCTACCGTTCTCACATGGTGTTTTACAGGGAAGGCCTTTGGGACACCGTGCCGAACCCACAACAATTCCCCAACAAGGGGCACCAAGGCCGGGTAGGCCAAAAAGGAAGGCGGTCAGGACGGAGACGCCGGCGCAGAGGTATGACACAAAACCTCGCTCCGTGGTTGTCATCTTTCTCAAAATATAATGACATCCATGTTTCTTAGTAGAAAAAATGCTCGTCGGACTATATCCGGAGAGGCTGCCGATCACGCCTCGACCAGTCGGGCTCCAGGGCTGGACACAGAGGCGAAAGCTAACACGGGGCAGACGCCGGATGTTCCTCCTACAGAGGATGCGTATAGATTATCCGCTACAAATTCCGAAGTGGAGAGCGCCATGAATCACAGGCGTCGCCGGGCCGTACTTTGTGACGCTTGTTTCTCCCAAGAGGCGTTCGATGCCTTCAACTCAGGAGATGCGTACAACCGTGCTGCTCAAAATGGTCTTGCCAGAGCCACGGACCAGTATGTAAAGGATATACGGGTAGGAAAATCTGACGATTATGTATATCAGTAGCCCCTGGGACTTGAAACAGTTGACGCAACTGATTTAAGGATCATTATTTGTGCAGGTTCTTACAGAGAAGAATTCCCTACTGTCTCAAGAGCTGGAATAGTGCAAGGCCCAGCTAGGGGTCGCTGTTGCCGCTTTGAAGGAGTCCGAGAAGGGCCCCTATGGTAATACTTGTTTCCATTGCAAAGAATACAGGTACCACATAGTATACGGCATGTATGCAAATCTAACAATAGATGTTGCAGATGACCCCGGAGTGAATCCGGAGGCCGAGGCGGTGAATGCGGCACGTGCTGATCGACAGCTAAATGCTGGCGAGCGCATGCTTACATGAATCGGGCAGGAGAAAAATAATCTCCAAGACGCCAATATCCAGCTGGGTGTGGAACTGAAAGATGTCCGAGCCCAGCTTGCGAACTCTGTGAAGGAGAATAAGCGGCTTCGGTGTGGCATTTTTAGTAAGTGCTTGAACGAACTTTTAAAGGAGTTCGGCGAAGAAGCCGGCTAACAGAGTTATGTCTGCAGGTATGCTGATGGGTCGTCCCGTGGAGGAGATGCCCGAGTCTTCGGGTGATCTTCTACCAGAGCATTCACAACTGCACGAGCAAGTTCGGCGGGTGATGCAGGGTATTGCCCAAGCCTTGTGGCCATCCGCATCCCCGCCAGGAGGCATAGGGGAGCTTATAGAGAAGCTCAATGGAGCGCGGCGGCGCTTCCGATTATGGAAGATATCCGCCTGCCGACAAGGTGCAAGGGAAGCCTGGGCTATGGTGAAGACGCGCTATACCAAAGCGGACCCAAACCACATGGCCGAGGTTGGACCTGTGGGGCCCGATGGGAAAGAGATCCCCGTCAGTTTAGTGTATGATCAAGTAGAATTAGCCGCAAAGTATTCCCAACAGGATTGTAGGCTAGATAGCATGTTGGATGGTATAGAAGAGGAATTTAATCAGTCTTAGTGACTGTGTACTTCAAGTGACATATGTAATGTCCCTAGCCAGATTGTAAATCATTTGTCATGGCGGACCTTTTCGCTTCGACCTCTGGATCCGATAGTCCGGAGTGTATCCGAGTACCCGCTCGGTTATGTAAAAACCGGGGTATGCATGGAGACCAGGCGTAGGGGTCATAAGTGCTTGAACATACAAGTACCCAACTAGCTATGTTATATTACATGGGTAGTAAGAAACATCTTCCGGGGAGAATAGTTTCGTTAAGGGTTCCTTTCCCTGGGTACGCATGCCCTAATGTGCATGTCCGAACTGCGAAAAGAGATGCAGGCTATAAACATCTGGGGGCATGTGTCAAATTAAATAAAAGTCATCTTTTATTCACCGACCGAATATTCTCTTAAGAACGAGAGCTTTCGGCTTCACCCAGTCTGAGGTACACATCCAGCTGACCCGATAGTAACAATCGCAGAGGTGCTCCCCTTATGCCCTAGCCGAATTAAGGGGAACGTAGGGCATAAATACAAGAGCCAGGCAACCCAGCTTGGCCAAAACTTAAGTCATATCGATGCATATAATGGTCAAAAAAGGTACATGCGGAAGAATAACACATGTGTGGGGCATAAAGCCCGGAAAAATAATTAGATTAAGCTTCTGTGTAAGAAGCCCCCAGGTATAATGAGCGCGGTTAGCGCGTCAAGATTGTGTAACCAAGACACAAGTTTAGCCCTTTGGGGCCTTGAAGAGAAGAAAGAAAGAGAGAGAGAGAGAGAGAGAGAGAGAGAGAGAGAGAGAGAGAGAGAACAGACAGATATGCAAAAAATTGATGAAGGTAAGGAGACAAACATAGAGTCCGGCGCTAGGCGTAGAATCTTCGAAGTCTGGCTGCATTCCATGGGTTTGGCTCGAGTCGGTTGTCCGATGCATCCCGCAGACGGTACGCTCCACCGGTCAGAATCTGGTCAATAATGAAGGGACCTTCCCATTTGGGCTTGAGCTTGTTCTTTTTCTTCTCCGGCAGGCGTACAACTAGTTTGCCAATGTTATAGGTTTTGGCCCGCACTTCTCTGCTTTGATACCTTTGAGCCTGTTGCTGATAGAATGCGGAACAGGCTTTTTCCATGTCGCGCTCCTCCTCCAGGGCATCCAAACTGTCCTGCCGATCGAGCTCGGTCTCCCTTTCTTCGTACATGCGCACTCGGGGTGAGTCATGAATTATGTCTCAAGGCAGAACAACCTCAGCGCCATACACCATAAAAACATTGTGTATCCGGTAGTGCCATTCGGCATGGTCTGTGATAACCCACAAGTATAGGGGATCGCAACAGTTTTCGAGGGTAAAGTATTCAACCCAAATTTATTGATTCGACACAAGGGGAGCCAAAGAATATTCTCAAGTATTAGCAGCTGAGTTGTCAATTCAACCACACCTGGAAACTTAATATCTGCAGCAAAGTGTTTAGTAGCAAAGTAATATCATAGTAGTGGTAACGGTAACAAAAGGTAACGGTAGTAAAAGCAATGTTTTTGGTATTTTGTAGTGATGATAGCAATAGCAACGGGAAAGTAAATAAGCGGAGAACAATATATGGAAAGCTCGTAGGCAATGGATCGGTGATGGAGAATTATGCTGGATGCGGTTCATCATGTAACAGTCATAACCTAGGGTGACACAGAACTAGCTCCAGTTCGTCAATGAAATGTAGGCATGTATTCCGAATATAGTCATACGTGCTTATGGACAAGAACTTGCATGACATCTTTTGTACTACCCTCCCGTGGCAGCGGGGTCCTTATGGAAACTAAGGGATATCAAGGCCTCCTTTTAATAGAGAACCGTAACAAAGCATTAACACATAGTGAATACGTGAACTCCTCAAACTACGGTCATCACCGGTAAGTATCCCGATTATTGTCACTTCGGGGTTAACAGATCATAGCACATAATAGGTGACTAAATACTTACAAGATAGGATCAAGGACACTCATGTATTGATGAAAACATAACAGGTTCAGATCTGAAATCATGGCACTCGGGCCCTAGTGACAAGCATTAAGCATAGCAAAGTCATAGCAACATCAATCTCAGAACATAGTGGATACTAGGGATCAAACCCTAACAAAACTAACTCGATTACATGATAGATCCCATCCAACCCATCACCGTCCAGCAAGCCTACAATGGAATTACTCACGCACGGCGGTGAGCATCATGAAATTGGTGATGGAGGATGGTTGATGATGACGATGGCGACGGATTCCCCTCTCTGAAGCCCCGAACGGACTTCAGATCAGCCCTCCCGAGAGGTTTTAGGGCTTGGCGGCGCCTCCTTATCGTAAAATGCGATGATTTCTAATCTCTGATTTTTTCTCCCTGAAACACAATATATGGAGTTGGAGTTGGAGTCGGAGAGGCAACAGGGGGCCACGAGGTAGGGGGCGCGCCCCCCACCCTCATGGACAGGTGGTGGTCCCCCTGGCCTTCATCTTTTGCAGGTATTTTTCATATTTTTTGAAAAGTTGCTCCGTGAAGTTTCAGGTCATTCCGAGAACGTTTGTTTCTGCACATAAATAACACCATGGTTATTCTGCTGAAAACAGCGTCAGTCCAGGTTAGTTCCATTCATATCATGCAAGTTAGAGTTCAAAACAAGGGCAAAAGTGTTTGGAAAAGTAGATACGACGGAGATGTATCAACTCCCCCAAGCTTAAACCTTTGCTTGTCCTCAAGCAATTCAGTTGACAAACTGAAAGTGATAAAGAAAAACTTTTACAAACTCTGTTTGCTCTTGTTGTTGTAAATATGTAAAGCATAGGTCTCAAGTTTACTCATATCAATAGCATAATCAACTAGCGAGCCATAATAATAAATCTCACATGACAACACTTCCTCAAAACAATCATAATATGATATAACAAGGTGGTATCTCGCTAGCCCTTTCTGAGACCGCAAAACATAAATGCAGAGCACCTTTAAAGACCAAGGACTGACTAGACATTGTAATTCATGGTAAAAGAGATCCAGTCAAGTCATACTCAATGTAAATTAACAATAATGAATGCAAATGACAGCGGTGCTCTCCAACTGGTGCTTTTTAATAAGAGGATGATGACTCAGCATAAAAGTAAATAGATAGGCCCTTCGCAGAGGGAAGCAGGGATTTGTAGAGGTGCCAGAGCTCGGTTTTGAAACAGAGGTGAATAATATTTTGAGCTGTATACTTTCATTGTCAACATAACAACCAAGAGATGGCACTATCTTCCATGCTACACACATTATAGGCGGTTCCCAAACAGAATGGTAAAGTTTATACTCCCCCTTCCACCAACAAGCGTCAATCCATGGCTTGCTCGAAACAACGAGTGCCACCAACTAACAAGAGTCGCAGGGGGAGTTTTGTTTGCAATTATTTTGATTTAGTTTGCATAAAGCATGGGACTGGGCATCCCGGTGACCAGCCATTTATCTCGTGAGTGAGGAGCGGAGTCCACTCCTCTTGAGAATAACCCGCCTAACATGGAATATACGGACAGCCCTAGTTGATACATGAGTTATTTGAGCATACAAAACAGGATATTTATTTGAAGGTTTAGAGTTTGGCACATACAAATTTACTTGGAACGGCAGGTAGATACCGTATATAGGTAGGTATAGTGGACTCATGTGGAATAACTTTGGGGTTTAAGGGATTGGATGCACAAGCAGTATTCCCGCTTAGTATAGGTGAAGGCTAGCAAAAGACTGTGAAGCGACCAGCTAGAGAGTGACAACAGTAATTAACATGCATTAAAATTAATCAACACTGAATGCAAGCATGAGTAGGATATAATCCAGCATGAACATAAATATCGTGAAGGCTATGTTGATTTTGTTTCAACTACATGCGTGAACATGCGCCAAGTCAAGTCACTTAAATCATTGAGAGGAGGATACCACCCTATCATACCACATCATAACTATCTCAATAGCATGTTGGCATGCAAGGTAAACCATTATAACTCATAGCTAATCAAGCATGGCACAAGAAACTATGATCTCTAATTATCATTGCAAACATGTTTATCCATAATAGGCTGAATCAGGAACGATGAACTAATCATATTTAAAAAAACAAAAGAGGTCGAGTTCATACCAGCTCTTCTCATCTCAGTCAGTCCATCATATATCGTCATAATTGCCTTGCACTTGCACGACCGAACGATGTGAATAATAATAATACTGTGCGTGCATTGGACTAAGCTGGAATCTGCAGGCATTCAATAAACAGGAGAAGACAAGGCAATATGGCCTCTTTTGTTAGATAAACAATAATGCATATAAGAGCCACTTCAACAATTTAATTATGGTCTTTTCCTATCGACCCCCAAAGAAAAGAAACAAAACTATTTACACGGGAAAGCTCCCAACAAGCAAAAGAAGAACAGGAAATATTTTTGGGTTTTCTTGTTAATTACTACTACAAGCATGGAAAGTAAACTAATTAAAATCTACAACTAATTTTTTTGGTTTTTCTTAAGGTTTATTAAACACACAAGAACAAAGCATAAATAGGAAAATAAACTAGCATGGATGATACAATGAAAAGTATGAGCACCGACATCTAGCAATGAGTGTGTGAACATAAATGTAATGTCGGTGGGAAATACGTACTCCCCCAAGCTTAGGCTTTTGGCCTAAGTTGGTCTATGGCCACGGCTGGCCTGGCGGATATCCATAATAATAGTTGGGGTCGTACTGAGAAGAAGAAGAGGAAGACTTCGATTGCCACTGGCTGACAATCATCTTCGGATCCCACTGGTAACTAGACTGTCGTGAAGGATCAACCTATGGTTCCAGCTCCATGGCTGGTGCAGAGTTCCGGTAGGCGTGAAAGGCTTCAACGGAACAAGGTACTGGCCTATAGATAAATCAAACAAAGAAGGAGCAGGCAGGGTAATAGTCTCAGGATGATGTTTATTAAAGAACAATTGATATTTAAGCTCTCCTTCCCTATTCTTAACAATAAAATCATGTGCCACCATACTTTTATAATCTAGATAAACACGAGGCATCACTTTTTCTTCCTTCTCATAATGCCTAATAGGTATGTTAAAATGTGCAGCTAGGCGTGAAGCATAGATGCCTCCAAAGATGGCCCCCTTTTTACGGTTCAGACTTAACCGTTTGGCAAAAATGCCGCCCATACTAACAGATTTATCACCATATAAACCATGGAGAAAAATAATAATATCAGGGATACTAAGGTTTCCACAATTTCTGCGACCAATTAAGCAACGACTAGCAAATAATGCTAAATATCATAAAACAGGAAAATGTATGCTAGTGATTCGTGCATCAGAAACCTTCCTTGTTTCCCCTACAGTGATAGTATCAATAAACCCCTCCACATCATCGCGATGTGGTTCTTCTGTCTTGCCCTCAAAAGGGACTAAACAAACCCGACAAAAATCATAAAGTGACATCTCCTTATGCTCATCATATAAATAAAACTCCACCGTAGGTGGTGAGCTCCTAGAATGGAAATGAAAGTTTTGCACAAAGATATTTGTGAGTAAGAGATATTGATCGCATTGGTCGTGGAGGAAAGCGGTAAGGCCTGCATTCTTAGCCAATTCATGAAAATATTCATAAATCCCAGCTGCTCTCAAGAAATCCTCGGAAGGCCATTCACACGCCCGAACCTCCGCGGTGCGCGACAGATTATACTTAGGCTTCGGTGCCTTTTCCTTCGAGCTTTGGCTCGATGAGCCCCTCAAAAGTCTCCTCATCATTTTCAAGGAACAATCTCCCCAAGCAGTTTTGTGAGAGGTGCTTTGAGCAAGGAGATCGAAAATGGTAGCAAAATGAGCTAGAACTCGTCCTTGAGCTGGATGTTCGTGTTTGGGGGAGGAAGAAGGAGTGTGTGGGTGCAGGAATAAGTGGAGGAGGGCCACCGTGGGCACACGAGGCAGGGGGCGCGCCCAGGGGGTAGGGCGCGCCCTCCACCCTCGTGGGCAGGTGGTTGACCCCCTGTTGTGTTCTCAGTGCCAAATATTCTCAAATATTCTAGAAAAAATCATATTTAAATTTCAGGGCATTTGGAGAACTTCTATTTTCGAGGTATTTTTATATTGCACGGATAATCAGATAACAGATAGAAAAATATTTGTTTTATTTTATTTAATATAAATAAATAAAGAAAGTAAAAGTGGGGTCTAGAGGGTTGTGCCTTCTAGTTTCATCCATGTCATGATCATCAAAAGGAATCCACTAACAAGGTTGATCAAGTCTTGTTAACGAACTCATTCCGAATAACATGGAACCGGAGAAAGTTCGAATAACACTATCTTACCTCAACAGGGATATGCACATCCCCAATAATAAGAATATCATATTTCTTCTTGACAGTAGGAAGAGGAAATTCAAAACCTCCAAATATAATCGATGGAATTTTTCCAATAGAATTGATACTATGAACTTGAGGTTGTTTCCTCGGAAAGTGTACCGTATGCTCATTACCATTAACATGAAAAGTGACATTGCCTGTAGTGCAATCAATAATAGCCCTTGCAGTATTCAAAAAGGGTCTTCCAAGAATAATAGACATACTATCGTCCTCGGGAATATCAAGAATAACAAAGTCCGTTAAAATAGTAACGTTTGCAACTACGACAGGCACATCCTCACAAATACCGACAGGTATAGCAGTTGATTTATCAGCCATTTGCAAAGATATTTCAGTAGGTGTCAACTTATTCAAATCAAGTATATGATATAAAGAGAGAGGCATAACACTAACACCGGCTCCAAGATCACATAAAGCAGTTTTAACATAGTTTCTTTTAATGGAGCATGGTATAGTTGGTACACCGGGATCTCCAAGTTTCTTTGGTATTCCACCCTTAAAAGTATACTTAGCAAGCATGGTGGAAATTTCAGCTTCTGGTATCTTTCTTTTATTTGTAATAATATCTTTCATGTACTTAGCATAAGGATTGGTTTTGAGCATATCAGTTAATCGCATATGCAAAAAGATAGGTCTAATCATTTCAGCAAAGCGCTCAAAATCCTCATCATCCTTTTTCTTGGATGGTTTAGGAGAAAAAGGCATGGGTTTCTGAACCCAAGGCTCTCTTTCTTTACCATGTTTCCTAGCAACAAAGTATTTCTTATCATAATGTTGATTCTTTGATTGTGGTTTATCAAGATCAACAGAAGGTTCAATTTCTATGTCATTATCATTACTAGGTTGAGCATCATCATGAACATTATCATTAACATTACAACTAGTTTCAGGTTCATTACCAGATTGTTTTTCAGCATCAGAAATAGAAATATCATTTGGATTCCCAGGTGTTCCAGTAATAGGTTCACTAGAAGCATGCAAAGTCCTATCATTTTTTATTTTTCTTCTTTTTAGAAGAACTAGGTACATCTATATTATTTCTCTGAGAATCTGGCTCAATTCTCTTAGGATGGCCTTCAGGATACAAAGGTTCCTGAGTCATTCTACCAGTTCTAGTAGCCACTCTAACAGCATTATCATTATCTTTACTATTCAATTCATTGAGCAAATCATTTTGAGCTTTAAGTACTTGTTCTACTTGAGTGGTAACCATAGAAGCATGTTTACTAATAAGTTTAAGTTGACCTTTGATATTAGCCATATAATCACCCAAGTGTTCAAGCATATTTGAATTGTATTTCAATTGTCTACCAAAATAAGCATTGAAATCTTCTTGCTTAGCCAGACATTTATCGAACTCATCTAAGCATGGGCTAGCAAATTTATTAAATGGGATTTCAGCTTTATCATATTTGTAGAGAGAATTTACCTTTACTACATGTGTCGGGTTATCAAGACCATGAGTTTCTTCAATAGGTAATGGATTAAGATTATATGTTTCTTCAACAGGCGGTAAATTAAGACCATGTATTTCTTCAATAGGAGGTAAATTCTTAACATCTTCAGCTTTAATACCTTTTTCTTTCATAGATTTCTTTGCCTCTTGCATATCTTCAGGACTGAGAAATAGAATACCCCTCTTCTTCGGAGTTGGTTTAGGAATATGCTCAGGAATTTGCTCCGGAGGTGTCCAATTATTTTCATTTGTCAACATATTATTCAATAGAATTTCAGCTTCATCCGGTGTTCTTTCCCTGAAAATAGAACCAGCACAACTATCCAGGTAATCTCTAGAGGCATCTGTTAGTCCATTATAAAAGACATCAAGTATTTCATTTTTCTTAAGAGGATGATCAGGCAAAGCATTAAGTAATTGGAGAATCCTCCCCCAAGCTTGTGGGAGACTCTCTTATTCAATTTGCACAAAATTATATATATCCCTCAAATCAGCTTGTTTCTTATGAGCAGGGAAATATTTAGCAGAGAAGTAATAAATCATATCCTGGGGACTACGCACACAACCAGGATCAAGAGAATTAAACCATATCTTAGCATCACCCTTTAATGAGAACAGAAATATTTTAAGGATATAAAAGTAACAAGTTCTCTCATCTTTAGTGAACAGGGTGGCTATATCATTCAATTTAGTAAGATGTGCCACAACAGTTTCAGATTCATAACCATGAAAAGGATCAGATTCAACCAAAGTAATTATATCAGGATCAACAGAGAATTCATAATCCTTATCAGTAACAAATATAGGTGAAGTAGCAAAAGCAGGGTCAGGTTTCATTCTAGCATTTAGAGATTGCATACTCCATTTAGCTAATAGCCTTTTGAGTTCATTTCTATTTTTGCAAGCTAAAATAGCTAAAGAAGCTTCTTGATCAAAAGCATAACCCTTAGGAATAACAAGTGATTCTTCATCATCACTTTCATCAGTATCATCAGATTCAATATTTTCAATTTCTCTAGCTCTAGCAAGTTGTTCATCAAGAAATTTACCAAGTGGCATAGTAGTATCAAGCATAGAAGTAGTTTCATCATAAGTATCATGCATAGCAGGCATCATCAATAACATGCGACATATCAGAACGAATAGCAGAAGCAGGTGTAGGTGTCGCAAGCTTACTCAAAACAGAAGGTGAATCAAGTGCAGAGCTAGATGGCAGTTCCTTACCTCCCCTCGTAGTTGAGGGATAGATCTTGGTTTTTGGATCTCTCAAGTTCTTCATAATGATAAGCAGATATATATATATATATCCCAAGGGACTCAAAGAATAGAGCTATGCTCCCGGCAACGGCGCCAGAAAATAGTCTTGATAACCCATAAGTATAGGGGATCGCAACAGTTTTCGAGGGTAAAGTATTCAACCCAAATTTATTGATTCGACACAAGGGTAGCCAAAGAATATTCTCAAGTATTAGCAGCTGAGTTGTCAATTCAACCACACCTCGAAACTTAATATCTGCAGCAAAGTGTTTAGTAGCAAAGTAATATGATAGTAGTGGTAACGGTAACAAAAGGTAACAGTAGTAAAAGCAATGTTTTTGGTATTTTGTAGTGATGATAGCAATAGCAACGGGAAAGTAAATAAGCGGAGAACAATATATGGAAAGCTCGTAGGCAATGGATCGGTGATGGAGAATTATGCCGGATGCGGTTCATCATGTAATAGTCATAACCTAGGGTGACACAGAACTAGCTCCAGTTCGTCAATGTAATGTAGTAATGTATTCTGAATATAGTCATATGTGCTTATGGAAAAGAACTTGCATGACATCTTTTGTCCTACCCTCCCGTGGCAGCGGGGTCCTTGCGGAAACTAAGGGATATCAAGGCCTCCTTTTAATAGAGAACCGGAACAAATCATTAACACATAGTGAATACATGAACTCCTCAAACTACGGTCATCACTGGTAAGTATCCCGATTATTGTCACTTAGGGGTTAACGGATCATAACACATAATAGGTGACTATAGACTTGCAAGATAGGATCAAGAACACTCATATATTGATGAAAACATAATAGGTTCAGATCTGAAATCATGGCACTCGGGCCCTAGTGACAAGCATTAAGCATAGCAAAGTCATAGCAACATCAATCTCAGAACATAGTGGATACTAGGGATCAAACCCTAACAAAACTAACTTGATTACATGATAGATCCAATCCAACCCATCACCGTCCAGCAAGCCTACGATGGAATTACTCACGCACGGCGGTGAGCACCATGAAATTGGTGATGGAGGATGGTTGATGATGACGATGGTGATGGATTCCCCTCTTCGGAGCCCCGAACGGACTCCAGATCAGCCCTCCCAAGAGGTTTTAGGGCTTGGCGGCGGCTCTGTATCGTAAAACGTGATGATTTCTTCTCTCTGATTTTTTTCTCCCCGAAACACAATATATGGAGTTGGAGTTGGAGTCGGAGAGGCAACAGGGGGCCCACGAGGTAGGGCGCGCCCTAGGGGGGCAGGCGCGCCCCCCACCCTCGTGGACAGGTGGTGGGCCCCATGGCCTTCATCTTTTGCAGGTATTTTTCATATTTTCTGAAAAGTTGCTCCGTGAAGTTTCAGGTCATTCCGAGAACGTTTGTTTCTGCACATAAATAACACCATGGTAATTCTGCTGAAAACAGCGTCAGTCCTGGTTAGTTCCATTCAAATCATGCAAGTTAGAGTCCAAAACAAGGGCAAAAGTGTTTGGAAAAGTAGATACAACGGAGACGTATCAGTCCGCAGCCCCCATAGTACGGAGTCGAGCTCCTCTACCCAGTGCGTGTTTGATTCCTTTAAGGACCGCACTAATCTGGGTTTAATGCCGCTCATGATAAGACCATTCGCTCGCTCGACTTGACCGTTAGTTTGTGGGTGATAGACAGAAGCATGATCGAGCTTGATGCCCATGTTGCTACACTGAAGTTTCACCTCGTCGGCTGTAAAGTTCGTGCCGTTGTCAGTGATGATGCTGTGGGGGACGCCATAACGGTGTATGACCCCGGATATGAAGTCTATCACTGGTCCGGATTCAGCCATTTTGACAGGTTTGGCTTCTATCCATTTGGTGAATTTATCCACCATGACCAGTAAGTATTTTTTCTTATGGGTTCCCCCTTTAAGGGGTCCGACCATATCAAGCCCCCAGACCGCAAAGGGACAAGTAATGGGGATTTTTTGGAGGGCGGTAAGCGTCATATGGCTTTGGTTTGCAAAAAGCTGGCAACCGACACAACGTTGGACCAGATATTGCGCATCTGCCCGGGCCGTCGGCCAATAGAAACCTGTACGGAAGGCCTTTCTTACAAGGGCCCGGGCTATGGCGTGATGGCCCCCGAGTCCGGCATGGATTTCTGCCAAAAGCTTCCGCCCTTCCCCTTCGGAGATGCACCTTTGAAGGACTCTGGTAGTGCTTTTCTTATAAAGCTCTCACTCGTGGACCTTGTAGGCTTTAGGTCACCGCACTATGCAGCGTGCCTCATTTTGGTCCTCAGGTAGTTCCTGCCTGGTTAGGTAGGCCAGGAATGGTTCTGTCCACAGGGCGATGACGACCATTATTACATGGGCTGAAGGTGTTATTTCGATGGCAGAGCCTCCGATTGTGTTAGAGTGTTCGGTATCTGGTGTTGTGGCCGAGTTCGGACAATTGTTGCCGGTGTCCCCTTCCCATACCACGGATGGCTTAAACTGTTTTTCCAGGAAGATGTTAGGTGGGACAGGGTCGCGTTTAGCACCGATACGGGCGAGGATGTTTTCCCGAGCCACGTGGTGGAATTCAAGCCCCTCGAACCGAGCTGACATTTTGAGGACGGTGTTGCGATATGCCGCAATTTTCGGATCCTTGGCATCGAAGTCTCTATTTATTTGGGATATTGCGAGGTTCGAGTCCCCACGCACCTCCAGGCGTTGAATGCCCATGGAAACTGCCATCCGGAGACCGTGTAGTAGGGCCTCGTATTCGGCTGCGTTATTGGTGTCTGTATATAGTATTTGGAGTACGTATTGCACTGTATCTCCGGTGGGGGACATCAGGACGATGCCAGCCCCTAGACCCGCCAGTATTTTAGAGTTGTCGAAGTGCATGATCCAATTGGAGTATGCATTGTACTCTTTAGGGAGTTCGGCTTCTGTCCATTCAGCTACAAAATCAGCCAGTACTTGTGACTTAATGGCTCGACGTGGTTTATATGTTATGTCGAACAAGAGGAGCTTGATAGCCCATTTGGCAATCCGGCCCGTGGCATCGCGGTTGTTTATTATGTAGTTGAGTGGTACTTCGGAGGCCACCATAATTGAACACTCTTGAAAGTAGTGTCGTAGTTTCAGGGATGCCATGAATACCGCGTATGCTATCTTTTGATAATGTGGGTGCCGTGATTTGCATGGACTGAGGGCGGTGGATACATAATATATCGGCTTTTGAAGTGGGAATTTATGTCCGTCCGTCTCTCGTCCGACGACGAGCACTGCGCTTACAACTTGGTGAGTTGCCGCTATATATAATAGCATTGGTTCACCGACATTTGGCGCGGCCATGATTGGGTTGGTGGCCAGGATGGCTTTTATTTCTTCCAATCCGGTCGTGGCTGCGTCCGTCCACTTGAAGTGTTCGATGCGTCGAAGAAGGCGATAAAGGGGAAGTGCCTTTTCTCCTAATTGGGAGATAAAGCGGCCTAAGTCCGCCACACATCCAGTTAATTTCTGGATTTGCTTGAGGTCAGTTGGGACAGCCAACTGCGACAGAGACCGGATTTTAGCCGGATTTGCTTCAATTCCTCTGCTGGAGACGATAAAACCCAAGAGCTTTCCGGTGGGTATGCCGAAAACGCATTTTTCCGGATTGAGCTTAATGTCGTATGTTCAGAGATTGTTGAATATGAGCCTCAAGTCGTCTATTAAGGAGTCAGCGTGTCTGGTTTTAACAACCACATCATCGACGTATGCCTCCACTGTTTTGCCGATCTGCTTTTCCAAACATGTCTGAATTATGCGCTGATACGTTGCGCCGGCGTTTTTGAGACCAAAGGGCATTGTGTTAAAACAAAGGGGCCGTATGTAGTGATAAATGCCATTGCGGCTTGGTCGGACTCCACCATCTTAATTTTGTGGTAACCGGAGTATGCGTCGAGGAAGCACAATGAGTTGTGTCCTGCGGTAACGTCGATAATTTGATCGATGCGAGGGAGGGGGAAGGGATCCTTTGGGCAAGCCTTGTTAAGGTCCTTGAAGTCGACGCATAGGCTCCAGGATTTGTCCTTCTTTGGCACCATCACCAGGTTTGCTAGCCAGTCCAGATGCTTTATTTCTCTATTGAATCCGGCCTCCAGTAATTTGGCTAGCTCCTCTCCCATGGCTTGTCGCTTAGGTTCGGAGAAATGCCGAAGAGTCTGCTTGACCGGCTTGAATCCTTTTAGAATGTTAAGGCTATGCTCGGCCAGTCTGCGCGGGATTCCTGGCATGTCTGAAGGGTGCCAGGCGAATATGTCCCAATTCTAGCGCAGGAACTCCCGTAGTGCGGCGTCTACGGCGGGGTTTAAATGTGCCCCAATGGATGCTGTTTTTGTGGGGTCCGTTGGATGGACTTGGAATTTGACTATTTCATATGCTGGTTTAAAGGAGGTGGACTTGGATCTTTTGTCTAGTATCACATCGTCCCTGTCCACTGTGGAGTGCAGCGCGGTTAACTCCTCTGCCACAAGGGCTTCGGATAATGCCTCGAGGGCCAGTGCGGCTGTTTTGTTCTCGGCGTAGAGTGCTATGTCCGGATCACTAGCTAGAGTGATGATTCTATTGGGTCTGGGCATTTTGAGCTTCATGTACCCGTAATGGGGTGTGGCTTGAAAAATCGTGAATGCCTCCCGCCCAAGAAGTGCGTGGTATCCGCTACTGAACGGGGCCACTTGGAATGTGATTTCTTCGGACCTGTAATTCTTCGGAGTGCCGAATACCACATCTAGTGCGATTTTCCCAGCACAACGTGCCTCCCGACTGGGGGTGATTCCTTGGAAGGTCATGCTGCTTTGCTCAATACAGTATCTATCTATTTCCATTTTTTGAAGAGTCTCCTCATAAATGAGGTTCAATCCACTGCCGCCTTCCATGGGCACTTTAGTGAGCCGAAAGCCATCCACAATTGGATAGAGGACCAAAGTGGCTGGTGCTCGGGCTGTTCGGAATTTAGGTTCGTCACTGGCATTGAAGGTGATAGCCGTTGTCAGCGTTCTGGGAACGGGGGTCCCCAGACTTGCCTGCCTGCGGCCTACGGCGTGGCTCAAGTGGGGGCCCAGCGCGGCCCATCTTCATCAGCTCAAGCTCAAGACCCTCGCGAGGGGCCAAGCATCGTGGGGCGGACGACCGAAAGCTTCCTCAGAGGCAGCCTCATCAGGCAGGCTCGCGAGGAGGCGGAGAGATCAAGGCGGGGATACCTCACGAGGAGCCCGTGACGCAAGCCATGACGATCGAGACCAGGCGGGCGCCGGCCTGCGCAGTGTCCTTGTTTCCCCTTTGGTGCAAAGGGGGCAAGCACAGGCCAAGGCATCGGGCAAAGGTTACCATTCCGGCGCAACGAGACCAAGACCAGCAAAGCGGCAGGACGGAGGTCACCGTGGAGCCCAAGACGGCGTCACCACCAGAGCTTTTGGCAGTCGAAGACCACCTTTGGTCAGGATAACTTGTACTAGATGTTACCCTTCAAAATGGCCAATTGTTGGCGCCCTTCCCGCTCATTATTTGGGGAGAGGCCCAGGGCCTCTATAAATAGAGCTAGCCACCACAGAATAGAGGACAGAAAAGGAGGGGCCGAAAAAGAGAGATAGAGAGAGAGAGAGAGGCGATTGAACTCACCCAAGTAGTTCAACGCACCAACTCAAGAACACCTCTCGCGAGGCTGTTCTTCCCTTGTACCGTTCCTCATCAGCCCCTGAGGCAATCCACCACACCACACACTGGAGTACGGTATTGCACCACAACGGTGGCTCGAACCAGTATAAACCTTGTGTCCCTTGTGTTGTTCGTTGTTTCCAGCTTAGATCACGCGAGGAGATTGGACGCAGATCGGTAGGGGAGAGATCTCCGCGCGCACCCTAGTGTTCGAACCTCAAGGGTCTGCCGAAACCCGAAATCCGACATTTGGCGCGCCAGGTAGGGGTGCGCCAGAATCTTTCTTCCGCTGTTCGCGTGTGATCTTCTGTCATGTCCATGGCTGACACTCGTCGGGCTCGCGCCGAGCGCCGGGCTGCTCTCGCCACCCGCGTCGCCCAGAAGGCGCCCGTCGGCGGACGCCCTCGTCGTTCCCCATCGCCTGCCGCCAACGCCGCCACCGGCCCGGTAGGGAACGAGCAGCAGGCCTCCTCCCAGCATCCTTCAGTGCGGCGGGAGGGCCACACCGCCACACCGTCGCTAACTCCAGCCGCTTCGTCGTCCCACGCCCGTCGCGCCCCCACGAACGCGCACGCCGCGCTACTCCTGGCAAGAGAGCTCTTGCACTACCGCCCCGTCGATGACCTCTACGAGGACTGGCTCGCCCGCATCACCGAGCTCGTCAGCGCCGCAGGGGGCTCCCCCTTGTCGTCCCTCTCGCTGCCTCGCCCTCCATTCCGCACAGGAGGCGGGGATCAGGAGGCGCCTCCACCACCTCCTCCCCAAGAAGGCGCCCTGGCTCCAAGGCACGCAGCCCCAGGGTAAGACCCTCCACGTCCGGCGCCTGCGCAGCAAGAAAGGAACTGCCAAGAGATCCCTCGTCCCTAAGAAGGTGCTCGCGCGCTCCCAGCGCCGGCGCGCCAAGATCGCGTCCCTGCACCTCCACGCCAAGACCCCGCGCTGCTCCAAGCTTCAGCGCGCGGTAATCCCCAGGAACAAGCCCAGTACCAGCAAAATGCACCGGTGGCCACAACAAGCTGCCGTGCTCTCACCCCCGAGCTACGCGGTGTTGCATGGCCAGGCAAGTTCAAGCCTGACCTGCCCCCTCGCTACGATGGCACGGTGGACCCCGCAGAGTTCGTACAGCTCTATGAGCTATGCATCGAAGCCGCCAATGGAGACGAAAGGGTCATGGCGAACTGGTTTCCCATGGCGCTCAAGGACGGGGCCCGCACCTGGCTCCTGAACCTGGCTCCTGGCACAATCTCCTCCTGGGACGAGATGTGCACTCGCTTCATCGCCAACTTCCAGGGCACTCACGACCGGCCCCCGGCCGTGAGCGATCTGCGCCGCATCAAGCAGCAGCAAGGGGAAACCCTGCAGAAATACATCCAGCGCTTCAACAATGCTTTCCTCAAGATCCCCAAGGTGACTGAAGAAGCCATCATCTCGGCCTTCTCCGATGGCGTATGCGACATCAAGATGAAGGAGGAGCTAGCAATCCATGAAGACCTGTGCACATCCCTGGAGCTGTTCAACTTGGCGACCAAGTGTGCCAGGGCTGAGGAAGGGCGCCTTTCCCTCCTCGAACTCCCGGCTACCGACCCAGAAGAGAAGAAGCCCAAGGCCAGGGACGTGAAGCGCAAGGGGGATGCCGTGCTTGCAGCGGAACCAGACACCAAGCAAGGCAGGGATCAGCCTGAGTCATCCAAGGGTAGCCGGTACTACGTGTACCACGACCTCCACACCCACAACACCAACGAATGTCAAGAGCTCAGGGCCGTGAGAGATGGACGTGTCGGCCGATGCCCCGAGCGCAACGACAGGGGCTATGGCCGAGGAGGAGGAAGAGGTGGCGGACGATGGGAAGACCGTGGCCCTTGTCAAGGGTAGTGTGACCGACCTCGTGAGGATCACTGGCAGGACCAGCCTCGTGAGGATCGCCCGTACGGCAACGCAGACCTTCCTCCTCTGCCGCCACCGCCAAGGAGGAACGAAGACCAACATCAAGACGAGGGCGCTGGGGGCTTCCAGGAGCCGCGCGCAATCGCTTGCATCTTGGGTGATGCGCAGGCCCCAGCCTCACAGCGCATTTTCAAGCAGTTTGCTCGCGAGGTGAATGCAGTCCTCCCCAAGCTTGAGGCCACGCACCCTCTCAGGTGGTCTGCGTGCGCTATCACGTTCAGCTCAGCCGATCAGCTCAAGTGCGCAGCAACGGCCAGAGTCCTCCCGATGCTTTGCTCCCCAGTCATCAGCAATGTGCATGTCACCAGGACCCTCATTGACGGCGGAGCAGGACTCAACGTCCTGTCCGTCGAGACGTTTGACAATCTCCAAGTGACGTACGATCAGCTCCTGCCGACCAAGCCCTTCTCAGGAGTCACTGATGGTTCCACTGTTCCCATAGGGCAGGTTCGCCTTCCAGTCACCTTCGGACAGCGCAACAACTACCGCACGGAGCTCATCGACTTCGACGTCGCCCACATCTGTCTGCCATACAACGCCATTCTCGGGTACCCAGCCCTGGACAAGTTCATGGCGGTGACTCACCATGGATACAATGTCCTCAAGATGCCGGGAAGCGGTGGAGTCATCACCGTACCCTATGAAGAAAGGGACGCAGTGTGTTCACTTGAGCGCCCGTTCCAAGCCGCAGCAATCAAAGACCCGGACCACAGGAACGGAAGGCTTTCCGAGCCGACCCTTAAGAAGAAGAAGGTTTCGCCTGACCCAAGCCATAAGGAGGCAGACGACTCCGAAGGTGTTGCGCCAGGATCTGCGCCCAATCAGGGAGCGCCACCCTCTCTTGCATAGGAAGGCGCGCCCGGCACCCTCCTTAGGCAGGGCTCGGGGGCTCTTTCTTGGAGAGCCACCGACTTTGCCAAGGTCGCGGGGGAGGCGCTCGGGCACCACTTGGAGGGGTGCTTCCAGGTACGTTTCCCTCAGGAAGATACAAGGCAAGGAAGACCAAACCCTCAGGAGTTCATCGCTAGAAACACCCAGGAGCTACAGGAGTCGAGAGTCATGTGCGGCAGCTGCCGCTTGCCCACCGTAACCCCACATCCAGGCAAGGATGGTGGGCTGCGCGTCTGCATCGACGTGTCAGGGCTCAACCGAGCCGCATCTCAGGAGCGCCTCTAGCCTTCACGCGTAGGGCATTGCGAGGGTCCACCTCACAGCTACGTTCGCATGCCTTTCGGCCTGCCGAACGCAGTCGCCGCTCATCAGCACCTACTGAGGAGCATTCTGGAGGCTCAGGAGGTCAGGCATTGTGCGGTCCTGGCAGAGATGGAGATGGCCCTCGGGAACCCACCTGTGCCCCCGGAGCCTCCCAAGGCTCCTAGGCCTGGGGGCTCATGAGGATCGATGTCTTCATCGCGCATCGCCTGCTTCTTCAGCATCACTTCATCTTCAACGGCACTAGGTGACATCTTTCTAAGTCCCGTTTTTAGCTGGGAGCGCCCACAGGGTCGCATCATTCCCAGGTCGCGTGGGTCCATCCCTGCGGCATGTATCCGTTTTGCTTATGCTCTTTACTTACCTTGCTGGGGCGCCCCTCGGGCTGCATCATCCCTGAGCTACTCGGGCCTGGCCCAGCGGCATTTGCTTTTCCTGCGTCTACTTAAAATGAATTTCCTCCTGCGTGCTTAACATACCCGACCTAATCGCCTGCTCGATTGACACCTACCTATGGAGCCGCTCGCTCTGGCACGGCATTTGCGCACGGGTCCGTCCCTGCAACGCCGATAAATCTGAGTGGTCGAGCTCTGGCCGCGGCAGCCCCGCAAGGCGCCACCTCACCAGGCCCTCAGTGCCCCAATCACTTCCCCGGAGCGATAAAGGTTGGCCGGCAACCGTAACAATAGGTCTTGTTTCTCTTCATGATTGGTGTGCAGGACCTACTCCAGGAGCAATGCTAGGGACGTCGCGAGCTGTCTCTCCCTCTCTCCGGCACGGACCGCTTGCACGTTAAAAGGGAGGCGACTGAGCATCGCGACTCATGGGCTCCTATTGGCTCTCCATCCCTCACCCCCTGGCCTTGACCCACGGCATCGCGACCTATCATACCAACGGCGCCTGAGCTCGCTCGAGGGCCAGGACCTGAGGACGTAGAGCATTAAGGAGAGTGGGGGGAGTGGGAAGAAGCACGCGAGGACCTAACCCAGCAGCGCCTCAGCTGCCACCACTCGGGATGGGCGCTTCATCGAGGAACTACACCAAACTCAAGAGATAAGTCACGCCCTTACAAGAGTTGGACCAACGCAGCGCAAAACCCTCGCCCAGTGCGGCTCTGTCACGGCGACCTTACCTTCCTTTCTCGCCCAGCGAGGGCTGCTTGAGCGCTAAAGGGGACCTCCCGAGCATCGCGACTCGGGGGCTCTTACCGGACCTCGGGCCACTCACCTCCTGGCCTTGACCACGGCATCGTGACCTGGCATACCAGCGATGGATGAAGCCCCCCTGGGGACTGGGACCTGTCAGCATAGAGCGCCAAGTCCTCGCGAGGATAGAAAGGGGGAGCCGAGCCAGGACAGAGCAAGCACCTCGCTTTGATTCATATTTAGGATATAATGTTCACAAAAGACATGGCAGGCACCTTACATACCCCACGGGGTGTTGCTTCGATTCCTTGCAGGGAACAAAGGTACAAATCCTAAGGAACGCTAATCGCCCGCACCTCCGCAAGGGACGCCATCATCAACAGTGAGCTGCCCAACGTCGACGCCAACCCCATCCAGATCAGTGGCGTCGGCGGCTGGACGCAGCTGCCCCGCTTTGAGCACGGCACGAGCTCGGGGGCTCGTAGCTGTCGTCGCTCGTCTCTGGAGTCGCGAGGACCTCGGGGGAGCCACTGAATTCCCCAACTCCTCCACTGCTGCCTGAGGAGCTGCTGGAGGGCCGATGGGCGGGCCAGGTCCTCGCCAGTTCATTGCCCCTACCGCTCTCCCTGGGGCAGCACTCCAGCCGGCGTCCTTCAGCATCGAAGACCTTGAAGAACATCAGGGAGGCGTCGTCTTATTCAAGATGAATCACGAGGGCACCTACCGTCTGGCAGACCCGGGCGATTTCGCCCCAGCCCCGGGTCATGAAGACCTTGCCCGGAGCGACGACCGCGACCTCCGCTCCGGTCGGCGAGGGTACCGCAGTCAGCGTGCTGCAGCCAGAGCTCCGGAGCCCCGCTCGGCGGCATCTCGAAGGCGACGGAGGGGGAAGGCGAGTCCAAGAGCTCAGAGGCATGGCGGCGTGGAGCACGAGCTCGCGAGAGGACCGCTCGGCGTGGACTCCAAGAGGAATGACATGCACCACCGTGACTCGCCGGCGTCGACGGTGGCACCGTCGATGTCGCTCGACGCCTTCTCCCCCAGGACCCACGACGCGGGCGTACAAGGGTAGTAGATACCCAGGCGGCGGCCGCTCGTACCAGGGCCTCGGTGCCTCCTGCTGAGCACCCTCATCTTGGTGGCAGAGGACCGGCCGCTTCTTCGGCGGAAGTGGGTCAGGACCCTCTCGGGGGGCCTTTCCCTTCTCTTCTGCAGAAAACCGGCGGATTGGTGCCGTTGGTGTAAGGAGAAGCAAGAACGAGGAAGAAGAAGGAAAGGAGCGGCAGCAAGGGATGGAGTGAAGGGACTCGCGCAGCCCCGTACTTATAGGCGGAGGAGGCCAACCGTCGAGCACCACAATCGCAGGTAATCATGACCGGTTTCTCTGCATGCAGGGACATGTCAAGTCGTGCGGTTGCCGAGGCATCATGGGGAAGTGCAGACGCCCATGTCCAATCAATCGCCACGCGGCGCCCAAGGCCGCAGGCTGTTAGGGCCCATGGCGCTTCGCGCTTGCCCCTTCTCTTCCCTGCTAGGCCAAGCCCGGGCGCGCCTTGGGACCGGGGGCTACTATCGGCGTTCTGGGAACGGGGGTCCCCAGACTTGCCTGCCTGTGGCCTGCGGCGTGGCTCAAGTGGGGGCCCAGCGCGGCCCATTTTCATCAGCTCAAGCTCAAGACCCTCACGAGGAGCCAAGCCTCGCGGGGCGGACGACCAAAATCTTCCTCAGAGGCAGCCTCATCAGGCAGGCTCGCGAGGAGGCAGAGAGATCAAGGCAGGGATACCTCACGAGGAGCCCGTGACGCAAGCCATGACGATCGAGACCAGGCGGGCGCCGGCCTGCGCAGTGTCCTTGTTCCCCCTTTGGTGCAAAGGGGGCAAGCACAGGCCAAGGCATCAGGAAAATGTTACCATTCCGGTGCAACGAGACCAAGACCAGCAGAGCGGCAGGACGGAGGTCACCGTGGAGCCCAAGACGGCGTCACCACCAGAGCTTTTGGCAGCCGAAGACCACCTTTGGTCAGGATAACTTGTACTAGATGTTCCCCTTCAAAATGGTCAATTGTTGGCGCCCTTCCCGCTCATTATTTGGGGAGAGGCCCAGGGCCTCTATAAATAGAGCTAGCCACCACAGAATAGAGGACAGAAAAGGAGGGACCGAAAAAGAGAGATAGAGAGAGAGAGAGAGAGGCGATTGAACTCACCCAAGCAGTTCATCGCACCAGCTCAAGAACACCTCTCGCGAGGCTATTCTTCCCTTATACCGTTCCTCATCAGCCCCTGAGGCAATCCACCACACCACACACTGGAGTAGGGTATTACACCACAACGGTGGCCTGAACTAGTATAAACCTTGTGTCCCTTGTGTTGTTCGTTGTTTCCAGCTTAGATCACGCGAGGAGATTGGACGCAGATCGGTAGGGGAGAGATCTCCGCATGCACCCCAGTGTTCGAACCTCAAGGGTCTGCCGGAACCCGAAATCCGACAGCCGTGTCGCTCCATGGATTTATTGCTCCCATGTGGCAGACTTCGGCAAGGCTGCGGAGTGCTCGCTTACGCCTATTATTTGAGGCGAAGGTCTCGAAGACCGTCAATACCGTATTGTTACCCACGGGAAGGTGTTCTGAGGTATCTTTGATGAGGAGATCCTCACTGCTCTTGGCCACCTGTCGGAGTACCCAACATGCTCTAAGGCTGTGTGTTGATATGGTATCCGTTGTACTATGAATTTTGCAGGGCGCGTTATGCCATCCCTCAAATACGGTTCCACGCCCTGTAGTGGGCTTTTGCTTCTTTGTAATTGAGTTGGGTGACTTATGAGAGTGCACTCTTTTAGTTCGGACTGGGGGTTTTGTCAAAGCCGGATTATCCCAAAATTGTGTTTGGGTTTTCCAGGCGCTTTCCATCGCACAGTATTTCCGTACTATGGCCGCCAAGTCTACGAAGTGTGCTATGTCACGGCGACTTATGGCGTTGAGGATTCCCTTGTCTGTGCAATTGTTGCAAAAGAACGAAATTGTGTCTTCCTCGCGACATTCCTTGACCTTGTTCATTACAAGGAGGAATCTGGCCCAATAGTGATGTATTGTCTCTTGGGGCGCTTGCCTAATGTGGGAAAGATCGTTGGTATCTGGGTGGGTGGGTGGATTTAAGTCCGGACCTTGACCCAATCTGAGATCCCGGGGTAGGGGAGTTTCTGATCTTGGAAGTTCGGGCTCCGGGATGTTGCCCCGCGGGTTCGGTATGTGACCTGATTCTAGGTTCAGGGTTAGGGCAATGTCCTCCTGGAGTGGGTATCCGGCTCGGAGAGCCTAGGAATCCGGAAATAGTTTGTCCTTAGGATAGAGGCAGAATCGCCGTATTGCTCCTCCACCACCGCTATCTGATGGGTGACCGGCGGAGAGCTAATCTCCCTTTGGTCGGGTTTAAGCCTGACCTGATCGTAGTCCGTAGCGACTCCCAGAGCGGTGATGCGATCCAAGAGCTCGTTCAAAGAGGAGAGCTCCATTGGATCCATCTGCTCGGCAAATTTCGAGCCGATGTGGAGGCTATTTTTGATGACCCGAGAAGTCATCATCGGCGCAGCGGCCGAGCGGGCAGTCATGACGAAGCCGCCTAGTCGGAGAGTTTGGCCTACAGCCAGGGCTCCCCCAGAGGTGATGTTGTCCTTGACAATGAGACGAGCCATCCCCCCTTATGATGAAGACACAGTGGAACTCTCAATGAAAGCATCAATGTCGGTGTCAAAACTGGCGGATCTCGGGTAGGGGGTCCCGAACTGTGCGTCTAAGGCAGATGGTAATAGGAGGCAAGGGACACGATGTTTACCCAGGTTCGGGCCCTCTTGAAGGAGGTAATACCCTACGTCCTGCTTGATTGTTCTAGATGATATGAGTATTACAAGAGTTGATCTACCACAAGATCGTAGAGGCTAAACCCTAGAAGCTAGCCTATGGTATGATTGTATGTTGTCCTACGGACTAAACCCTCCAGTTTATATAGACACCGGAGGGGGCTAGGGTTACACAGAGTCGGTTACAAGGGAGGAGATCTACACATCTGTATTGCCTAGCTTGCCTTCCACACCAAGGAGAGTCCTATCCGGACACGGGATGAAGTCTTCAATCTTGTATCTTCATAGTCCAACAGTCCGACCAAAGGATATAGTCCGGCTGTCCGGAGACCCCCTAATCCAGGACTCCCTTAGTAAAATAAAGCCCATTAACATCCAAAACAGATAATATAATAGCATGGAACAATCAAAAATTATAGATGCGTTGGAGACGTATCAAGCATCCCCAAGCTTAATTCCTGCTCGTCCTCGAGTAGGTATTTGATAAAAACAGAATTTTTGATGTGGAATGCTTTCTAGAATATTCTTCAATGTATTTTTCTCTATTGTGGCATGAATGTTCAGATCCGAAAGATTCAAGATAAAAGTTTATTGTTGACATAAAAATAGTAATACTCCTAGTATGCTAAGCAAGCAATTATGTCTTATCAAAATACCATAGCCAAAGAAAACTTATCCCTACAAAGTCATATAGTTTGGCCATGCTTCATTTTCGTCACACAAAATGCTCTCACTACTAGGGAAAAGCCTATACACAGAATCTTACCAGCAGCGTGCTATAAAATCAGGCGCTACTGCTAAGTAGCAGTAGCGCGGGCTGTGGAAACTCCCTGCTGAAAAAAGTTTATCAGTAGCACGCGCACTCCAAGTGGCGCTACTGCTAAAATTCCCATGACGCCGCCGCGAGGCCAGTTATAGCAGCAGCGCATTAAAATAGACAGTGCTACTGCTACGTAACGTAGTAGCAGCGCATTCAGGCAATAATCGCTACTGCTAAATTAACTACAGATCTCCCTAGCCTCATCCACAGATCACACTCACACACACTCACGGTCTCCTCCTCACCCCCCGCGCCGCCGGTCCTCCCCCGTCGCCCCTCCCCCGATCTGCGCCGCTGTCGCCTCATCCTCCTCGCTGGACTCAGTACCGGCCTCCTCCTCCTCCGTCCTCCCTCCACTCGCCGCTGGCCGCCCCCTCCTCGCTCCGCCTTCCTCCTCGATCCGTCCTCCCTCCACTCATCGCCGGCCGGCCCCTCCTCGCTCCGCCTTCCTCCTCCGTCCTACTATCTTCTCCCTCCTCGAGTCGCCCCTCCTTGTCCCTCCTCCCTGATACATTCTGATTTAGTAGGCTTTCATATGTAACATTTTGATTTAGTTGATTTAGTATGCTAGTGGATTTAGTATGCTAGTTGATTTAGTATGCTAGTTGATTTAGTCGATTTAGTTGATATGATTCAGTTGATTTAGTAGGCTAGTTGATTTAGTTGATTTAGAACATTTTGATTTAGTTTATTTAGTAGGCTAGTTGATTTAGTTGATTTAGTAGGCTAGTTGATTTAGAACATTTTGATTTAGTTGATTTAGTAAAATGGCACCACCACCAGCACCACTATGTCGACTGTGCAAGTCAAGGTGCGCCAGCAGCCTTGCAACTGGCAAGCTGTTCGGCATCTACTTCCATCCGAGTTTTCGTCATGTGGCGGTAAGAAATTAGATGAAATGTAACAACTATTTTATTTTTAGTATTGGCATTACTGCATTGTGTCATTTTGCTTTTCTTACACAGATCGTCCCATGCAATGTGAGGTTGAAATTCAACAAGCTGACAGGAGACATTGTGACATTTGAGGCTCCTGGGGGGCCGTACACTATGGAGGTCGAGAAAGGACGCAATATGTCGCAGATTGGAGGAGATGGATGGGCCCGTTTCCTTGCTCGCATGCATCTTACTGGTGGTGAGTTGATCAGATTCTCCTTCAGAGCAGAAAGACCCAAGCTGGTTGTCATTTATATCAACCTGGTGGAAGATGATGAAGATGACGAAGATGATGAAGATAATGAGGACCCACTCAATGAAGATGATGAGAACCCACTTCATGAAGCCATCATAGCTCAAAGAATGAGGCTGAGCGAGGAGGAGGTGTGCAACCTATGGGACATAATTCCGCCACGTGATGACTTTGTCCGGGTGCCATTCGTGACCCGCCTGACAAGTACCATGGTCGATCGGCATGAAATGGTATGTTATACGTACTGCATGTAGTAATTTGATGATATATATATATGCTTCATTGTTATACTTACAAATGCGAATTATCCGATTATATGCTTAGTGAATCCGATGATATGCTTAGTGTAGAGTCCAATGATATGCTTTGTGGAATCTAGTCGATGATATATTTTAGTGTAGAGTCTGATCACATGCTTAGGCTATTTATTAATTGATATGTTTTTCTTATTCAGAGATTGCCAAAGAACCTATCTGTGAGTTGTGGTATCGAGCCTGATGAAGAAGGCTCAGTCGGACTACGCCTTACCGCAAGGGGCTCCGTCACCACATGTACTTACCGCATGGGCACAGATGGTCGCACACACTTGAACTCGGTTGGGTGGAAGAGATTCCTCGTTGGCAAGAATCTTCGTGCTGGACAGGCCATCCTAATTACTATCAGGAACACCCACCGCCCAGGCTTGAGGATGATGATCGTCGTCGATATCATCTAGAACTACATATGTGTATGTGGCTATATCATCTAGAACTACATATGATGATCGTCGTCGATATCATGTAGAACTACATATGATGATCGTCGTCGATATCATCTAGAACTAAATATGATGATTGTCGTCGATGTCACCTTGTACTGCTTGAGGATGCATGTTGAGTATATATGAAATTGTTATCTAGTACTCCCTCGGTTCCAAATTACTCGTCGTGGTTTGAGTTCAAATTTGAACTAAAACCACGACGAGTAATTTCGAACCGAGGGAGTACTACCTTGTACCTATAATGCTTTATGAAATTGATATCTAGTAGTACCTAGTATCTGGAAATTGCAGTTTATCGAAGCCGGAATGGGGAAATGGTGAAAGATATAACAGTAGCGCTGGACCGGGAAATCGCTATAGCTAAGTAATAGCAGCGCGTTCCTGAAAAGCGTTGCTGCTATAGTCAATAGTGGTAGCGCGGGTACAGGCAGCGCTACTACTAAGAGTTAGATGTAGCGCCTTATTGGTAGCGCGGGTACCCGCGCTGCTGATAGGCCTAAAACCCGCGCTGCTGCTAGCCTTTTCCCTAGTAGTGTCTCATCATGCACAACCCCGATGACAAGCCATGCAATTGTTTCATACTTAGCCTTGTCAAACTCTTTCAACTTTTACGCAATATATGAGCGCGAGCCATGGACATGCATTGGTCTTCGGGTTGTACCATTTCACATATCAGTATGTTTCTTACTCCCTTGTCTCTTGTATATAATCATGCGTAATTTATAAACCGGCCTTTCATTTTTAGTTTGTTCGCTTTGCAATGGCCAAACAATTCACTGCCTGCAACTGGGCTCGTTCCCGGGTTAATAAGGCTCAATTGAATGAGATGGTTAGCATTGGCTCTCTGCCTAAGAAAACTGAGATCAAATGGCGAGTTCCAGGAACAGAAAATCCTCCAACCCCGAGGCAGGGTGAGGTGGTGGTCTTTGTTGACCATATAGGCCGTGGTTTCAAACCGCCAGGGTCAAAGTTTTATCGAGATGTGCTTGCCAGCTTCCAACTGCATCCACAAGATATTGGTCCCAACTCAGTTTCCAACTTATGCAACTTCCAAGTCTTCTGTGAAGTATATTTACAAGAAGAACCAACCGCAGAATTGTGCCGGGATTTCTTTCACTTAAACCGGCGCACAGAGTTTGTAAATGGCCCGAACATAGAGCTTGGTGGTGTATCGATTCAAAAGCGGAAAGAAGTGGAATTTCCTCATGCCAAACATCATAGCCACCCAAAGGAATGGAACCAAACATGGTTTTATTGCAGAGACACTTCACCTGAGGATGAAAATCCCCTCCCCGGCTTTCGTGATCACAGACTATCCAATACTCACCCAATGCCACAACGCTAGAGCTCTTCAGAAAGGGCGAAATACGCTCCTCAACTCGCCAAGCTCCGGGCCTTTATGGCAAACGGTTTAACATGCGTGGACTTTGTGCGTTGCTGGATATCCTGGAGTATTTTGACGCTAAGCCGGCGTCCCGGTTTAATGTGTGAATATACCGGTGAGGTTGACGACCCTCAACGCCATTGCAACATCCAATTATCTGAGGAAGAAGTTACTGAAGGTGTAAAGAAGATTCTGAATGAATCAGAACTGGTCTGTAGTCAAACCGGTCTGAGTCCCTTCTATGTCAAGAACAAACCGCCTGCTGTAAGCATTATACTCCCTCTTTATCTCTAATACCTTGAACTTATGCAACCTGTAACCCTTCTTCTTTATATGTATAGGGTGATGACCCCTTCTGGAAACGGAAATCCATAGAGAAAGCGGCAAAGCCGACTGGAGACAAAGCGGTCAAGCCATCCCGCCCGAAGACCAAAGCTGTAAAATGGATGTCAAAGCGGAAAACGGCTGACCCGATTAATATGGAGCTTGATGATGATACTGATGATCCAGAAGTTGAGGTAGAACTTGACTCACTTGGCTCTCATTTTATGCATCTTGTTAACAATGATCTTCCTCCGGAGGATGCAGAAGCTAGTCAAGCTGATGACATAGAGGTAATTACCCTTTCCTCCGGTTCAGACTCTATGCCAACACAAAAAACTCGCCAAGCAATCCGGAAAGTAAGATTTTCTCATCCTCTTGCTCACTTGGATCCAACATTTATTTTGAAGACTCAACATCATGAAGCTCGCCGGACAACCCGGCACAGTGGCCAATAGGTCACTTCAGCCAGTTTACCTGACACTTCGGTTCGGAAGCGCCGGTCTTAGGTCTCTCCTACTTCTGATCATTCTTACCCCAAGGCAGGTTATTTCAGACAGCCTCTTAATCCGTCTGATTCAAATTATCAGGTGACACCTCCTTCCTCTTCTGGTGAATCAACAGCAACTCAACTCCCCCCTTTGAAAACTGTGGCCGGGTGAGTTGTAAAAACCTTTCCTTTCAATGCGCCCTAAATCCTTTGAATAGGATGTTAATCCTGTTTTATTCTATTTGCAGGGCCAAAGCTAGACCCAGCAAGAAAGCTCAGGTCACCAATCCGCCAGAAGACCCTGTCGCCGAAGAAGAAGAACCAAGAGGTGAACCGGAATAGACTGGTGAACCGGAACAGACTGGTGAACCGGAAGGCCCCCATCCTGAAGCTACTTTTGATGATCCGCCCCTTAAAGGACAACATACCGACGAACCAACAGATGCTGAGCCTGCCGCACCCGATACTGAACCGGCAGAACCAAACCGGGCTAGTCCGGTGAAAGACACTGAAATTCCAGCATCATCCACCAAAAATCCTGAAGGCCAAGGTGATGATGTTATTATTACTAGAATAGGCCACAGCTCTCCTGGCCATCCCGTCATTTTAGCTCAGCATAGTGCCAAAGAAGAGCAAATTGCCAGGGATAAAGGTAAATGGAGCAGCGACTTATCAAACTATGCTCATCTTAACGCTGATGAGCTTCATTCCGGCTTCTTGAACCGTCTGCACTCAAACCGGGATTATGAAGCCGGTTTGGTGAACTTGATGAAAGAGCGATATGAGGTAAATTCTTCTCCCTTTGTATATTGATTTATAGCTGAAACATTATCCCAAGTAGCCCCCAAGGGCCGTTTTATGATTGTTAATCACAAACCGGGTCTTTGTAACACTTCAAGCATCCCATCATTGATCCTTGCAATGGTGTGTCGCCAATAATAGATAAGACTCATCTTGAAAAAATGAGATAACTTTCTGCGGCATAGCCCCCAAAGGCCGGTTTAACTTGGCAAGTTAATCCGGTTTTTAATTCTCACAGCCGTTTTAGAACAGATGCACATTAGCCCCCAAGTGTCAAGGATAATGCTTGCATTGTTCTGTAGACTTGTATAGAGTGTAGTATTTGAGAGCAAATAGGCATTAGCCCCCAAGTATGAAGTCTATATCTTGTTATATGCTTTATACTTAGTGCATAAATATGTTGTTTGTTGAATATACCTTCAATGTTGCAGGCTGAACTGAGAAGCAAAGATGCCCGAAATTCTGACTTGCAAGAAAATGTGAAGTCCCAACAAGCCGAAGCTGCAAAAGCCAAAGAGGAGCTGACCCAGGCCCCGGACGGAATGGAAAAGCTGAAAGAATCCTTCAACCAAGAGCGTGCTGAATGGGAAACCGAAAAAGCCGGTTTAACCAAAAGAGCTATAGACGCCGAGGCAGCCCTGAAACCAGTGGTTGAAGAACTAGCCGGTTTGAAACGCCAAATCAATGCTATGACCTCTGCTATCTTTGGTAAGTGTCTGCTTATGTATGTTGCACCAGTCAATGAATCTTAAAACTGACCAAAATGTTGATAAAATCTTTGGCAGGCACTCGGATCGCTCATCTTGGTGCAGATATGCGGATGAAGCTCAAAGCGGCATATACATTGGTTGAGCAGCTATACTCTTGGTCTCAGCGGGCCATTAGTACGGTGGCTTATAACAAACTGGCTCCAACTTTGATTAAGGAGACCCTTGAGAAGCTGGGCATGTTACCAGCCCATATTGCCGAGTTGAAGAGAGCCGCTGCCAGAGCAGGAGCTTTAACCGCCCTTATTCGAGCCAAGGCCTGGATTCCAGACCTTGAAGCGGAGGATATCATTAAAGGATACCCAGGCGTTAAAGAAGACGGTTCAAACTTCGACAATGATGATCTTCGGCGGCTGACCAAACAGATGCGGCCAGCGGCCAGCAAGTTGGCTGAGGATACCGATTTGTCCCATTTTCAACCGTTTTATGATGCAGAAGGGAAAAGACAGTCGGCCGACATCCATGAAGTCGAAGAACTTGTGCCTCCGATTCGTAAGCACACTTACGCCCCTGATATTAACTCTTCCAATCTTATCCATGAGGAAGCAGTGTTCCAAGCTTTAAGAGGAATCGATTGGTCAACGGCTAATTTCCAGCGTCTGGGGAGGGATGAAGAAGTGCCTACATCAACTGATCCGCAACCGTCAAACCGTCACGATGAAGAGTCCTGATCCGGTCGCTGATTTATATGGCTACTGTGAAAAACAATGGCACTGTTTGAGCCGCTTTGAAACTTCATGTAATAGGATCGCTGAAACTCTGTTTATCTGCCATGCCATCGAGCATATTTCGTAATGCTTTGTGACAATCTGTGCCACCCTTCGGGATATATTTATGCATAACCCATGATGAATTGCCTTCCTGGGTACAAAAACTTAAAAGTGTCTAGCGGTTTACCGCTAGACGTGTCATAATATCCAAGAAGTATATAGTACTTAGATGAATAATCAAGTGTTTGTACAAAAAGTAATGTACAGAACGTACCTCATTGATTGACCAAACGTGTATACGGCAAAGGTGTTAACACCAATCCGGGACGTTTGATAATTTCATCTTCATAATGCTGGTCTATATATTAAACCCGACCGGTATAACTACCGGATTTTCTTTATAACACTGGTGATTTAGTCAAACCAGACCGGGTCAATGAACACCGGTTTATAATTGATCATGTGCCAACAACTGGTAGTTGAAAAGCAAGCCGAGTCAAGGATGCCGGTTTATCAAAAAATACTTATGATTTTCAATAAACAAAATTCAAAGAGGAAAATATGCGAGGCTTTTTACGAGCTGCCAGGCTCCAAATCGAGGCTTTTCATGGGCTGCCAGGCCTCTGAGTTAAACCATTTAACAAAGCCTTTTAAGATGGGCCTCCAATTAACCAATCATTGTTTTAACTGTGACAAGTTCAGGGTCTGTAAAAGATTGACTTGTCAAATGTTCGATGGGTCATATCAGGATTACCTGGACAGGAGTGGCTTACTTGATGAAGGTAGGCTAACCCGGGTTTTTAGGTGAATACACCAGGCTTCCAAGCCGTGGCTTGATAGCCAATTACGAGGATCCTTTCAAACTCTTTGTTGCTTTGCAAAAAAGAGCCCCCAAGTAACTTTGTGAGCGATGCTCAGCGTGCGCCTATGTTTGAGTCTGTACTGTGTACAACACTCTCTTTGGCTCCACAAATTTTTCCTTTTGTGGCTGAAATGCCTATCAAGAGGTGTAGCTGTGGTTCAAACATGACCAAGCCCCCTAGTGATTTTCTTTATCTCTATGCAGCTGCTAAAGCCGGTTTAACAAAGACTCCGCTTTGTCAGTTAAGTTGTAAAGCACACACATGATATAAGAAAGAACAGATACCCCCACTGCCCTACAAACAATCCCCATCACTTGGCCTTTTGCGGTCTGGGGACTGGACATGGTTGGACCACTTAAAGGAGGAAGCCATAAGAAAAAATATCTGCTGGTCATGGTGGATAAATTCACTAAGTGGATAGAGGCCAAACCAGTTAAAACGGCCGAGTCTGGGCAGGTGATAGAATTTATATCCGGCGTCGTACACCGTAATGGTGTCCCACACAACATCATCACTGATAATGGCTCTAATTTCACAGCCGACGAAGTGAAAACCTGGTGCGCTAATTTGGCATCAAGCTCGATTACGCCTTTGTCTATCATCCGTAGACAAACGGTCAAGTCGAACGGGCCAACGTCTTATAATGAGCAGCATCAAACCCAGGCTGGTGCACTCTTTCAAGGAATCAGATGCACACTGGGTTGAGGAGCTTGATTTCGTACTCTGGGGGCTGCGGACCATGTCCAACCGAACTATCGGATACACACCTTTTTTCATGGTGTAGGCGCATAGGTTGTGCTACCCTGCGACATTATACATGACTCACCTCGAGTGCACATGTATGAAGAGAGAGAGGCCGAGCTCGATTGACAGGACAGCCTAGACGCCCTGGAGGAGGAGCGTGACGTTGCAAAAGCCCATTCCGCATTTTATCAACAACAGGCCTGCAGATATCAAAGCAGAGAAGTACGGGCCAAGACTTATAACGTTGGCGAAGTTGTTCTATGCTTGCCGGAGAAGAAAAAGGACAAACTCAAGCCCAAATGGGAGGGTCCCTTTGTCATTGACGAGGCCCTCACCGGAGGAGTGTACCGCTTGCGTGATGCGTCAGACAATCGCCACGAGCCGAACCCCTCAAACGCGGCCAGACTCCGAAGATTCTATGTCTAAGCGTCGAACTCTTTGTTCGTCTCCTTCTCCCTGTTGTTTCCATAATACTTTTTTTCTTTCCTTCTCTCTCTTTTAGTTTTTCTCTTTAGCCTTAAAGCTTTCATGCGGCTAGACCGCGCACCTCGGACGCACACATATGCTTTCAAATATGTGCATCCATTATACCTGGGGACTTCTTGTACAGAAGCTTGCTATTATTCTTCGGGAATCAAGCTCATCACATATGCATTTTCCCCATATGTACCTTTTCTTCGCCATTATATGCATCGATATGACTTAAGTTTTGGCCAAGCTGGGTTGCCTGGCTCCTGTGCTTATGCCCTACGTTCCCGTTAGTTCGGCTAGGGCATAAAGGGAGCACCTCTGCGATTGTTACTGTCGGGTCATCCGGATGTGTACCTCAGACTGGGTGAAGCCGAAAGCTAGCATTCTTAAGGGAATATTCAGTCGGTGAATTAAAGATGTTTTTGCATTCGCTCCATTTGCGAACCCCTAGAAGATATATATATATATATATATACATCCTAGCTATTCTGCAACCCATTCCTAAATAAGCTATTCAGGAACCGTTCCTAACCGCTCGAAAACAGATAAGCTCACTGTGCATCATATACTAGTTAACTGTCGGTCGGACTTTTTCTGGCACTGTTTTTTCGCACTATTTTTTATCATAATTTTTGAACCGTTTATCGAAATGATGCAAATGACATAGCGTTGGATGGCTACTGAATAGGCGGAATTTCTGTATGTTGATCGTTGTCCCAAAATCCTTAGAATTTTTAAACAAAATTCAAAAAACTAGAAATTCTTCAAACACGTTTTCGGTGTTTTGTGAAAGAAATTTTCAAACCGTTTGTTGGAATGATGCGTATGATACACCATTGGAAAGCTATGGATTAGCCCAAACTTTGGTATATAGAACTCGTTTTCAGATTCGCCATGGTTTAAGAGTAGTATTCAAAAAACTAACGATATTTTTGTCATTTTTTCCTGAACTGCTACAGTACATGCTAACTGCCCGAGCAGAATAGCTAACTGCGTATCACGACAGAGCTAACTATCGTGACTTAAGACACTTTTTTCTCTGGTTTTCCCGGATCAAGCTAACTGCCGGTATTGAAATAGCTAACTGCCGTTGATTGCGGCAGTTAACAACAAGTTAACGGCAGGACTGAAGGTACTATCTTTTTTCATGGGTCATTCCAACTACAGGGCCTGAAATAGCTAACTGTCGGGACTGTGGCCGTTAAGAACTAGTGAACTGCTTGACTAAAGATATCAACTTTTTTCTTTCGTTCTTTTTTTGCCAAGGTCACGCTAACTGCTCAAGGGCGCATGGCAGTTGAGTGTTCAAGTTAACTTCCACAACTCGCCCACTTAACTGCCATATGCAAGAAAAATTGGACTAACATTATAAAAAAACTTTGTTATATTGTCATTTTTTTGAACTGCTACAGTACATTCTAACCGCCCGGCCGGAATAGCTAACTGACGTATGACGACCAAGCTAACTACAGCGAATTAAGACACTTTTTTTCTGGTTTCCCGGATCAAGCTAACTGCCGGTATTGAAATAGCTAACTGTCGAGGATTGCGGCAGTTAACAACAAGTTAACTGCAGGACTGAAGGTACTAAATTTTTTATTTTTTATTATTTTCCCTGGGTCATTCCAACCGCAGGGCCTGAAATAGCTAACTGTCGGGACTACGGCAGTTAAGAACTAGTGAACTGCTTGACTGAAGATATCAACTTTTTTTCTTTCGTTCTTTTTTTGGCCAAGGTCACGCTAACTGCTTGAGGGCGCATGGCAGTTAAGTATTCAAGTTAACTTCTACAACTCGCCCACTTAACTGTCATTCCTAAATAAGCTATTCATGAACCGTTCCTAACTGCTCGAAAACAGATAAGCTAACTATGCGTCATATACTAGTTAACTGTCGGGCGGACTTTTTCTGGCATCGTTTTCTCGCACTATTTTTTATCGTAATTTTTGAAAAGTTTATCGGAATGATGCAAATGGCCTGCAGACCCGAGCTCGCTCGCTCCCTCGCTCGCTCCCTTCGGGAAAAGAAACAAGTTAGGAGGGGGTGGTTCCTAAATAAGCTTATTTAGGAACTCTAGAGGGGGGTTTCTAGATAGTCCCACCCTATATATATATATATACTGCGATTTTTTCAATCACAGTTCGGACATGCGCTCTAGCGCATGCACACCCACGGAAAGGAACCCTTAACGGAACTATTCTCTCTAGAAGATGTTTCTTACATAATGTAATATAACATAACTAGCCGGATACAACTTGTCTGTTCAAGCAACTATGACCCCTACGCCTGGTTTCCACGCATACCCCGGTCTATTCGGTCGCACGGATATTCGGAAACACTCCGCTCCTTCAGGTCTAGAGGGCAAAGCAAAAAGGTCTGCCATGACAATTGTTTTACAATTCAGCTAGACGGAAAAATACACAGTAATTTTGACTCAAAAATTTCCTCCTTTATACCCTCCAGCAGGCTATCTAACTCGCAATCCTGCTGGGAATATTTGGCAGCTACCTCTACTTGGTCATATACTAAACTAACGGGAATTTCTTCCCCATTTGACCCTAGTGGTCCGACCCGAGCCATGTGATTTGGATTCAGCTTCATATACTGCGTTTTCACCATGGCCCAGGCCTCTCGCGCACCCTCTCGGCAGGCCGATATCTTCCATAGTCGGAAACACCGACGTGCTCCCTTGAACAGCTCTACAAGCTCCTCCATAGCGGATGGCTATAAGGCCTTGGCTACACTCCGCATTGCCTGCCGAGCTTGCTCGTGAAATTGCGACAGCCCTTGTAGAAGATCACTTGATGATCTGGACACCTCCTCTTCGGGACGGCCCGTCAATATACATGCAATCATAGCTATATCAGCTATTTTTACCTCCAAACTGTTATAAGGTAAATTCGACCACGTACTGAATATGCCACCTTGCAGCTTTTTGTTCTCCTTCACGGAGTCGGCTAGCTGGGCTCGCACATCTTTCAGTTCTTCGCCCGGTTTGGTGTTTGAAACCTGGAGTTTGTTCTTCTCCTCTCTAACTCGGGTCAGAACGCGCTCGCCTGCGGCATGTTGTCTCTTCGCCTCTTTTTCGCTCGTTTGAGTGGCCTTCAGTTTCTCTTCCAGTTGGTCTGACGACCCTGATATGAGACAAAGCAGCAGTTTCAACACAGCTGGCATATCATTTTTTGTTTCTCGATGGAGGGAAATATTACCAGAGGATGCCTTCTTGAGCTGTTCCAGTTCGGCGGTAGCAACAGATAACTGTGTCTGGCACTTTTCAAGCTCTTGGGCTAGCAGGTCGTTCTTCTCCATAAGAACCTGGTTACACAATGATCCTTAAATCATTTGTACCAACTGCTTCAAGTCTCGGGGGCTACTGGCATATGGTTATCATAGTCAGACAAAGTAAACGTACCTGCACATCTTTTAAATGCTGCTTTATGGCTCTGTTAAGCCCATCTCGAGCAGCTCGGATATATGCATCAGCCGAGCTGAAGGTGTTAAATGCCTCTTCTGAAAAACCAGGGTCTTGTAAAACGGCCCTGCGGCGCCGATGATTCATGGCGCTCTCCACTTCCGAGTTGGTGACGGATACATCATCTGAATCCTCGGCTGGAGGACAGTCTGGCGTCACCGGCATCAGCCCCCGTCTTCACGACAGGATCTGGATCCTGGCTGCGGGAAGTATGACCAGCCGGACCCCCGGATATAGTCCGGCACACCTTTTTCCTGATACAGGGTAAAAGGAAAGGTCACTGTTGGATGTGACTGCCAAGGTGCATATTTGCAAATTCATACCTCTTTGATGAAGGCTCGGCCGTATCTTTGTTTGTCTTCCTCTTTGAAGTCTTGCCTGGTGTGGGGGACGCTCTCTTCAAAGATGCCCCCGGGGCAGCATGGCGTGCCGAACGCCTCCCCTTTTGAGCACAGGACAGTGCGGTGGGTGAGGAGGAATGAGAAAACTCGCTTGGACAAGGTATCTCTGGATTACTTACATGTGAAGCAGGAAGGAGACCGGAGTAATCGGTGATGATGGGTACATCTGTACCGTCATAGCTCATCTGATAGAATACTCCATCCTCGAGCTCCACAAATATGTCCGGATCTTCCTCATATCCAGGGTCAAGATCCCGGTTGCGATTCTTCGGCTGAGTAGCAGGGTCATGGATCCCCTCGACAGCCTTTCGCCATTCCTATTATAAGCGGATAAGATATTGTCTGTCAAGAATGATTCAGGGACAGGAATAAAATAGTGGAGCTGAAGCTTACCCAGCTAGGAGGATTATACATGGAAAATCCGTCTCGATATTGGAGACGGGTGAACTCCTCCTTCTCCCCTTTATACAGCTCGGCCAGTATTTTGGCCAGGGTGGCGGGGGTCTTCGGGCCCTTCCGACCATAGCGTGAGGCGTCATCTTCCCCGTTATAATGCCACATGGGCAGCCCTCTGTATTGGAGTGGCTGGACCCCTGCGCTATAGAGATCGGCATTACCTCGATTATTGACAATCTGGACTGGGCAAGCGTCTTAATCTTGCCCAGCAGCAGGCTGATCTCTGCACTATCGTCTTCCTTGAGGCTCCGAGGATGTCAGCTATGGCATTTCTTCAGCGGAGCACTTGAAAACTCGGGGAGGCCCATACGGACGGGGTCGGGTAGAACGACATCGTCAATGTAGAACCATTCGGAAGGCCACTCTTCAGAAGCTTTCTTCGGCGTGCCAGACAGCTATCCGGTCCCGGCGATGCGCCACACTTCGGCTCCTCCCACTTCAAAAATTGACCCACCTTGATTACAAGGGACGAGGCAGAACAGTCTTCTCCATAAATCAAAATGGGCCTCACAGCCCAGGAATAGCTCGCATAAAGCGACATAACCCGCAATATGAAGGATAGAGGTGGGATTGAGACTATGCAGTTGGAGGCCGTAATACTCCAGCTAACCTAGGAGGAAGGGATGGATCGAAAATCCGACACCTCTTAACAAGAAGGGGATGAAGCATACCCGTTCTCCCCTGGACAGATTGGGGAAGTTCTTCGTTTGAGCCACGCCCTTGAAGGACGTCATCCCTGCTCGTACGGGGACCAAGTCTGCGGGGGGAAGAAAGCCCTGTGTTTGCAGCTTCGCCAGCTGACTATGGGATGCGGAACATCTCTCCCAATCACCCTTTTTGGAGCCATGGGGACGAGAGGAAGAGCTGGGAGCGCTAGCCATGTTGGGGTGGTTTTTTCTTAGCAAGCTCTGAGGATTTTTCGCGGGGTGTGGAATGGATCTGAGATCTATTCTCTTTAAATAGGCACCTTTGTGGTACGGTTGGGGTGGTATATGCAAAAAATATCCCGACCTCTCGCATGCGCTCGACACGTGGAAACTGAAGTTGTTGATGCACAGAAGCTGAGGGGTACAACATTAAATGGAAGGCCGAACACACTACTTGGAAGTCATCGGTGAAGGAACCTGCCTTGCAATGCCGAAGATAATCTATGTGCTGAACACCTCATCATTGAAGACTGGTCCGGGGGCTACTGAGGGAGTCCTGGACTAAGGGGTCCTCGGGCATCCGGCCTGTTAGCCATGGGTCAGACTGATGGGCTGTGAAGATACGAAGACCAAAGACTGCACCCGTGTCCGGATGGGACTTTCCTTGGCGTGGAAGGCAAGCTTGGAGGCCAACTATGTAGATTCCTTTATCTGTAAACCAACCTTGTGTAACCCAAGATCCCTTCCGTGTCTATATAAACCGGAGGGCTAGGTGCGTAGATAGTCCGAATCCTCATAATCATAGCCAGACTAGACCTCTAGGGTTTAGCCATTATGATCTCGTGGTAGATCAACTCTTGTAATACTCATATTCATCAAGTTCAATCAAGCAGGATGTAGGGTATTACCTCCATAGAGAGGGCCCGAACCTAGGTAAACATTGTGTCCCCTGTATCATGTTACCATCGACCCTGGACGCACAGTTCGGGACCCCCTACCCGAGATCCGCCGGTTTTGACACTGATAGTGCCCGGTAGTGGGTTCGATCTTACGGTGCTTGATCCCAGTGATAGAAAGGGAACCGACACGTATGTATCGTTGCTACTAAGGATAAAAAGATGAGATCTATATCTACTGCCATATAGATAAACGGATCTTGTATACATCATGTCATCGTTCTTATTGCATTAATCAATTTTTCCATGAACTTAATACACTAGATGCATGCTGGATAGCGGTCGATGTGTGGAGTAATAGTAGTAGATGCAGGCAGGAGTCGGTCTACTAATCTTGGATGTGATGCCTATGTAATGATGATTGCCTGGATATCGTCATAATTATTTGAGGTTCTATCAATTGCCCAATAGTACTTTCTTTACCCACCGTTTGCTATTTTTCTCGAGAGAAGCCACTAGTGAAACCTACGGCCCCCGGGTCTTCTTTCTCATATATTTGCCTTTGCGATCTACCTTTTTATTTGCTTTTATTTTCAGATCTATTAAATCAAAAACCCAAAAATACCTTGCTGCAATTTATTTTATTTGGCATTCGATCTATCCATATTTACAACTTTATCTCCTATCACACGCCGTTTCTGGCGTTGTTACCCGAAAGGGATTGACAACCCCTTTAACACGTCGGGTTGCACGTGTTGTTTTTTGTGTGAAGGGGCTATTTACGTTGTGTTGATTGGTTCTCCTACTGGTTCGATAGCCTTGGTTTCATATCTGTGGGAAATACCTACCGCCGTTGTGCTGCATCATCCCTTCCTCTTTGGGGAAATACTGACGTAGCTTCAAGCGACATCACCGGCAACCCTTATTCTTGCATCGCTGCCTCCTTGCCGGCTACCCTTCTTCTTGCAGCACTGCCTCCTCGCCGACGACCCTTCTTCTTGCAGCACCGCCTCCTCACCGGTGACCCTTCTTCTTGCGGCGCAGCCTCCTTGCCGCCGACCCTTCTTCTTGTTGCGCGGCCTTGTCGATATGGTCAGGTAATCCACACCCCACCCACACCATCCTCCTCCTTTCCCGTCCCACATGCCCCGACCGATCGCGCGACACCTTCCGCCGAAATCACTGTCCCCCTCCTCCAATTAAGCGCCGCCCACAGCCATTTCGCAAGCAGTATAACATGGAGCTCAGTAGCATGCGGCCGCACGCACGCACGAGGTTGCTATGGCTGCCATGCATGCCGACCGCCATATCTTGGAGGAGCACCTCGTCTTTGAGGCCACCGTTGACACCGCCACGTGGTTGTCTACTTTAAAATACAGTTCGTGCCATTTTCTCGAGGCCACCGCTAGTGCCTTCTAGTGATTTGTCCTTTGTAATGTTAATATGCAATCTGATGTTCAGTTAACAGTTTGGTCCTCTGAAATGTAATGTTCAGTTAACACTTTGGTCCTCTGAAATGTAATGTTCAGTTAACAGTTTGGTCCAACAATTGCTACATTTTGTAGTACTGTTCTCAAGCATTCTTTGTTTTGTTAACTGCCTTATCTTCTAGTACATGTTTCTATTCTACAATTCGTGCTCAGTTAACTATTTTGGTTCATTTGGTCTACTGTCCATTTAACTGTTTGGTTTAGTTCTGCAATTTGATTTTCATTTGTTGTGGGTACAATTTTGTATTATTATGCATGTGAAATAAATCAAATTTGGCTGTACTCAATACATATTCTACTGATAGTATGGCAACTCTCAGTTAACCTGATCAAGATCTTCCTTATGTGTGTTATAGGGAAACAATGGGAGACACCGCGGTTTACCATCGAGGTTTGTTCAAGCACGGTCCTTTGGCTTATAGCACATTATTATGCAGTTGCATGAATCATAATAATATTTAGGTTTCTTACAATTTGGTCTTTCACATGTAGGTCCTACTGTCAGAGGCTTAGACCCACTGTTCGACCCATTTTGGATATGGGGAAATGAGATGTCCATGAATATCGGTCAAGTCAAGAAACTCAGAAAGATTTTTAGGATGAAGAAACTTGCGGCGAATAATAGCAAGATCTTTTTTTGCGCAATGAAGAAGACATCAGTCAAATATAGGATGGTACTGACTCTTTTACCTTGTTTTTACCCCTTGCGCCATTTCAAAATTTATAACCGTGATTTATGCATATCTTTGTTTTCAGTACTTTTCAAAGCAGTTCATCGATGATTACCTCTCAAACCACCTGCATGGTCAAGAGGCGGGGAAGGTATTCATTCAACACCCACGATACAATATTGAAGTCTTGCTGAAGAGGATGAAGGTTGGGCGGGCAATTGTCCATAGCCACTGGCCTAAAGTTGCAAGGACATTCAACATCATTGAAGGCTCAATATTTTCCTTCCGCTTCTGCAGTTTCCCAGATGAGATTGATTTGTCTATTTACCGTCTATGATGCTACTTCCCTAAGGTTTTTTATGTTGCATGTGAAACTTGGTGTTGTTGTGTAATGGCGTAACTGAGTGCCGAAGCTATCTGATGTAATTCAATTATGAAATACTGGTTGCTGTTATACGGATATGAAATATCTGGTGTGTTTTATAAGAAATATCAATTTGATTAGTACATGGACTATCAATAATAGGCTAATTACCCTACTTATTGAGGTTTTCTATTGCAGACGGTTACTCAGACAGCACCGTGGGCGATGAACTCAAACAACCCGCACGATTTCTAGAAAGTAGGCATCTTCAATCAAATAACAATCACACACGGCTTCCGGCAGAGAACTGTTTACATTAGGCCACCTTGGACAAATGTTTCCACACACACAAAACTATGTGTGATATACATACGAACGGAAATGATTTTCTGTGATTCACCATGTGGGATGTATATACGAACGAAAACAATTGGGTTTCGATGCCCCGCCAGATCACACACGAGCTCATTTTACCCCAGCCTGTGTGCCAGGAGGGCCTATCCCCGACGGTTTCTGGGTCGTGGGGGAAGGACTCCCCTATCGCCCACACTCACTTGGCGATAGTTCCAAATGCCGTCGCGGAAAGGGGTTAAAAACCGTTTGTATAGCACAGCGTTGTACCAATGTAGCACTATGTGTGGAATAGAATATGGTGGTTGTGGAGAAGACAAAAGGAAGGAGATAGTCTCACATCAACTAGGCGTATCAACGGGCTATGGAGATGCCAATCAATAGATATTAATGTGAGTGAGTAGGGATTGCCATGCAATGGATGCACTAGAGCTATAAATGTATGAAAGCTCAACAAAAGAAACTAAGTGGGTGTGCATCCAACTTGCTTGCTCACGAAGACCTAGGGCACTTGAGGAGGCCCATTGTTGGAATACACAAGCCAAGTTCTATAATGAAAAATTCCCACTAGTATATGAAAGTGACAAAATAAGAGACTCTCTATCATGAAGATCATGGTGCTACTTTGAAACACAAGTGTGGTAAAAGGATAGTAGCATTGCCCCTTCTCTCTTTTTTCTCATTTTTACTGGGCCTTCTCTTTTTTGGCCTTTCTCTTTTTTTTCCTCACATGGGACAATGCTCTAATAATGAAGATCATCACACTTTTATTTACTTACAACTCAAAAATTACAACTCGATACTAGAACAAAATATGACTCTATGTGAATGCCTCCGGAGGTATATCGAGATGTGCAATGTATCAAGACTCAAGAGTGACATGTATTAAAGAATTATGAACGGTGGCTTTGCCACAAATACGGTGTCAACTAGATGATCATGCAAGGCAATATGACAATGATGATGTGTGTCATAATAAAACGGAACGACAAAAAGTTGCATGGCAATATATCTCGGAATGGCTATGGAAATGCCATAATAGGTAGGTATGGTGGCTGTTTTGAGGAAGGTATATGCTGGCTGTATGGTACTGGCGAAAGTTGCGCGGCACAAGATAGGCTAGCAATGGTGGAAGGGTGAGTGCGTATAATCCATGGACTCAACATTAGTCATAAAGAACTCACATACTTATTGCAAAAATCTATTAGTCGTTGAAACAAAGCACTACACGCATGCTCCTAGGGGATAGATTGGTAGGAAAAGACCATCGCTCGTCCCGACCGCCACTCATAAGGAAGATAATCAAAAAATATCTCATGCTCCAACTTCGTTATATAACGGTTCACCATACGTGCATGCTACGGGACTCACAAACCTTAACACAAGCATTTCTCAAATTCACAATTACTCACTAGCATGACTCTAATATCACCATCTTCATATCTCAAAACAATCGTAATGAATCAAACTTCTCATAGTATTCAATGCACTTTATATGAAAGTTTTTATTATATCCCTCTTGGATGCCCATCATATTAGGACTAAATTCATAACCTAAGAAAATTACCATGCTATTTAGAGACTCTCAAAATAATATAAGTTACGCATGAGAGTTCAAAAATTTCTTCAAAATAAAACTACCGTCGTGCTCTAAAAAGATATAAGTGAGGCACTAGAGCAAATGACAAACTACTCCAAAGGATATAAATGAAGATCAATGAGTAGTCGAATAATTATGTGACTATGTGAACAATCCTTCTCATAAATAAAATTTCAGATCTTAAGTACTTTATTCAAACATAAATCAAAACAAAATAAAATGACATTGCAAGTATATCACATATCATGTGAAGAAGCAAAAACTTAGGCTCAACCAAAACTGACCGATAATTGTTGAAGAAGAAAGGCGGGATGCCTACCGGGGCATCCCCAAGCTTAGGTGCTTGAGACTTCTTGGAATATTAACTAGGGATGCCTTGGGCATCCCCAAGATTGAGCTTTTGTGTCTCCTTAATTCCTTTCATATCACGGTTTCCCTAATTCTTAAAAGCTTCATCCACACAAAACTCAACAAGAACTCATGAGATAAGTTAGTATAAATCCATGCAAAATCTTATCATTCTCTACTGTAGAAAACCACTAAAATTATTATTTGAAATTTAATACTAAATGCCTCTGCATATTTAACACTCCTATCCTCAAATAGAATCATTAAACAAGCAAACATATGCAAACAATGCAAACATAACAGCAATCTGTGTGAACAGGATAGTCTGTAAAGAATGCAAGAGGAATCATACTTCCCTAACTCCAAAAATTCTGAAAATTTACCACACTGTAGATAATTTGTTGTTACTCATTTTGTAAACATTTCAAGATTTTATCATGTTCTGACTATTCACAAATATTCAAAACATAACAACAAACTTTCTGTTTTTAAAACAGCAACATATGAACTTGCAAAATAAGCATGGTAAAGGCTATACTTGACCTTTTTATTGAAATAGAAGATGCAAAACATTACTATAAGTAACAGCAAGCAAATACTAATAAAATAAATGATGCTCCAAGCAAAACACATATCATGCGGTGAATACAAATATAGCCTCAAGTAAAGTTACCGATGAACGAGGACGAAAGAGGGGATGCCATCTGGGGCATCCCCAAGCTTAGTTGCTTTGGTATTCCTTGAATATTACCTTGGGGTGCCTTGGGAATCCCCAAGCTTAGGCTCTTTCCACTCCTTATTCCGTTGTCCATCGAATCTTTACCCAAAACTTGAAAACTTCACAACACAAAACTTAACGGAACTTCGTGAGATAGGTTAGTATGATAAAGACAATCATTAACTTTGTTACTACCAAGACAAGATTCATAATTTTTCCCACATAATGCCTAATGTACTCCATCATTTCCACCATTTATATTACTTAATATAAGCTATGGAAACACTAAAACAAGCAAACTATGCGTCAAAAACAGAAATCTGTCAAAAACAAAATAGTATGTAATGATCTGAACAACAGCCATACTTATGCTACTCCAAAAATTCTGAAAAATTAGGAAAACCTGAGAAAATTTGTTTATTAATCTTGTTCTAAAAGAATCAGTATTTTATCATGCTTCTGTTAAAAATGAGAATTGTTTTCCTGGGAGCAAAAGTTTCTGTTTTTCAGCAACATCAAATCAACTATCACCGTAAGCCATCCCAAAGGTCTTACTTGGCACTTTATTGAAACAGAAGCTATAAAACATGACTAATACAGTAGCTTAATCATGTGAACACACAAAAATAGTAGGGTAAATGTTGGGTTGTCTCCCAACAAGCGCTTTTCTTTAATGCCTTTCTAGCTAGGCATGATGATTTCAATGATTCTCACATAAAAGATAAGAATTGAAATATAATGGGAGCATCATGAAGCATATGACTAGCACATTTAAGTCTAACCCACTTCCTATGCATAGGGATTTTGTGAACAAACAATTCATGGGAACAATAATCAACTAGCATAGGAAGGCAAGACAAGCATAACTTCAAGATTTTCAACACATAGAGAGGAAACTTGATACTATTGCAATATGTAGAAGCATGTGTTCCTCTCTCATAATAATTTTCAGTAGCATCATGAATGAATTCAACAATATAACCATCACATAAAGCATTGTTTTCATGATGCACAAACATAGAAATTTTATTACTCTCCACATAAGCAAATTTCTTCTCATGAATAGTAGTGGGAGCAAACTCAACAAAATAACTATCATGTGAGGCATAATCCAATTGAAAATTAAAATCATGATGACAAGTTTGGGGACAAATATCAATCTTCATTCAAACATAGCATCCCCAAGCTTGTGGCTTTGCATATCATTAGCATCATGGATATTCAAAGAATTCATACTAACAACATTGCAATCATGCTCATCATTCAAAGATTTAGTGCCAAACATTTTAATGCATTCTTCTTCTAACACTTTGTCACAATTATCGGAATCCTTATTCTCACAAAAGACATTAAAAAGATGAAGCATATTGAGGAAACCACAATTCCATTTTTTTGTAATTTTCTTTTATAAACTAAACTAGTGATAAAACAAGAAACTAAAAGATTCAATTGCAAGATCTAAAGATATACCTTCAAGCACTAACCTCCCCGGCAACGGCGCCAGAAAAGAGCTTGATGTCTACTACGCAACCTTCTTCTTGTAGACTCGTGTTGGGCCTCCAAGCGAGAGTTTGTAGGACAGTAGCAAATTTCCCTCAAGTGGATGACCTAAGGTTTATCAATCCGTGGGAGGCGTAGGATGAAGATGGTCTCTCTCAAACAACCATGCAACCAAATAACAAAGAGTCTCTTGTGTCCCCAACACACCCAATACAATGGTAAATTGTATAGGTGCACTAGTTCGGCGAAGAGATGGTGATACAAGTGCAATATGGAGTAGATATAGGTTTTTGTAATCTGAAAATATAAAAACAGCAAGGTAGCAAGTAACAAAAGTGAGCGAAAACGGTATTGCAATGCTTGAAACAAGGCCTAGGGTTCATACTTTCACTAGTGCAAGTTCTCTCAACAATGATAACATAATTAGATCATATAAAATCCCTCAATGTGCAACAAAGAGTCACTCCAAAGTCACTAATAGCGGAGAACAAACGAAGAGATTATTGTAGGGTACGAAACCACCTCAAAGTTATTCTTTCTGATCGATCTATTGGGCTATTCCTATAAGTGTCACAAACAGCCCTAGAGTTCGTACTAAAATAACACCTTAAGGTACACATCAACCAAAACCCTAATGTCACCTAAGATACTCCAATGTCACGACAAGTCTCCGCAGATTTGATTATATAATATGCATCACACAATCTCAGATTCATCTATTCAAACCAACACAAAGAACTTCAAAGAGTGCCCCAAAGTTTCTACCGGAGAGTCAAGACGAAAACGTGTGCCAACCCCTATGCATAAGTTCACAAGGTCACAGAACCCGCAAGTTGATCACCAAAACATACATCAAGTAGATCGTGAATATCCCATTGTCACCATAGATAAGCACATGCAAGACATACATCAAGTGTTCTCAAATCCTTAAAGACTCAATCCGATAAGATAACTTCAAAGGGAAAACTCAATTCATTACAAGAGAGGTAGAGGGGGAGAAACATAAGATCCAACTATAATAGCAAAGCTCACGGTACATTCAAGATCGTGCCAAATCAAGAACACAAGAGAGAGAGATCAAACACATAGCTACTGGTACATACCCTCAGCCCCGAGGGTGAACTACTCCCTCCTCGTCATGGAGAGCGTCGGGATGATGAAGATGGCCACCGGATGATATTCCCCCCTCCGGCAGGGTGCCGGAACAGGCCCGATTGGTTTTTGGTGGCTACAGAGGCTTGCGGCGGCGGAACTCCCGATCTAGGTTTGTTCTGGAGGTTTGGGGATATATAAGAGGTGTTGGCGTCGAGAACAAGTCAGGGGAGTCCACGAGGGGCCCACAAGGTCGGAGGCCGCCCTCCACCCTTGTGGTGGCCTCGGGACTCTCTGGTGCATCTCCGGTACTCCGTGGGCTTCTTGGTCCAAAAACAATCTTCATAAATTTTCAGGTCAATTGGACTCCGTTTGATATTCTTTCTGCGACTCAAAAACAAGGAAAAAACAGAAACTGGCACTGGGCTCTAGGTTAATAGGTTAGTCCCAAAAATCATATAAAATAGCATATAAATGCATATAAAATCCAAGATAGATAATATAATAGCATGGAACATAAAAATTATAGATACGTTGGAGATCGTTACATCATGATGTGGTTTGGGAGTCCTGGATTAGGGGGTCTCCGGATAGCCGGACTATATCCTTTTGGCCGGACTGTTGGACTTATGAAGATACAAGATTGAAGACTTCGTCTCGTGTCCGGATGGGACTCTACTTGGCGTGGAAGGCAAGCTAGGCAATACGGATATGGATATCTCCTCCTTTGTAACCGACCTTGTGTAACCCTAACCCTCTCCGATGTCTATATAAACCGGAGGGTTTTAGTCCGTAGGACAACAACAACCTCAACATACAATCATACCATAGGCTAGCTTCTAGGGTTTAGCCTCTCTGATCTCGTGGTAGATCTACTCTTGTACTACCCATATCATCAATATCAATCTAGTAGGATGTAGGTTTTTACCTCCATCAAGAGGGCCCGGACCTGGGTAAAACATTGTGTCCCCTGCCTCCTGTTACCATCCGGCCTAGACGCACAGTTCGGGACCCCCTACCCGAGATCCGCCGGTTTTGACACCGACATTGGTGCTTTCATTGAGAGTTCCATTGTGCCGTCGCCATCAGGAAGGATGCCTCATCCCGTCTTTAAAGACGGCACTGTTGCTAAGGGAGCTTTGGCTATCGGCCAAACTCTCCTGCTAGGTGGTTTTCTTATGACCGCCTATTCGGCCGTTGCACCGATGATGACTTCTCGGGTCATCGAAAGCAATCTTCACGTCAACTCGGAACTCACGGAGCAGTTAGATCCAATGGAGCTCTCTTCCCTAAACGAGCTCTTGGATCGCATCGCCGCCCTGGGAGTCGCTACAGACTACGATCAGATTGGGCCTAAACCCAATCTGAGAGAGATCAACTCTCCCCAGGTCACCCATCACGTTGCAGTGGTAGAGGAACAATGCGGCAAACCTTCATCTATCTTAAAGACTAGCTATGTCCAGATTCCCGATCCCTCCAAGTCAGATACCCGCGGAGGGGAGGACGTCACTCAAGACCTGAACCTAGAGTCAGGCAGCGGGCTAGATTTACTGGAAAACATCCAAGAATCCAAACTTTCGAGTTCGGAAACTCCTTGGCCCCTGTGTCTCAGATTGGGTGAGGATTCGGGTTCAATTCCACCCACCCACCCAAACATAAGCGATCTATCCCAAATTAGGCAAGAGCCCGAAGAAACAGTACACCATTACTGGGTCAGATTCCTCCTGGTCATGAACAAGATAAAGGACTGCTGCGAGGAAGACGCAATTTCATTCTTCTGCAATAATTGCACAAACAAGGGAATCCTCAACGCCATAAGTCGCCGTGAAGTTACACGCTTTGCCGACTTGGTGTCCATAGTACGAAAGTACTGTGCGATGGAAAGCGCCTGGAAAACCAAAATAAAATTTTGGGATAATCCGGCCCTGAATACAAACCTAGTCCGAAATAAAAGGGTGCATTATCACAATACACCCGGGTTAACTACCAAAAAGCAAAAGCCCTCTACGGGGCAAGGAACCGTACTGGAGGGATGGCTCAACGGACCCTGCAAAATTCATAGTACAGCGGATGCAATACCAACGCACAGCCTTAGAGCATGTTGGATACTCCGGCAGGTGGCCAAAAGTGGTGAGGATCTACTCCTCCCAAATACCACAAAGCACCATCCCGTGGACAACAATACGGTGTTAACGGTCTTTGAGACCTTCGCGTCAAATAATAGACGCAAGCGAACACTCCGTAGCATGGCCGAAATCTGCCACGTAGCAGCAATAAATCCTTGGAGTGACGCGGCTATTACCTTCAATGCCAGTGACGAACCTAAATTCCGAACAGCCCGAGCACCAGCCGCACTGGTCCTCAGTCCAATCGTGGACGGCTTTCGACTCACCAAGGTACTCATGGACGGCGGCAGCGGATTAAACCTCATCTATGAGGAAACTCTTCAAAAGATGGAAATAGACTGGAGCCGCATTGAGAAAAGTAGCACAACCTTTAGAGGAATTATACCCAGTCGGGAAGCACGCTGTGCTGGGAAAATCACACTAGATGTGGTATTCAGCACGCTGGATAATTACAGGTCCGAAGAATTTACATTCCAAGTGGCCCCATTCAGCAGCGGATACCACGCTCTATTAGGGCGGGAGGCGTTTACAATCTTCCAAGCCATACCCCATTATGGGTACATGAAGCTCAAAATTCCTGGGCCCAATGGAATCATCACTCTTGCTAGTGATCCGGACATAGCACTCCGCGCCAAAAATAAGACAGCCGCACTGGCCCTTGAGGCACTATCCGAAGCCCTAGCAGCCGAGGAACTAACTACGTTGCGCTCCACGATGAACAGGGACGACGTGATACTCAATAAAAGATCCAAGTCCACCTGCTTTAAACCGGCGGACGAAATAGTCAAATTCCAAGTCCATCCAACGGACCCTATAAAAACAGCTTCCATCGGGGCACAATTAAACCCTGATGTCGACGCCGCACTGCGAGAGTTCCTACGCGAGAACTGGGACATTTTTTCCTGGCACCCTTCAGACATGCCAGGAATCCCACGCAGGCTGGCTGAGCACAGCCTAAATATCCTAAAAGGATTCAAGCCAGTCAAGCAGGCTCTTCGGCGTTTCTCCAAACCTAAGAGACAAGCCATGGGAGAGGAACTAGCCAAGCTATTGGATGTCGGATTCATCAGAGACATAAAACATCCGGACTGGCTAGCGAACCCAGTGATGGTACCAAAGAAGGACAAATCCTGGCGCTTGTGCGTCGATTTTAAGGACCTTAACAAGGCCTACCCAAAGGATCCCTTCCCCCTCCCCCGCATCGATCAAATCATCGACGCTACCGCAGGACACGATTCATTGTGTTTCCTCGACGCATACTCCAGCTACCATCAAATTAAAATGCCAGAGCCAGACCAAGCCACGACGGCATTCATCACACCATACGGCCCATTCTGCTTCAACACAATGCCCTTCGGGCTCAAAAACGCCGGCGCAACATATCAGCGCATGATTCAGGCATGTCTGGCAAACCAGATCGGCAAAACAGTGGAGGCATACGTAGATGACGTGGTCATCAAAACCAAGCATGTCGAATCTCTAGTAGACGACTTGAGGCTCACATTCGATAACCTCCGAACATATGACATCAAGCTCAATCCGGAAAAATGCGTTTTCGGTGTACCAGCCGGAAAGCTCCTGGGATTCATTGTCTCCAGTAGAGGTATTGAAGCTAATCCGGCCAAAATCCGAGCGTTGTCACAGTTGGCTACCCCAACAGACCTCAAACAAATCCAGAAGCTAACTGGATGTGTGGCGGCTCTAAGCCGCTTTATCTCCCGCTTGGGAGAAAAGGCCTTACCCCTTTATCGCCTCCTTCGGCGCACCGAACACTTCGAGTGGACGGACGCGGCCACAGCCGGATTGGAAGAAATAAAGGCCATTTTGGCAACCAACCCGATCCTGGCCGCACCAAACATCGGCGAACCAATGATGTTGTATATTGCGGCAACTCATCAAGTTGTAAGCGTGGTGCTTGTTGTCGAATGGGAAGCGACGGACACAAATTCCCTCTTCAAAAGCCGGTATAGTATGTATCCATTGTCCTCACTCCATGCAAATCACGGTACCTGCATTACCAAAAAATAGCATATGCGGTATTCATGGCATCACGGAAACTGCGACACTACTTTCAAGAGTGTTTGATTACAGTAGCCTCGGAAGTGCCACTTAATGATATTATCAACAACCGCGACGCTACAGGCCGGATTGCCGAATGGGCCATTGAGCTCCTCCCATTCGACATAACATACAAACCTCGCCGAGCCATTAAATCACAAGTACTGGCCGACTTCGTCGCCGAATGGACGGAGGCCGAACTCCCTAAAGAGTACGGCGCATACTCCAATTGGATCATGCACTTCGACGGTTCCAAAATGCTGGCCGGTCTAGGGGCTGGCGTTGTCCTGACGTCCCCAACCGGAGATACCGTTCGGTACATACTGCAAATAATGTATACAGATTCCAACAATGCAGCCGAATACAAAGCTCTGTTGCATGGTCTTCGGATGGCAGTCTCCATGGGCATTCAACGCCTGGAGGTGCGTGGGGATTCAAACCTCGCAATATCCCAAATAAACGGAGATTTTGACGCCAAGGATCCAAAAATGGCGGCCTATTGAAATGCCATCCTCAAAATGTCAGCTCGGTTCGAGGGACTCGAATTTCACCACGTGGCTCGGGAAAACAATCAGGCGGCGGATATCCTCGCCCGCATCGGCGCAAAACACGACGCGGTCCCTACCAACATATTTCTGGAAAGGCTCTTCAAGCCATCCGTAGCATGGGAAGGGGACACCGGTAACAACAGTCCGGACCCGGCCAAAATACCCGATACCGAACTCTCTGACACAATCGGAGGCTCCGCCACCGAAATAACACCTTCAGCCCATGAAATAATGGCCATTATTGCCCCATGGACAGAACCATTCCTGGCCTACCTAACTAGACAGGAACTTCAGGAGGACCAAAATGAGGCACGCTGCATAGTGCGGCGATCCAAGGCCTATAGGGTCCATGAGGGAGAGTTGTACAAAAAAAGCACTACCGGAGTCCTTCAAAGGTGCATCTCCGAAGAGGAAGGGCGGAATCTTTTGGTAGAAATTCACGCTGGATTCGGCGGTCATCACGCCGCAGCCCGGGCTCTTGTAAGCAAGGCCTTCCGTATAGGATTCTATTGGCCAACAGCCCGGGCAGATGCACAGGACTTGGACCAACGTTGCGCCGGTTGCCAGCTCTTCGCAAATCAAATCCACATGCCACCCACCGCCCTCCAAGCAATCCCCATTACATGGCCCTTCGCGGTCTGGGGGCTTGACGTGGTTGGACCCCTTAAAGGGGGAACACACAAGAAAAAAATACTTATTGGTCATGGTGGATAAATTCACCAAATGGATAGAGGCTAAACCGGTTAAAACAGCCGAATCCGGACCGGTGATAGATTTCATATCCGGGGTTGTACACCGTTATGGCGTCCCCCACAGCATCATCACTGATAACGACACAAACTTCACGGCCGACGAGGTAAAACTCTGGTGCAGCAAAATGGGCATCAAGCTCGATTATGCTTCAGTCTATCACCCACAAACCAACGGTCAAGTCGAACGAGCAAACAGTCTAATAATGAGCGGCATTAAACCCAGATTCGTGCGTTCCTTAACGGAGTCTGACACGCACTGGGTAGAGGAGCTCGACTCCATACTCTGGGGGCTGCGGACCACGCCGAATCGTAGTACCGGATATACATCGTTTTTTATGTGTACGGCGCAGAGGCAGTCTTGCCCTGTGACATAATTCATGACTCACCTCGAGTGTGCATATACGAAGAAAGAGAAGCCGAGCTCGATCGGTAGGACAGTCTGGACACCTTGGAGGAAGAGCGCGACGTAGCCAAAGCCCGTTACGCATTTTACCAGCAACAGGCTCGCAGATACCAAAGCAGAGAAGTACGGGCCAAAACTTATAACGTTGGCGAACTAGTTCTACGCCTGCCGGATAAGAAAAAGAACAAGCTCGAGCCCAAATGGGAAGGTCCCTTCATTATCGACCAAGTTCTGACCGGTGGAGCGTACCGACTGCGGGATGCATCGACTAGTCGAATCGAGCCGAACCCATGGAACGCAGCCAGGCTCCGAAGATTCTATGCCTAGCACCGGACTCTATGTTAGTCCCCTCCCTTTGTCCATTTTCTGCATATGCATCATCTGTCTTGTTTCCCTTTCTTTCTTTTTTCTTATTATTCCTCTAGGCCTTCAAGGGTCACCTTGTGCCTCACTTGTACATTACAGATGCGCTAGCCGCACTCTCCATACCTGGGGGCTTCTTTCACAGAAGCTTAAATTATTTACCTGGGCCTCACGCCCAACACATGTGTTATACTTCTGCATGTCCTTCTTTCACCATTATATGCATCGATATGACTTAAGTTTTGGCCAAGCTGGGTTGCCTGGCTCTTGTATTTATGCCCTACGTTCCCGTTAATTCGGCTAGGGCATAAGGGGAGCACCTCTGCGATTGTTACTGCCGGGTCAGCCGGAGGTGTACCTCAGACTGGGTGAAGCCGAAAGCTAGCGTTCTTAAGGGAATATTCGGTCGGTGAACAAAAGATGACTTTTATTTATTATCCATATCTACCCCCAGATGCTTTTTCTGCGCTTCTTATCGCAGTCCGGACATGCACTTTAGGGCATGCTTACCCAGGGAAAGGAACCCTTAACGGAACTATTCTCCCTGGAAGATGTTTCTTACTACCCGTGTAATATAACATAACTAGTTGGGCACTTGTCTGATAAAGCACTAATGACCCCTACGCCTGGTCTCCACGCATACCCCGGTTCTTATATAACTAAGCGGGTATTCGGATTCACTCCGGACTATCGGGCCCGGAGGTTGAAGCGAAAAGGTCCGCAACGAAAAATGATCTACAATCCGGCTAGAAGGCATTATACATGTCACTTCAATTACATAGTCATGCAGACTGACTAAACTCCTCTTCTATACCATCCAACAGGCGGTCTAGCTTACAATCCTGTTGGGAATACTTTGCGGCTAATTCTACTTGCCCATAAACTAAGCTAACGGGGATCTCTTTTCCGTCGGGCCCCACAGGTCCGGCCTCGGCCATGTGATTGGGTCTGCCTTGGTATACCGAGTCTTCACCATGGCCCAGGCCTCTCTGGCACCCTGTCGGCAGGCCGATATCTTCCATAATCGGAGGCGCCGCCGTGCTCCCTTGAGCTTCTCGGTAAGCTCTGCAACGCCCTCTGGCAAGGAGACAGATGGCCACAAAGCCTGGGCAGCACCTTGCATCACCTGCCGAACTTGTTTGTGCAGATGTGACAGCTCGGACAGAAGATCACCCGCAGACCCGGGCATTTCCTCCGCGGGACGACCCGTCAGCATACCTACAGACATAACAATGTTAATCGACTTCCTCGCCGAACTATTTTTCAAAGTTCGTTCAAGCACTTACTAAATATGCCGCGTCGAAGCCGCCGATTCTCCTTCACGGAGTCCGACAGTTGGGAACGAACATCCTTTAGTTCCACGCCCAGCTTGGTGTTGGCATCTAGGAGATCATTCTTCTCCTGCCTCACCCTCGTAAGCACGCTCTCACCAGCCTTCAGCTGACATTGGAGTTGTTGCTTATCAGGATTTACTCCAGCGACATCTGCAACTTTATCGTCAGATCTGCATATACGCCGCATTCTATATGATACTTATCATTCGAAGGATATATTACTAGAGGGGGTCTCTTTGGGCTCCCCTGCCACGGCCAGTGCGGCCTGAAGTTGGGCTTTGCACTCTTCCAGCTCCTGGGACAGTTGGGTATTCTTTTCTGTAAGAACCTGCATAACAAATGATCCTTAAATCAGTTATTCTAACTGTTTCAAGTCTCAGGGGCTACTGATATATATAACCACCAAATTTTCTCACCCGTATGTCTTTTACATACTGCTCCGTGGCTCTGGCTAGACCATTTTGAGCGGCACGGAGGTACGCATCTCCCGAGTTGAAGGCATCTAATGCCTCTTGGGAGAAACAAGCGTCACGAAGAACAGTCTGACGACGCCTGTGGTTCATGGCACTTTCCACCTCGGAATTGGTGGCGAACAATTTATCCGCATCCTCTGTCGGAGGAGCACCCGGCACACGCCTGGCTGGTGGAGGCGCGATTAGTAGCCTCTCCGGGTATAGTCCGGCGAGCGCTCCTTTTCCTAAAAAGAAGGCATGGGCGTTAATATGCCTCCGAGAATAATGTCTTGGAATAAAAGACGGCATGCCGTACCGCTGCGCCGGTGTCTCAATCCGGACTGTGGGTCTTTTCAGCCTGCCTGGCCCCGCGGCCCCTTGTTGGCTAGTCACCGCAGGCTCGGCCTTCCGCCTCGAGGACCTCCCCTGCAAAACACGGTTGTTATACGGTAATCAAAAACATGCAAGGACGGATCCCTTTTCAAAGTACTGGGACTTCAATCTCAGTTACCTGTGAGGCTGGAAGTAGCCCAGGGTAATCGGCCGTAATGGCCACCAAAGCGTTGTCATTGCTCAATTGGTAAAATACCCCATCGATCAGCTCCACAGATATGTCCAGATCCTCCTGGGAGGCCGGGTCCAGGGATCGTCCAGGGTCCTCGGGTTGTGGAGGGGGGTTGTTTATCTCCCTTACAGCCTGGCGCAGCTCCTGCGTTGAAATCGCTAGACTGAATACTTAACTATGGGAAAATGAAACAGATGGGCGAGAAAAAGTCTCCGCTTACCCAGCTCGGAGGATTGTACATAGAAAATCCGCCCCGCGGGTTGACATGGAGGAATTCCTCCCCTTCTCCCTTGGACAAAGTGGATAAGATCTTTATTAGATCAACAACCGATCCCGACCCTTTACGGCCGTAGCGGGTGGCATCATCCTCCCTGTTGAAATCCCACATGGGGTGGCCCCTATACTGAGGAGGCTGCACCCCCCGCATGATACATGTGTCCATGACCTCGATCATGGTCAATCCGGATCAAGCTAAAAAACTTATCCGGCTCATCAGGTAAAGGACGTCCCTATCATCTTCCTCTAGGGAGCTCCATGGACGCCAGCTCCGGCGCTTCTTCAAAGGAGCATTGTCGAACTCAGGAAGGCCGATTCAAATAGGATCCTTGAGGGGGACGTCTTCTATATAAAACCATTCTGAAGGCTAGTCTTCGGACGTCTTCTTTGGGGTTTCGGACAAATATCCGGTCCCGGCAATACGCCACACTTCGGCTCCGCCCACTTGATATATTGACCCCTTCTGAGAACGGGGCACAAGGCAGAACAGCTTCTTCCACGGCGCGAAATGAGCCTCACAGCCTAAAAATAGCCCGCAAAGGGCTACGAATCCCACGATATGCAATATGGAGGCAGGCGTAAGGTTGTGCAACTGGAGGCCGTAGAACTCCAGGAGCCCCCGGAGAAATGGATGAATTAGAAATACGAGCCCTCTTACCAAATGAGGGACAAGGCATACCCGCTCTCCCTTGGAGGGATTGGGAAGGCTCTCCGCTTGCTCTCCGCCATTATAGGTGGCGAGCCTGGCTCGAACCGGGACCATGTACGCTGGGGGAAGAAATCCCTTGGTTTGAAGCATCACTAATTTGATGTGCGGGACAGAACATCTCCCCCAATCTCCAGGATTGGGGCTAGGGGAACGAGAGGAGGAGCTGCGTCGACCGGCCATGATGGAATGGATCTCTGTTGGATGCGCTCCGATGAAGGCTCGCCAAGGGAGGATGGTGTGATTTGGATATGAATCCTTGTCTTTTTAATAGGCGGCTCATTCGCACAGCTAGGGGGGTAAATGTAAAAACACCCTGGCCCTTCACATTTGCTCGACACGTGTAAAGTGGCCATTATGGGGCATGGAAGCCAAGGAGTGCAACATTCACAAGCGGCCGGATACTATTTCAACAGGTACACAGAATTTGGAGAGGAACCCGCCTTGCAATGCCGAAGACAATACTGCGCGCCGGAATCATCGTCATTGAAGCCTGGATCGGGGGCTACTGAGGGAGTCCTAGATTAGGGGGTCTCCGGACAGCCGGACTATATCCTTTGGCTGGACTGTTGGACTATGAAGATATGCTACCTCTTGAGCTTGCGTTGGTTTTCCCCGAAGAGGAAAGGATGATGCAGCAGAGTAGCGTAAGTATTTCCCTTAGTTTTTGAGAACCAAGGTATCAATCCAGTAGGAGGCCACGCGCAAGTCCCTCGTACCTACACAACACAAAGAGCTCAACGCAACCAACGCGATTAGGGGTTGTCAATCCCTTCACGGTCACTTACGGAAGTGAGATCCGATAGATAATATTTTTGGTATTTTTGATATAAAGATGCAAAGTGAAAAGTAAAAGGCAAAGTAAAAACAAATCAAGATTAAAGTGATGGAGATTGATATGATGAGAATAGACCCGTGGGCCATAGGTTTCACTAGTGGCTTCTCTCAAGAGCATAAGTTTTCTACGGTGGGTGAACAAATTACTATTGAGCAATTAACAGAATTAAGCATAGTTATGAGAATATCTAGGCATGATCATGTATATAGGCATCACGTCCATGACAAGTATATCGAAACGATTCTGCATCTACTACTATTACTCCACTCATCGACCGCTATCCAGCATGCATCTAGAGTATTAAGTTAAAAACAGAGTAACGCTTTAAGCAAGATGACATGATGTAGAGAGATAAATTCATGCAATATGAAATAAACCCCATCTTGTTATCCTCGATGGCAACGATACAATACGTGTCTTGCTGCCCCTTCTGTCACTGGGAAAGAACACCGCAAAATCGAACCCAAGCTAAGCACTTCTCCCATGGCAAGAACTACCAATCTAGTTGGCCAAACCAAACGGATAATTCGAAGAGACTTGCAAAGATAACCAATCATACATAAAAGAATTCAGAGAAGATTCAAATATTGTTCATAGATAGACTTGATCATAAACCCACAATTCATCGATCTCAACAAACACACCGCAAAAGAAGAAGATTACATCGAATAGCTCTCCACAAGAGAGGGGGAGAACATTGTATTGAGATCCAAAAAGAGAGCAGAAGCCATCTAGCTAATAACTATGGACCCGAAGGTCTAAGGTAAACTACTCACACTTCATCGGAGGGGCTATGATGATGTAGAAGCCCTCCGTGATGACGGCCCTCTCCGGCGGAGCTCTGGAATAGGCCCCAAGATGGGATATCATGGATACAGAAAGTTGCGGCGGTGGAATTAGGTTTTTGGCTCCTGTTCTGATTGTTTGGGGGTACGTGGGTATATATAGGAGGAAGGAGTACGTCGGTGGAGCACCAAGGGGCCCACGAGGCAGGGGGCGCGCCCTGTAGGGGGGGGCGCCCCCTACCCTCGTGACCGCCTCCGGTACTTCTTGGAGTAGGGTCCAAGTCTCCTAGGTCTTATCCGAGAAGAAAATCACGTTCCAAAAAGGATTTTTCTGTCTGGACTCCGTTTGATATTCTGTTTCTTCGAAACACTGAAATAGGCAAAAAAACAGCAATTCTGGGTTGGGCCTCCGGTTAATAGGTTAGTCCCAAAAATAATATAAAAGTGGAAAATAAAGCCCAATATAGTCCAAAACAGTAGATAATATAGCATGGAGCAATCAAAAATTATAGATACGTTGGAGACGTATCAGGCATCCCCAAGCTTAATTCCTGCTCGTCCTCGAGTAGGTAAATGATAAAAAAGAGAATTTTTGATGCGGAGTGCTACTTGGCATAATTTCAGTGCAAAATTTCTTAATTGTGGTATGAATATTCAGATTAGAAAGATTCAAGACAAAAGTTCATATTGACATAAAGAATAATAACACTTCAAGCAAAGTAACAAAGCAATTATGTTTTCTCAAAGTAACATGGCCAAAGAAAGTTCATCCCTACAAAATCATATAGTTTAGTCATGCTCCATTTTCGTCACACAAGAATGCTCTCATCATGCACAACCCCGATGACAAGCCAAGCAATTGTTTCATACCTTAATAATTTCAAACTCATAAACTTTCACACAATACATGAGCATGAGCCATGGATATAGCACTATGGATGGAATAGAATATAATGATGGGGGTTGTGTGGAGAAGACAAAAAAGGAGAAAGTCTCACATCAACGAGGCTAATCAATGGGCTAGGGAGATGCCCATCGATTGATGTTAATGCGAGGAGTAGGGATTGCCATGCAACGGATGCACTAGAGCTATAAATTTATGAAAGCCCAACAAAGGAAACTAAGTGGGTGTGCATCCAACTTGCTTGCTCATGAAGCCCTAGGGCACTTGAGGAGGCCCATTGTTGGAATATACAAGCCAAGTTCTATAATGAAAAATTCCCACTAGTATATGAAAGTTATAACTCAAGAGACTCTCTATATGAAGAACATGGTGCTACTTTGAAGCACAATATATGAGACTCGCTATATCATGGTGCTACTTTGAAGCACAAGTGTGGAAAAAGGATAGTAACATTGCCCCTTTTTTTGGACCTTCTTTTTTTGGCCTTTTTGGGGGGGCAATGCTCTATTGAATGATGATCATCACACTTCTATTTATTTACAACTCAATGATTACAACTCGATACTAGAACAATGTATGACTCTATATGAATGCCTCCGGCGGTGTACCGGGATATGCAATGAATCAAGAGTGACAAGTAAAAATTATGAACGGTGGCTTTGCCACAAATACTATGTCAACTACATGATCATGCTAAGCAATATGACAATGAAGAATGTGTCATGATAAACTGGATGGTGGAAAGTTGCATGGCAATATATCTCGGAATGGCTATGGAAATGCCATAATAGGTAGGTATGGTGGCTGTTTTGAGGCAGATATAAGGAGGTTTATGTGTGAAAGAGCGTATCATATCACGGGGTTTGGATGCACCGGCGAAGTTTGCACCAACTCTCAATGTGAGAAAGGGCAATGCACGGTACCGTAGAGGCTAGCAATGATGGAAGGGTGAGAGTGCGTATAATCCATGGACTCAACATTAGTCATAAAGAACTCATATACTTATTGCAAAAATCTACAAGCCATCAAAAATCAAAGTATTACGCACATGCTCCTAGGGGGATAGATTGGTAGGAAAAGACCATCGCTCGTCCCCGACCGCCACTCATAAGGAGGGCAATCAAATAACACCTCATGTTTCAAATTTGTTGCATAATGTTAACCATACGTGCATGCTACGGGACTTGCAAACTTTAACTCAAGCACTTCTCAAATTCACAATTACTCTACTAGCATGACTTTGATATTACTACCTCCATATCTCAAAACAATTATCAATCATCCAACTTTTCTTACTATTCAATGCACTCAAAAGAAAGTTTCACAAATCTTGAATACCAAGCAAGTTATTATTAAGCACATTACCATGCTATTACGACTCTCAAAATAATTTAAGTGAAGCATGAGAGATCATAGTTTCTTTAAAACAAAACACCACCGTGCTCTAAAAGATCTAAGTGAAGCACATAGAGCAAAATTTCAACGCTCAAAAGATATAAGTGAAGCACATAGAGCAAAACTACATAGATCAAAAGATATAAGTGAAGCACATAGAGTATTCTATCAAATTTTAATTCATAGATGACTCTCTCAAAAGGTGTGTACAGCAAGGATGATTGTGGCACACTAACAAAAAAATACACAAATAATACAAGACACTCCAAGCAAAACACATATCATGTTGGTGAATAAAAATATAGCTCCAAGTAAATTACCGATGGAAGTGGACGAAAGAGGGGATGCCTTCCGGGGCATCCCCAAGCTTTGACTTTTTGGTGTCCTTGGATTATCTTGGGGGTGCCATGGGCATCCCCAAGCTTAGTCTCTTGCCACTCCTTGTTCCATAATCCATCAAAAGAACTCACCCAAAACTTGAAAACTTCACAACACAAAACTCAATAGAAATCTCGTGAGCTCCGTTAGAGAAAGAAAACATAAAACCACTTCAAGGTACTGTAATGAACTCATTATTTATTTATTTTGGTGTTAAACCTACTGTATTCCAACTTCTCTACGGATTATAAACTATTTTACTAACCATAGATTCATCAAAATAACCAAACAACACACGAAAAACAGAATCTTTAAAAACAGAACACTCTGTAGTAATCTGTCAGTAACGCAAACTTCTGGAACTCCAAAAAATCTACTAAAATTAGACGACCTAGATAATTTGTTTATTGATCACCAGAAATTGGAATCAGTATTTTATCACGTTCTGATGATTTTTAGTAATTCGGGCACTGAACGCAAAGTTTCTGGAAATTACAGCAAGATCAAATAACTATCATCCAAGAAGATCCAATAGGTCTGGCTTGGCACAAACACTAATTAAAACACAAAACCACATCCAAACAGAGGGTAGATAGGTTATTTATTCCCTAACAGAAGAAAAACACAAAAAAAACAAAAAATAAAATTGGGTTGCCTCCCAACAAGCGCTATCGTTTAACACCCCTAGCTAGGCATAAAAGCGAGGATAGATCTAGGTGTTGCCATCTTTGGAAGGCAATCCATAAGTGGCTCTCATGATGGTTTCATATGGAAATTTTATTTTGTTTCTTGGAAAGTGTTCCATGCCCTTTTTTAATGGAAATTGGAATCTAATATTCCCTTCCTTCATATCAATAATCGCACCCACCGTTCTAAGGAAAGGTCTACCAAGAATAATAGGGCAAGAAGGATTGCAATCTATATCAAGAACAATGAAATCTATGGGCACATAATTCCTATTTGCAATAATAAGAACATCGTTAATCCTTCCCATAGGTTTCTTAATAGTAGAATCCGCGAGATGTAAGTTTAAAGGGCAATCATCAAGATCGCGGAAATCTAGCAAATCACACAAAGTTTTGGGGATAGTGGAGACACTAGCACCCAAATCACACAAAACATAAAACTCATGATCTTTAATTTTAATTTTGATAGTTGGTTCCCACTCATCATAGAGTTTTCTAGGGATAGAGACTTTCAACTCAAGTTTTTCTTCATAAGATTGCATCAAGGCATCAACAATATGTTCGGTGAAGGCTTTCTTTTGACTATAAGCATGCGGAGAATTTAGCACGGATTGCAACAAGGAAATACAATCAATCAAAGAGCAACTTTCATAATTAAATTCCTTGAAATCCAATATAGTGGGTTTAGCAACATCTAAATTTTTATTTCTTTCAATCCCACTTTCAACAATTTCATCTTAAAGATCTAAATACTCCGAATTTTTGGAACGCCTTCTAGGTAAAGGAAGATCATATTCAGTTTCATCAAGATTCATATTGCAAAACAAAGATTTGATAGGGGACACATCAATAACTTTTAGATCTTCATCTTGATTTTCATAGGTATTCGGTTTTGCGGCCATCTTATTGACTAAGCTAGCTTGCATGTCCGAAATTTTAGCAGTCATCTTTTCAAGACGAGAAATTTGGGATCTGATACCATCAAATTCTTTAGACATATCATCGAGCTCTTTGTTCATATAACTCATAAAACCTTTTTGTTCCTTAAGCTCGTTTCTAAATAAATTATTATGCTCAAATTGCAAAACCATAAACTTCCTAATGTTGTTTTCGATCTCCTCTAACCTTTTAAAGTGAAGATCACCAAAATTTGGTAGAGCCATCGCGACAAACAAGCAATCCAACGCACGAGCAAACAAAAGGCAAGTGAGAAAAAGGCAAATGGAGAAGGAGAAGGGGAAGGAGAAAGAGAGGGCGAATAAAACAGCAAGGGTGAAGTGGGGGAGAGGAAAATGAGAGGCAAATGGAAACTAATGTAATGCGGGAGATAGGGATTGTGATGGGTACTTGGTATGCTGACTTTTTGCGTAGACTCCCCGGCAACGGCGCCAGAAATCCTTCTTGCTACCTCTTGAGCTTGCGTTGGTTTTCCCCGAAGAGGAAAGGATGATGCAGCAGAGTAGCGTAAGTATTTCCCTTAGTTTTTGAGAACCAAGGTATCAATCCAGTAGGAGGCCACGCGCAAGTCCCTCGTACCTACACAACACAAAGAGCTCAACGCAACCAATGCGATTAGGGGTTGTCAATCCCTTTAGGTCACTTACGGAAGTGAGATCCGATAGATAATATTTTTGGTGTTTTTGATATAAAGATGCAAAGTGAAAAGTAAAAGGCAAAGTAAAAACAAAGCAAGATTAAAGTGATGGAGATTGATATGATGAGAATAGACCCGGGGGCCATAGGTTTCACTAGTGGCTTCTCTCAAGAGCATACGTTTTCTACGGTGGGTGAAAAAATTACTGTTGAGCAATTGACAGAATTGAGCATAGTTATGAGAATATCTAGGCATGCTCATGTATATAGGCATCACGTCCGTGACAAGTAGATCGAAACGATTCTGCATCTACTACTATTACTCCACTCATCGACCGCTATCCAGCATGCATCTAGAGTATTAAGTTAAAAACAGAGTAACGCTTTAAGCAAGATGACATGATGTAGAGAGATAAATCCATGCAATATGAAATAAACCCCATCTTGTTATCCTCGATGGCAACGATACAATACGTGTCTTGCTGCCCCTTCTGTCACTGGGAAAGAACACCGCAAGATCGAACCCAAAGCTAAGCACTTTTCCCATGGCAAGAACTACCAATCTAGTTGGCCAAACCAAACGGATAATTCGAAGAGACTTGCAAAGATAACCAATCATACATAAAAGAATTCAGAGAAGATTCAAATATTGTTCATAGATAGACTTGATCATAAACCCACAATTCATCGATCTCAACAAACACACCACAAAAGAAGAAGATTACATCGAATAGATCTCCACAAGAGAGGGGGAGAACATTGTATTGAGATCCAAAAAGAGAGAAGAAGCCATCTAGCTAATAACTATGGACCCGAAGGTCTGAGGTAAACTACTCACACTTCATCGGAGGGGCTATGATGATGTAGAAGCCCTCCGTGATGATGGCCCTCTCCGGCGGAGCTCTGGAACAGGCCCCAAGATGGGATCTCGTGGATACAGAAAGTTGCGGCAGTGGAATTAGGTTTTTGGCTCCTGTTCTGATCGTTTTGGGGTACGTGGGTATATATAGGAGGAAGGAGTACGTCGGTGGAGCACCGAGGGGCCCAGGAGGCAGTGGGGCGCGCCCTGTAGGGGGGCGCCCCCTACCCTCGTGACCACCTCCGGTACTTCTTGGAGTAGGGTCCAAGTCTCCTGGGTCTTATCCGAGAAGAAAATCACGTTCCAAAAAGGATTTTTCTGTTTGGACTCCGTTTGATATTCTGTTTGTTCGAAACACTGAAATAGGCAAAAAAAACAGCAATTCTGGGCTGGGCCTCTGGTTAATAGGTTAGTCCCAAAAATTATATAAAAGTGGAAAATAAAGCCCAATATAGTCCAAAACAGTAGATAATATAGCATGGAGCAATCAAAAATTATTGATACGTTGGAGACGTATCAGGCATCCCCAAGCTTAATTACTGCTTGTCCTCGAGTAGGTAAATGATAAAAAGAGAATTTTTGATGCCGAGTGCTACTTGGCATAATTTCAATGCAAATCTTCTTAATTGTGGTATGAATATTCAGATTAAGAAGATTCAAGACAAAAGTTCATATTGACATAAAGAATAATAATACTTCAAGCAAACCAACTTCACAACACAAAACTTAACGGAACTTCATGAGATAGGTTAGTATGATAAAGACAATCATTAACTTTGTTACTGCCAAGACAAGATTCATAATTTTTCCCACATAATGCCTAATGTACTCCATCATTTCCACCATTTATATTACTTAATATAAGCTATGGAAACACTAAAACAAGCAAACTATGCGTCAAAAACAGAATCTGTCAAAAACAAAATAGTATGTAATGATCTGAACAACAACCATACTTATGCTACTCCAAAAATTCTGAAAAATTAGGAAAACCTGAGAAAATTTGTTTATTAATCTTGTTCTAAAAGAATCAGTATTTTATCATGCTTCTGTTAAAAATGAGAATTGTTTTCCTGGGAGCAAAAGTTTCTGTTTTTCAGCAACATCAAATCAACTATCACCGTAAGCCATCCCAAAGGTCTTACTTGGCACTTTATTGAAACAGAAGCTATAAAACATGACTAATACAGTAGCTTAATCATGTGAACACACAAAAATAGTAGGGTAAATGTTGGGTTGTCTCCCAACAAGCGCTTTTCTTTAATGCCTTTCTAGCTAGGCATGATGATTTCAATGATTCTCACATAAAAGATAAGAATTGAAATATAATGGGAGCATCATGAAGCATATGACTAGCACATTTAAGTCTAACCCACTTCCTATGCATAGGGATTTTGTGAACAAACAATTCATGGGAACAATAATCAACTAGCATAGGAAGGCAAGACAAGCATAACTTCAAGATTTTCAACACATAGAGAGGAAACTTGATACTATTGCAATATGTAGAAGCATGTGTTCCTCTCTCATAATAATTTTCAGTAGCATCATGAATGAATTCAACAATATAACCATCACATAAAGCATTGTTTTCATGATGCACAAACATAGAAATTTTATTACTCTCCACATAAGCAAATTTGTTCTCATCAATAGTAGTGGGAGCAAACTCAACAAAATAACTATCATGTGAGGCATAATCCAATTGAAAATTAAAATCATGATGACAAGTTTGGGGGACTAGAAATATCATCTTCATCAAACATAGCATCCCCAAGCTTATGGCTTTGCATATCATTATCATCATGGATATTAAAAGAATTCATACTAACAACATTGCAATCATGCTCATCATTCAAAGATTTAGTGCCAAACATTTTAATGCATTCTTATTCTAACACTTTGGCACACTTATCGGAATCCTTATTCTCACAAAAGACATTAAAAAGATAAAGCATATTAGGAAACCACAATTTCATTTTTTTGTAATTTTCTTTTATAAACTAAACCAACGATAAAACAAGAAACTAAAAGATTCAATTGCAAGATGTAAAGATATACCTTCAAGCACTAACCTCCCCGGAAACGGCGCCAGAAAAGAGCTTGATGTCTACTACGCAAGCTTCTTCTTGTAGACTCGTGTTGGGCCTCCAAGCGCAGAGTTTCGTAGGACAGTAAAAAATTTCCCTCAAGTGGAGGGCCTAAGGTTTATCAATCTGTGGGAGGTGTAGGATGAAAATGGTCTCTCTCAAACAACCATGCAACCAAATAACAAAGAGTCTCTTGTGTCCCCAACACATCCAATACAATGGTAGATTGTATAGGTGCACTAGTTTGGCGAAGAGATGGTGATACAAGTGCAATATGGACGGTAGATATAGGTTTTTCTAATCTGTAAATATAAAAACAGCAAGGTAGCAAGTAACAAAAGTGAGCGAAAATGGTATTGCAATGCTTGGAAACAAGGCGTAGGGTTCATACTTTCACTAGTGCAAGTTCTCTCAACAATGATAACATAATTAGATCATATAATGATCCCTCAACGTGCAACAAAGAGTCACTCCAGAGTCACTAATAGCGGAGAACAAACGAAGAGATTATTGTAGGGTACGAAACCACCCCAAAGTTATTCTTTCTGATCGATCTATTGGGCTATTCCTATAAGTGTCACAAACAGCCCTAGAGTTCGTACTAAAATAACACCTTAAGGTACACATCAACCAAAACCCTAATGTCACCAAGATACTCCAATGTCACGACAAGTCTCCGCAGATTTGATTATATAATATGCATCACACAATCTCAGATTCATCTATTCAAACCAACACAAAGAACTTCAAAGAGTGCCCCAAAGTTTCTACCGGAGAGTCAAGACGAAAACGTGTGCCAACCCCTATGCATAAGTTCACAAGGTCACAGAACCCGCAAGTTGATCACCAAAACATACATCAAGTAGATCATGTGAATATCCCATTGTCACCATAGATAAGCACATGCAAGACATACATCAAGTGTTCTCAAATCCTTAAAGACTCAATCTGATAAGATAACTTCAAAGGGAAAATTCAATCCATTACAAGAAGGTAGAGGGGGAGAAACATCATAAGATCCAACTATAATAGCAAATCTCATGGTACATCAAGATCGTGTCAAATCAAGAACACCAGAGAGAGATCAAACACATAGCTACTGGTACATACCCTCAGCCCCGAGGGTGAACTACTCCCTCCTCGTCATGGAGAGCGTCGGGATGATGAAGATGGCCACCGATGATGATTCCCCTCTCTGGCAGGGTGCCGAAACAGGGTCTCGATTGGTTTTTGGTGGCTACAGAGGCTTGCGGCGGCGGAACTCCGAATCCGGGTTCTGTTCTGGAGGTTTGGGGATATATAAGAGGTGTTGGCGTCGAGAACAAGTCAGGGGAGTCCACGAGGGGCCCACAAGGTCAGTGGCACGCCCCCCACCCTTGTGGTGGCCTCGGGACTCCTCTGGTGCATCTCCGGTACTCCGTGGGCTTCTTTTGGTCCAAAAACAATTGTCATAAAGTTTCAGGTCAATTGGACTCCGTTTGATATTCCTTTCATACGAAACTCAAAAACAAGGAAAAAACAGAAACCGGCACTGGGCTCTAGGTTAATAGGTTAGTCCCAAAAATCATATAAAATAGCATATAAATGCATATAAAACATCCAAGATAGATAATATAATAGCATGGAACAATAAAAAATTATAGATATGTTGGAGACGTATCCGTATGCATATGATGTGGTATAGCTGAGGGAGTCCTGGATTAGGGGGTCTCCGGATAGCCGGACTATATCCTTTGACCGGACTGTTGGACTATGAAGATACAAGATTGAAGACTTCGTCTCGTGTCCGGATGGGACTCTACTTGGCGTGGAAGGCAAGCTAGGCAATACGGATATGGATATCTCCTCCTTTGTAACCGACCTTGTGTAACCCTAACCCTCTCTGATGTCTATATAAACCGGAGGGTTTTAGTCCGTAGGACAACAACAACCTCAACATACAATCATACCATAGGCTAGCTTCTAGGGTTTAGCCTCTCTGATCTCGTGGTAGATCTACTCTTGTACTACCCATATCATCAATATCAATCAAGCAGGACGTAGGGTTTTACCTCCATTAAGAGGGCCCGACCCTGGGTAAAACATTGTGTCCCCTGCCTCCTGTTACCATCCGGCCTAGATGCACAGTTCGGGACCCCCTACCCGAGATCCGCCGGTTTTGACACCGACAATAGCCTTTGTCATGCTAATGAGTTTATGTATGAGATGGTTATATGTTGTAATATGAAGTGTCCTGCGCTTCACGACATGATGGCTGGAGCCATGAGATTGCCATGTTAGTGTAAATATCGTAGAGATAGCCTACATGTTACAAGTAACGATGGCAATCGTACACGGAGGACCCCGGCGAGGAGAAGGTGTACTAGGGACGAGGAGCTATAATTTCATGCCATGGTAGAATTTCTAAATTTGGTGCCACGACAACGTTATCTGAAATGGTCGCCACGGCAACATTGTGTGAAATTGCCACCAAGGCAACGTTTTTTGAAATGGTTGCCATGGCAATGAAATATTGGTCATCACGATGCTTCAACTTGAGATCGAAGATCACAGAGATTCCCGACACCCAGGGCTATACCATATCATGCTTTTATGAACTGCCTCAGATGTTTATCCCTTTGTAGTTTGCACCCTTTGATTGCGCAGTAGTCAATTATTAGGGTGATCTCTCACAGTAAATATCAAGCTAAAAGGTGCTCTTCCCAGGGCTGCAACCGTCTACGACGTTCTAGCATCATGGATTTCGTCATGTCCAATGAGTTTGAATGAGATGAGAGATTTAAGATGGAGATGGTCAGACCATATGTGCAGATAGCACTTAGTTACCATTAAGTTCTAGCAGAATTGTTCTGAGCTCAGAGCACAAAGCATCAAAAGATGAACAAGAGTCATATGGTGATATGATCGGCAATAGTTTGCATACTTATCAAAATTCATGTCATCAGTGATGTCCACATCAATGACTAAGAGCTAGATTTGGATCTTGAATCACTCACTGTTAATTATGAGAGATATTAATTTGAGTGGGAGTGCACTTTATATTGTTAATTAAACAACTAAGTGCAAAGTTTAATTATGGTAATGTCTAAATTGAGTCTTGTATTTATTGTTGTAGATCAATGGCTTGCAATAGTTTAATTTAGCACCTCTGTTTGAGAAAGAAAAGCTGACTACAAATTGTGGAAACTATGAGGATTGGATCCACACTGTGATATATGTTCTTAGGAGCGCTAAGAAGGAATATGTGCTGGATCAACCACTTGGTGAATACCCAGTGCTCGGAGCATCTCAAGATGTCATCAATGTGTTATTATCTCCCAGGAATGATTTCAATGTCGTCAAAAGTATTATGCTATCATGCATGGATCAAGTGCTACAGAAACGTTATGAACAATTCCAACATCATGGTGAGATATCGAGCACACATGACATCGCTAACTTCCAGCATGTCCATGGCCAATTCATAGCTCTCGATCTAGTCCGTAGGCTCCAGGTCAGCTGTATAATTAGGGACCTTGTGAGGACACTTGAAATCCTGTGACTGTTGGGGAACGTAGTAATTTCAAAAAAATCCTACGCACACGCAAGATCATGGTGATGCATAGCAACAAAAGGGGAAAGTATCGTCCATGTACCCTCGTAGACCGTTAAGCAGAAGCGTTATAACAATGCGGTTGATGTAGTCGTACGTCTTCACAATCGACCGATCTTCAGTACCGAACATATGGCACCTCCGCGTTTAGCACACGTTCAGCTCGGTGATGTCCTGCGAACTCACGATCCAATAGAGCTCGAGGGAGAGTTTCGACAGCACGACGGCGTGGTGACGATGTTGATGAAGCTACCGACGCAGGGCTTCGCCTAAGCACCACTACGATATAACCGAGGTGGATTATGGTGGAGGGGGGCACCGCACACGGCTAAGAGATCAACAGATCAACTTATGTTCTTTGGGGTGCCCCTTGCCCCCGTATATAAAGGGGGGAGGAGGAGAGGGTCGGCCAAGGGAGAGGCGCGCCCAAGGGGGGCAATCCTACTCCAAGTAGGTTTGCCCCTCCCTTTCCTATTCCAAGAAGGAGAAGGGGGAAGGAGGAGGTGGAGAGAAGGAAGGCGAGGGGCGCCGCCGCCCCTTCCCCTTGTCCAATTCGGATTGGGGCAAGGGGGCCGCCTGCCACCTCCTGGCTGCCCGCTCTCTTCTCCACTAAGGCCCATAATGCCCAATAGCTTCCCGGGGGGTTCCGGTAACCCCCGGTACTCCGGTATATGCTCGAAACCTCTCGAAACCTTTCATGTGTCCGAACATAGTCATCCAATATATCGATATTTACGTCTCGACCATTTCGAGACTCCTCGTCATGTCCGTGATCATATCCGAGACTCTGAACTACCTTCGGTACATCAAAACACAAAAACTCATAATACCGATCATCACAGAACTTTAAACATGCGGACCCTACGGGTTCGAGAACTATGTAGACATGACCGAGACATGTCTCCGGTCAATAACCACTAGCGGAACCTGGATGCTCATATCGGTTCCTACATATTCTACGAAGATCTTTATCGGTCAAACCGCATAACAACATACGTTGTTCCCTTTGTCATCGGTATGTTACTTGCCCGAGATTCGATCGTCGGTATCTCAATACCTAGTTCAATCTCGTTATCGGCAAGTCTCTTTACTCGTTCCGTAATGCAACATCCCGCAACTAACTCATTAGCCATATTGCTTGCAAGGCTTATAGTGATGTGCATTACCGAGAGGGCCCAGAGATACCTCTCCGACAATCGGAGTGACAAATCCTAATCTCGGTCTATGCCAACTCAACAAGTACCATCGGAGACACCTGTAGAGCACCTTTATAATCACCCAGTTATGTTGTGATGTTTGGTAGCACACAAAGTGTTCCTCCGGTATTCGGGAGTTGCATAATCTCATAGTAAGAGGAGCATTTATAAGTCATGAAGAAAGGAGTAGCAACAAACTAAACGATCATCGTGCTAAGCTAACAGAATGGGTCAAGTCAATCACATCATTCTCTAATGATGTGATCCCGTTTATCAAATGACAACTCATGTCTATGGTTAGGAAACATAACCATCATTGATTCAACGAGCTAGTCAAGTAGAGGCAAACTAGTGACAATCTGTTTGTCTATGTATTCACACATGTACTAAGTTTTCGGTTAATACAATTATAGCATGAATAATAAACATTTATCATGATATAAGTAAATAAATAATAACTTTATTATTGCCTCTAGGGCATATTTCCTTCAGTCTCCCACTTGCACTAGAGTGAATAATCTAGTTCACATCTTTATGTGATTAGTTCACATCTCCATGTCACTAATACTAAAGTCAATAATCTAGTTCACATCGCTATGTGATTAACACCCAAAGAGTGATCATGTTTTGTTTGTGAGGGAAGTTTAGCCTACGGGTCTGCAACATTCAGATTCGTATGTATTTCGCAAATTTCTATGTCTACAATGCTCTACACGGAGCTACTCTAGCTAACTGCTCCCACTTTCAATATGTATCCAGATCGAGACTTAGAGTCATCTAGATCGATGTAAAAAGCTTGCATCGACGTAACTCTTTACGACGAACTCTTTTTATCACGTCCATATCCGAGAAATATTTCCTTAGTCCTCTAAGGATAATTTTGACCACTGTCCAGTGATCTACTCCTAGATCACTATTGTACTCCCTTGCCAGAAAGATGCTAAGGTATACAATAGGACTGGTAAACAGCATAGCATACTTTATAGAACCTATGACTGAGGCATAGGGAATGACTTTTCATTCTCTTTCTATTTTTTGTTGTGGTTGGGTTTTGAGTCTTTACTCAACATCACACCTTGCAACATAGGCAAGAACTCCTTCTTTGACTGTTCCATTTTGAACTACTTAAAATCTTGTCAAGGTATGTAATTGAAAAAACTTATCAAGCGTCTTGATCTATCTCTATAGATCTTGATGCTTAATGTGTAAGCAGCTTCATCGAGGTCTTTCTTTGAAAACTCTTTTCAAGCACTTATTTATGCTTTCCAGAAAATTCTACATTATTTTCGATCAATAATATGTCATTCACATATATACTTATCAGAAATGTTGTAGTGCTCCCACTCACTTTCTTGTAAATACAGGCTTCACCGCAACTCTGTATAAAACCATATGCTTTGATCACTTTATCAAAGCATATATTCCAACTCCGATATGCTTGCACAAGTCCATAGATGAATCGCTGGAGCTTGTTCACTTTGTTAGCACATTTAGGATCGACAAAACCTTCTGGTTGCATCATATACAACTCTTAAGAAATCCATGAAGGAATAGAGTTTTGACATCCATTTGCCAGATTTCATAAAATGCGGCAACTGCTAACATGATTCGGACAGACTTTTAAGCATCGATACGAGTGAGAAAATCTCATCGTAGTTAACACCTTGGACTTGTCAAAAACATTTTTCGCGACAATTCGAGCTTTGTAGATAGTAACACTACTATCAGCATTCGTCTTCCTCTTGGAGATCCATTTATTCTTAATGACTCACCGATCATCGGGCAAGTCAATCAAAGTCCATACTTTGTTCTCATACATGGATCCCATCTCAGATTTCATGGCCTCAAGCCATTTCGCGGAAATTGGGCTCATCATCGCTTCCTCATAGTTTTTAGGTTTGTCATGGTCTAGTAACATGACTTCTAGAATGGATTACTGTATCGCTCTGGTGCGGACCATACTCTGGTTATCCGATGAGGTTCGGTAGTAACTTGATCTGAAGTTTCATGATCATCATCACTAATTGGTGTAGAGATCACTAGAACTGATTTCTGTGATGAACTACTTTCTAATTCGGGAGAAGGTACAATTACCTCATCAAGTTCTACATTCCTCCCACTCACTTCTTTCGAGAGAAACTCCTTCTCTAGAAAGGATCCACTTTTAGCAACAAAGATCTTGCCTTTGGATCTGTGATAGAAGGTGTACCCAATAGTTTCTTTTCGGTATTCTATGAAGACAGATTTCTCCGATTTGGGTTCAAGCTTATCAGGTTGAAACTTTTTCACATAAGCATCGCAGCCCCGAACTTTTAAGAAACGGCAGCTTATGTTTCTAGCCAAACCACAGTTCATATGGTGTCGTCTCAATGGATTTAGATGGTGCCCTATTTAACTTGAATGCAGTTGTCTCTAATGCATAACCCCAACATGATAGTGATAAATCGGTAAGAGACATCATAGATCGCACCATATCTAATACAGTACGGTTATGACGTTCGGACACACCATTACGCTGTGGTGTTCCGGGTGGCGTGAGTTGCAAAACTATTCCGCATCGTTTCAAATGAAGACCAAACTCGTAACCCAAATATTATCCTCCATGATCAGATCACAGAAACTTTATTTTCTTGTTACGATGATTTTCCACTTCACTCTGAAATTCTTTAAACTTTTCAAATGTTTCAGACTTATGTTTCATCAAGTAGATATACCCATATCTGCTCAAATCATCTCTGAAGGTCAGAAAATAACGATACCCGCCGCGAGCCTCAACACTCATCGGACCGCATACATCAGTATGTATTATTTCCAATAAGTCAGCTGCTCGCTCCATTGTTCCGGAGAACAGCGTTTTAGTCATCTTGCCCATGAGGCATGGTTCGCAAGTACCAAGTTATTCATAATCAAGTGATTCCAAAAGTCCATCAGTATGGAGTTTCTTCATGCGCTTTACACCAATATGACCTCAATGGCAGTGCCACAAATAAGTTGCACTATCATTATTAACATTGCATATTTTGGCTTCAATATTATGAATATGTGTATCACTATGATCGAGATTCAATAAACCATTTATATTTAGTGTATGCCCATAGAAGGTTTTATTCATGTAAACAGAATAACAATTATTCTTTGACTTCAATGAATAACTGTATTGCAATAAACATGATCCAATCATATTCATGCTTAACGCAAACACCAAATAACATTTAGTTTAGGTTCAACACTAATCTCGAAAATATAGGGAGTGTGTGATGATGATCATATCAATTTTGCCCCCCCCCCTTTCCTATTCCAAGAAGGAGAAGGGGAAGGAGGAGGTGGAGAGAAGGAAGGAGAGGGGGGCCGCCGCCCCTTCCCCTTGTCCAATTTGGATTGGGGCAAGGGGGGCCACGCGCCACCTCCTGGCTGCCCTCTCTCTTCTACACTAAGGCCCATAAGGCCCAATAGCTTCCGGGGGGTTCCGGTAACCCCCGGTACTCCGGTATATGTCCCAAACCTCCTGGAACCCTTCCGGTGTCCGAACATAGTCATCCAATATATCGATCTTTACGTCTCGACCATTTCGAGACTCCTCATCATGTCCGTGATCATATCCGGGACTCCGAACTACCTTCGGTACATCTAAACACAAAAACTCATAATATCGATCGTCCCAGAACTTTAAGCGTGCGGACCCTACGGGTTTGAGAACTATGTAGAAATGACCAAGACATGTCTCCGGTCAATAACCAATAGCGGAACCTGGATGCTCATATTGGTTCCTACATATTCTACGAAGATCTTTATCGGTCAAACCACATAACAACATACGTTGTTCCCTTTGTCATCGGTATGTTACTTGCCCGAGATTCGATCGTCGGTATCTCAATACCTGGTTCAATCTCGTTACCAGCAAGTCTCTTTACTCGTTTCGTAATGCAACATCCTGCAACTAACTCATTAGTCACATTGCTTGCAAGGCTTATAGTGATGTGCATTACCGAGAGGGCCCAGAGATACCTCTCCGACAATCGGAGTGAAAAATCCTAATCTCGATCTATACCAACTCAACAAGTACCATCGGAGACACCTGTAGAGCACCTTTATAATCACCCAGTTACGTAGTGATGTTTGGTAGCACACAAAGTGTTCCTCCGGCATTCAGGAGTTGCATAATCTCATAGTCAGAGGAACATGTATAAGTCATGAAGAAAGCAGTAGCAACAAACTAAATGATCATCGTGCTAAGCTAACGGAATGGGTCAAGTCAATCACATCATTCTCTAATGATGTGATCCCGTTTATCAAATGACAACTCATGTCTATGGTTAGGAAACATAACCATCATTGATTCAATGAGCTAGTCAAGTAGAGGCAAACTAGTGACAATCTGTTTGTCTATGTATTCACACATGTATTAAGTTTCCGGTTAATACGATTCTAGCATGAATAATAAGCATTTATCATGATATAAGGAAATAAATAATAACTTTATTATTGCCTCTAGGGCATATTTCCTTCAGTGGCATGCGCTCGTTCCACAGAGCGGCCCTAACACGAAATTCCATAGTCTGTCCTGTAGCACGAGTGGTTTGTAATGCAGGGTGGGTTGTGTGTTGTTGGCTAAACGTACGTGACACCTATATTATCTGTTCCTGCCATCCGCAAAGCACGCGCATTATCAACTATGACCTGGGCATCAAAGACCGCCGGCTAGTGCTGCTGGGGCGGTTGCCGTTCCCTCTAGCGTCGTGCACTACTCAAAACAGCGGGAGACTCCCCATGCCAGCTTCTACTGTGAATCGGATGAGGAGTAGAATGAAGCTGGTTCAGGTTATGCGAGTAGTTTGCCTGCTGCACGACTGTTGTTTTTAGCATCTTGATTGCATTCCTGGCTTCCAACTCCATCGGGCTATTTTTGTTGATTGGGATTGTAGCTAGGTTGTGACTCACTGCGAGTACATTGTCATCCGGGTCCGAACAATGAACAGATGGTGTCTAGTAACGCCTAGGCTGATACTGGACCGACAATCATTGACGAGTCGGTAGCTGCAATTAGCTTGTATTCAGGGGGCATCTTGGATCCATTGGGGTATGGTGGGTCCTGCACCTTTTGCGCTTGTGCCGACTCCTTGCACCGCTGGAGGAGGCGGGTCTCGCGATGTTTGGAACAACCGTGTTGGCTCCATGGTTATTGGAAGCTAACTTGGAAATCTTCTTTGATGCACCGCAGGCTCCTTGTTTTGACGGAAACTAAGATGGATTGCCTCTATCTCTAGACTCTCAGCCTCCTGAAGTGCCTCAGTCCGGGCCTCAGCTAGACGTGCATTCTCTGTGTTGATGTCCTCCTTGTTGGCCAGCTACTCATGACACTTCATGATCTCTGCATTGTGCGTGTTCGCATTCTTTGGAGTTACTGGATCTGCAAGGAGTGTGCCGAGAGTGGTCATCATCTCAGTCAGGGCCTGAGCCCATGTTCTTCCAGAGCTAGCTGCCACCAGCGCAGTCGTTGCAGCTCCCGGATCATTGGACAGTTGACCGAGCGAGACCTGAGCCGGGTTCACTACAACAAAAACTGCCAGTAGAGACGTCAAATTTCATACCTAGGGACGTGTTATTTCACCTCTAGGCAACTGTAGAGTCGTTTTAGTAAAGCGTCTTTGAAGCGTCTTCCCACGGACCGTCTCAAACTAGGTAGACACACTTGCTAAGCGTCTTTACATGACATGGGACGCTATATAGGAATGTTCAATATCATGTCTACACAAGTAGAGACGTTATGTTAGACATGCTCATATCACGTCTCTACTCACATAGACATGTTTCATTTGCGTCTCAAGACCAGGTGAGGCGCTTGTGTAAATACGTTCATCATGGGCCCAGTACTTTATACACGTCATGTAGAGACATTATATTTATCTTAAAATGTACATAAGCGACTCCGTACAAATGAAATATTTTACTTTAAATATGGTTTGATTTATTTCGAATTTGTATTTCATCATTTCAAATTCGATCATTTGATCATGACATGGCCGCACATGCAGATTAATTCAATAATATCATTATATGAAGGCACCATTCCACGTCGTAGACTGCATTTGCAAACATCGCATTATCAAAATTGGCAAGCTGAGTAGATACTTACACCAAAGTTCACAACTGAATAATAACAGACATTCATACAGAACATACAAATAAATAAGAAATATCCTATAGTCTAGAACTATGTTTCTCAATTAAGCTAAAATATAACATAAGGAACACTACTTGTTCATTCACAAACTAATCCTGGCTCCCTTTTCAAATCCTGAACTACCCAATTACTCCTGGCTCCCTTAATGCACTCTCTTTCCAAATCCTGAACCGCCCTGGAAAAGCAAATGAACAATGTTTTTAGACAAGTGCAAGATAAGATGTTCTTTGATAAATTATAAGTGTATCATACAAATGCTTCGTTGGAGTGGTTGGCTTAGTTTTTTTCTTACCTAAAAACAGCCACAAAGATTTTGATAACTAAAGTATCTTAAATGTGGATATTGGAGCATACTTGATGGTTGTATGGAAACATACTTACATGTGAGGAAGGCCAAGCAATAACATAACCAACATCTCCTGCTGTTTGGAGTTTTTCATATGGTCTAACCAGTTCTCATCTCCTAGATTGAGCTACGGACAGAGACTGCAACATATTGTTCTCCAAGCATGTTTCCTTCAACCACATATGTTCTATCTTTACTCCCTAAAATTCCATTGGCCAAGGGTTTGTTTTTGTTTCTCGAATTGATCGAAAAGAACAAGACTTCAGTTTTATCCCACTTTTGCAAGAAATGGAACATTTGCTATTAATAAAACTAGGAAGATTTCACTTTACGCAAAGAAGGACAATTTCATAGAGAATTAGACCAACTACAATTATACAACCGTTTGGATACCTAGCATATATGTACCTGCTTATTGACTTGGTGAAAACCACCTAGCCTGATTGCACTGTTATTTTCAGTATGAGCATTATGCAATTAAATAGTAAGAGTTATGAATGGAGAGATATAATCAGCTCAAGAATGATAATTTCCAAGAGTTCTGATATCATGTACTAGGAATGCACGAAGCAGCCCTATTCTACACATACTTTTGATCAGCTTAGATTAAGGTTTTGTTACAACATAATAATTTATTTTGAAAGCTAAACATGCATGGATGATGCAAACAAATGAAGTACTCGTCATGTAAACTAGAAGTGTACGTGTGTTTTCTGTGCTGGCCTATAGTGCTGAGTGATCTTGCGATGTTGTTTCCATCATATATTCATTGTACAATAATGTAAAGCAATGCTAGCATGCCAGGCCCGAAACAATTTAAGTTCATTTATGTGATTATAAATTATCAAATGTAACCGTGACCATAAATCAATGGATTATGACATGTTTAATCATAGTATATCAGTTGCTAGCCGATTTTTGGAAGTTAAAAAAATAACCATTAATCATGAGACAAATAAAAAAGTGGACTTCATGAATTTTATCATCAAACTGCATGAGCAAAATAGCTTGCCATCTAACCTTACACCTCCAGTTCGTGCTTCCTTTGAAATGCTCTCCCCTGAAATGGACAAAGAGATTGTAAATAATGTGCATGCTTTATCAAAAGGTAACACCTGTTGGGCGTGAAAAACATGACCATTTTTCAGTCCCAGGAATGGCAACATCGTTAGACATTTATGTTTCTCCTAGAGATAGCAAGGCTAGTATACAGGCCACTGAAGTAGCTAAATAATGGACGATGAATGAAATCAAATTATTCGCTATAGGCAGAATTAAACTAAGAGATAATATCATCAATCGCAAACGATAGCCATTATCAGATAAGGACTGCCAGATAGCAGAAAGAAGAAAATCCTCTTTCGAAACAGGAGAAGCAGAGCCAAATCACCAGGGTAACACCTATATAACTCTGTTCTACTTCTGCACATATATAGTGAACATTTCATTAAGCAAACAATTACCATATTTGCATATTATCACTGAAATAGTTGGTTTCAAACAATCATATATTTTCTCCCTATCTTTTCTTTTCTTTGCTGAACTAGATGTACTATTCATGTTCATAACAAAAGATACATTATTCTTCTATTCTCTAGTTCACTAAGGTGATGAAATAAATTTAAGTAAAATATGTTATGTGATCTTTTATTTTTTTTATTTCCTGGGTGAAACAAAACATGCTATGTGATTGTTGAATACATGGATGCGCCATTTTCGTGTCATCTGTCTATATGATTTTACTTGGTTGTGTGATGTGACAATTCTCAAAATGTTATCAATTTTCTACTAACTTCGAATCTTAATTCCATTTGTTTCAAAATGCAGGGGGGCGGCTGTGGGTTGTGGTAGACCAATTTGTACGGCTTGCCAGAAAGCAGCAACTACGAACAGACAAGGGAGGAGGCTAGACAGACCTTCAAAGGAAATTGTTTGTCCTGTATGATCGCATCACTTGGGATCAAGTGGAGTGAGTCCAATAAATAGCACTCAGGCATGAAACGTCAGAGGTCAAATCACGCGCTGGTAGCTCCAAGGCAACAACGTCGATGGCAACCAATCCCCGCACGACGACTAGAGTTTTGCCAGGAGGGACGTGCGCAAGGGCGGATGGCAAAACGGCGACAAGGAGCCGAGCCAAAGGTGGTCTCCAGCGCCAACACCGCCGCCCTGCAAAGCCGTCATTGCCACGCAACAGGTTGTACGCCAAACATGACGAGCATTGTACATGCTGGTAGTTTTTCACCTCTCCTCAGGATCTGTAAACAACACGCAACCCAACCGAGAAGCAATCAAACCGAGAGAACTGTATGTACGCCCAACGTTCAAAAGATTTTTTTTATTGATGTGAATATCTACTCTACTCCTACCACGGAGCAGGGAACCTGCAGTTTGCAGAGTCGAACAACAAAAATTGACAGCGATTAAGCAGGAAATCAATTTACTACATAAGTTTGAGACACTAGAAGAATTCGAGGATTTTCCGTACCAGCTTGAGCGATCAGATCACAATGTGCAGGGGCACGACGAATCTGGGGTGGCTACCCAAGGCGGCACAGATGCACGCCCGTGCTTTCTCTGCATATTCCACCTGTAGGTTGAAGACGAAGATGTTCCTCGTAGCAGATGCTTCCTCCGACCTTAATCTGCACATCCCCGGCCCCGCCGCCGGCCAACTCCGCCGCCCTCGTCCCCTCCATCCTCGCCCAAAACCTAACCACGCAGCCGGGATAAGATCGCGGCGCACCGCAGCATCCCCTCCTTATGCTTCCTCCGGTGCCCGATTGAGTGGCCGGTAGCCACGCCCCTCGGCGGGCACAAGCACAACCCCAAGCTCGCGTCGCGCCGGCCGCCTCAGCGCCGCAAATCCCGCCCGAGAAGTGGGACCACGGCTACCTGCAGGGCAGAAACAGAGCGGAGAGGTCAGGATTCGCCGGCCCGGGCAGCGGAACGGCACGCCCGCACCAAATCACGGCCACCAGAACGAACCGCGGGATTAGAGACGCCGCCGCCGCCTCATGTGCACCGCCACATCTGGAGGGGGTGGACGAGGAAGAAGAAGCCCTGAGGCACCCGCCGGCCGGTCTCTGTCCCCCAACCTCCGTCGCATCAAATCGCTCGCCACCCATCGAGTCTCCCTCAAGTCTGCCACCAAACGAATCGATCGCCGCCCCTGTGTGGAGGCGATGCACATCACTGGCCAGGGAGGGATCCCATTAGATGGATTAGGAGGTTGGAGAAGGAGATAAGTGGGGAGATGGCCGCGTGGGTGAGAGAAAATACATACAGGGAGATATTTTCTGACGGCAAATAGGAGCGCCAAGGGTCAAAATATTTCCTCCAAACGAAATTCAGGAAAACATAATTTTTATCATTTAGAAAAATGACAATTTGTTTCTGTTATTATAGATAAAACAACTAGAAAATGGGTCAATGCTCATACATTTGCTCTGTTATTATTTTTTGCATGTATGCCATTAAGAAGCACACATTAGCCCCGTGTCGCTCCACACGAGCGACATAGGCGGTGAACCTAGCCACCATCAACAGCCGGTTCTTCCGCCGTCTTCCCCTCTCACGACCGCCTTGGTGCGACGCCGGGGAAAGCCCGTGTGGCAGCGGCAGCGACATGCTTCTTTTTCATATAGCGGGCGTCCTCATGGCTGGCTCGTGCAGTGCCCGCGAATGGACATTGCGTGTTCTGTGCGGGAGAGATGAAGCTCCTCTCCTTTGGTAGAGAGGCGGATCCGGGGCCCTCGCGCCTAGATCTGGTGTGCGGGCGGCAGTCGGCCAGCCTAGGCAGCCCTGGCGGTGTGGGGTGGTGTGGTCGGTGCTTTGCCTGGTCTGATCAGGCATAGCATGGGCCTCACAAGGGTGTGCGCGGCCCGATGGTGCTCTGGTCGTGGTCGGGACGTGGTGAGTCTGCGGGGAGGTGCAGCACAAGTGGCTCTGCGGCGAGGTTCTACCACCGTGAGGTCACTCGACGACGTGGTGAGGGGCTGATGCTCGGGCTACGTGGTAGTCCGGGGGTGGCGTGGTGGAGCGGCTCGTAGTGATGGAGCAGAGGCACATAGGCGAGTGTTGGATCTTCTGCATTCTCCGGCACACGCGCGTGGAAGCCTGGTCATGGCTGGAAACGAAGGTGCTTCATGGCCTTGGGTGGCATATCTCTGGTCCATGGTCGTGTGGTCGTCGGTAAGGATTGGTTCGTGATACATCCAGTGACTGGACTTTCGGTCGGCGGTTGGTAGATCTAGCGGCTGTTGTTGGTCTGCGGCCTCCGCAAGGTGCGATTGGTTGTTCCGACGATGACCTTCTTCGATTGCAATTTGGCTCGGTGGTGGTGCTAGGTGGGCGTTGTTGTGAGATGATGTGTGGATGAGGTGATGTTGGGAGCTTGGGTGAAAGCCCTGTCTTGGTTGTGGGCGTGACCAACGATGGCGGCGACCGTGGTCGTTGCTTATCTTCTAGGAGGCATCGTTGTATTGTTGCCACACCACTCCGGCGCTGATCGTTGTAGCTCCGGGGGAAACCATTGATCTAGTTTGATCAGATGATGGTGGCGCTTTCGTTTCGTATCCTCCCCCTCCCATGGGTGCTTCGTCTTTGGAGTTGGGTATTGGCGAGCTGGGTCAGTGGAAGATAGCAGTGTTCGCGTCGAGGCTTCTGTTGAAACGATGATGAGGGGAGCAATATCGGAGACTTGGCTATGGTTGAGGAGCAGTCGACTCTTCTCCAACGGCTTGTTTGTTGCTGTGAAGCCAAAGTTGTGGTGGTGGAGTCTCGATGGCATACAATGACAGGAGCAATTGGTTCGTTCAATGATCGTCTACGACACTAGTCGTGCCTAGTTCTTCTTCGTGATTCTCCGTTAGAGTCAGAGTTGTCATGTCTGGTCGTAGGAAGCTGAGTTCTGGTGCAGATCTTCATACATCTCCACAAGGCCTGTACAATGTGGTTTGGGTCGATGATCGCCTACGGCGAAGTCGAAGTCGTTGGCTCAGGGTTAGGGATGGCGAGGACGCCTCTAGGGAGGAGTGATAACGATGCCACATCCGTGCTGTGTCGATGAGGCTCTCTTTGGAGTAGTGTGCGGTGGGGTATCTTATGTGTGTCGCTCAGCGGTTGTGTTGGTTTTTACCCGGTTCTTCACAATTAATCAAGCAATTAGATTTTCGCTCAGTTTTCCCCAATTAAATGAGCAACTCTCCTTTTCTTGTTAATGAAGCAGGAATCCTATCATTTGGAGAAAAAATTATTTATTCCACATATTTTTTGAAGTGAGCTTATTAGATAAAAATAATAATTATATCAAAATATGATTATAATGTTCCTATGTACAATGTCGACCATAAGGAGGAAGGGCATGGTGGCACAATGAGATCACTAAAATTGACGTCGACCCGGTGTGAACGGCGTGATGAACGCGAGACGAGCGGCTACATCGAATAAAGTTTTCTTTCTTATTATTATTTCCTTATTTTCTGCTTCTTATTATTGTTGTTTTTAGTCTCTTTTTTTCATTAATTTTTTCACTTCTTTTTCATAAATACAGAAAATGTTCCAAATTTACTTTTTCAAGCTCTCCAAAATTGTTCTGACATTCATAAATTTTGTTCGCATTCTCCAAAAAAATATCAGTTAAAAAATGCTAGTTCTCAAAAACATGTTCAGTTTCAAATTTTATTCACAATATTCAATAAATGTTCGAAAATACAAAAAAAATCAGAATTTTCGACATTTTTTCATGTTATCAAACAAATCCCTTCTAAAATAAATTTTCATGTTTTTTTAAAAATTAGTTATTTTCAAAAGAAATGTCTAGTTTTTAAGAAATGTTTGCAATTTTAAATTGCACTCTAAAAAATATTTGAGGATTTTTTCTAAAAAATTTATGAGTATTTCAAAATTTATTCATGTTTTCAAAAATTATTTAGAATTCAAAAAAAATATTTTCAAAAAAATTCTAGTATTAAATGTAGTTATCATTTTTAAAAACATTTGACATTTCAAAATTGTTGGCAGTTTAAAAAATAAACAGAAATGTATCCGAGTCTCGCCGCTGCAGTGGTTATTCAATACTTGCGATAGTAACAATTTTATTCACAATATTCAATAAATGTTCGAAAATACAAAAAAAAATCAGAATTTTCGACTTTTTTTCATGTTATCAAACAAATCCCTTCTAAAATAAATTTTCATGTTTTTTAAAAATTCGTTATTTTCAAAAGAAATATCTAGTTTTTAAGGAATGTTTGCAATTTTAAATTGCACTCTAAAAAATATTTGAGGATTTTTTTCTCAAAAAAACATATGAGTATTTCAAAATTTATTCATGTTTTCAAAAATTATTTAGAATTCCAAAAAATACATTTTTAAAAAAAAATTCTAGTATTAAATGTAGTTCTCATTTTTGAAAATATTTGACATTTCAAAATTGTTGACAGTTTAAAAAATAAACAGAAATGTATCCGAGTCTCGCCGCTGCAGTGGGTTATTAAATACTTGCGATTGTAACAATTTTATTCACAATACTCAATAAATGTTCGAAAATACAAAAAAATCTGAATTTCCGACTTTTTTTCATGTTATCAAACAAATCCCTTCTAAAATAAATTTTCATGTTTTTTAAAAATTCGTTATTTTCAAAAGAAATGTGTAGTTTTTAAGAAATGTTTGCAATTTTACATTGCACTCTAAAAAATATTTGAGGATTTTTTTCTCAAAAAAATATATGAGTATTTCAAAATTTATTCATGTTTTCAAAAATTATTTAGAATTCCAAAAAAAATACATTTTCAAAAAAAATTCTAGTATTAAATGTAGTTCTCATTTTAAAAAATATTTGACATTTCAAAATTGTTGGCAGTTTAAAAAATAAACAGAAATGTATCCGAGTCTCGCCGCTGCAATGGGTTATTAAATACTTGCGGTTGTAACAATCACCAACAGTCCTCTGTTCCATTCGCTAGCAGCGGAAGTTCAACAACGCTATGTCCCGAGTTCAAGTTCCCCAACTACTCCATTTTTGGGATTTTTATGCCGCGTGTTAAAAAACTCTCATTGGGTCTGGTGGGCTGGCCCAGTCGTCTGGACCCTTTGTGTCGCACTCCTATATAACGCAAGGTCCGGGAGGTGCGCGCGATGAGATTTCTGTTCCGTGTTTCATCAAAAAAAAATTGAGCTTCGTCTAGAGATTTCTGTTTCGTTTGTGGGCAGAGATGGGCATGCCATTTTCGATCCGTGTTTTGTCCATCTTATTAGCTGATTTTATTTGCAACCTACTATTACAAGATTATATGTTATTACTCTTAGAAATGATTATAGATTATTTTTAAACTCTTCTCTAGCCATAGCGTTGTATTCTAAAACGTCTCAAAAATCGTTCCAATGTATTTACACATGAAAATAATAATGAATATGATGCACCTGTAAAAGTGAAATTTGTGACACTATACATATCGTTCTAAAAAGCGTCTCCACATAATAGGTACTTCTAAATGTAAGGACAAATATAAAAGCGTCTGAGGAAAAGCGTACCTACTGATATATTTTGTTGTAGTGGTTCTGGCTAGTAGATGTGTCTATGACCAAGTTCCCCAGCGCATCGTAGCGGGGGTGATTCTGGTTTCCTGCCATGAAGATTGTCGCGTGACGAGGTGGCTCGTAGGATTCTAGACAGAACTCATCATCTGAGTACCCTCCTAGCCGTTCATCAAAAAGCGGAAGTATAGACTTGGTCTCCCCAAGTGATGACTCTTTGTTTGAATAGGCAAGTGTGTCCCCGCTGGACACCGAATTAGTGGCCGGGTCAAGCTCCTGCGTGACTCCGCTGATGAAGCTGACGAATGCACTGGTCTGGCCGGGTTTGGTCCTGCGAGCGGATTCGACAAAGTCGTCAATGTCATCTGGCTCTAGGCCAGACCCGCCGATGATGTCGATGAACACACGGATCTTCCGAAGGGGGCCCGGTATCCTGACTCGATAGAACCGGCCCTGGGACCCTAGCCAGCATCATTGATGTAGAGCTGGCCGTGCTGACTCTTTGTCATCTGATCGATCGCGTAACCCTCAATCCTTCGAAGGGCTCCCTTCAAGAACTCAACACACTGTGCGCTAGCCCCACGGTGGACACCAACTGTCATGGTTTTGTCACGACAGATATCCTTGTGAGATAACTAAGTTGCAAGGCCATCGTTAGTAGGTGATGACTTGAACGTGGTTGGTCGGAATCAAGGGACGCAAATTTACCCAGGTTCGGCCCCTCATGATGGAGGTAAAGACTTACTCCTGCTTGATTGATATTGATGACGATCTCAATTACAAGGATCTACTTTTGCTACCTAGCTTTCTAGAGTTTCTATCCTATCATTTGACGTCCTAGGAACCCCCTTTATATAATAGGTTGGGCTCCTAATTTGCAAAAGATTCTGGGTCGTACTCATAACCCGTATCCTACTCTAACTCTTATTTGACTTTCTGTGCTTTCTAAGTTAATAGAGTTTCATTTTTGGGCCTTCCTGTAAGCCGGCATTCACAGGTCGGGTCTTCTTTCCAGGCCCCTGGCCTTTCTCCCTCTGGTAAAACTCCTTTGAGACTCGAGAGTGGGTGACGCCCCAAACCGGGCCAGGGAGACCAGGTTTAAAACCGAGTTACACCACGCCGGGTCTCATCTCTTGGGAATATCAACATACCCCCATGTAAACCCTATACCTCTCCTGTCTATATAAAGGGAGGTCTAGGATCTCATTCATCCATCCAATATCAGATCTAACTCTTGGTAGACATCCCGTACACCATTGTATTCCTCTGCACGAGGTATCCCCTCACCATGAATAATAAGAAGCAACATGATGTAGGGTATTAGTCTTCGGAGGCCTAAACTTGGGTAAGTTGTGTGTGCAGACTCCGTCCCGTTACTTCCAATCTCGTAATGAACCCTACCAAGGGGTCTGATGGTATTTTGCTCCGCCAACGGCATTGTCCTATAGGTCTGGAGCTTTGTTGCAGATCTCATCGGGTGGCGGCTAATTTGGGCAGCGGGTCGTGTGGAAAATGTATCTGTATGGAAGAGCTAGATGAGAAATACTTTCCACTTTGAGTCAAAAGTCCATGCTACATGAACGGTGTTTATGACCTTGACGAAAATTACTTATCTTGAGTTAATACACCAAAATTGGTTATTACAATTGATCCACAAAAGGAACTGATCACTACGATAAGTCCAACGATGGGAGGTGGAGAAGGAGGAAGCGAGCTTCTTCCTGGGGCAGCCTTGGTTCAATTGATTGGTCGAGGATGGTCACCGTAGTGACGCGGAGTCGAGGGACACAACGAATGCACGAGCTGGGCTTTTCGGCCACAGAGGATGATGACGGTGGCCTGCAGGCATGCTTGGATGTGGCCTGCGAGGGAGGAAAGAGAGGGCGAGAGAGTGTGGTGGCGGTGAGTGGAGGAAAGCGGGTAGGGTTAGGGTTTGTAGGGGAAGGTGATTATCAGGGGGAGTGAGGCGTAGTGGTTGGCTCTCCCACTGGTTGACGTTGCCTAGAGCAGAGAGAGAGCACGCCTCCTGCGTTACCCCTCCGATGAAGACCACAAAGAGGGGCACATGGGTGGGCTTGGGCCCGATGGTGATTAGGTGGAACACGTATGTGCGCGAGAAAGACTGAGAGAGAGAGAGAGAGGAAATGTTGTAGCCTGGTACCCATGGGTTGCGTTGTGTTGAGGATTTCCCATTTTCTAAAAACAAAAAATAAAATAGGTATGAAAAGAATTATTTGGAGGACCAAATAATTTCCAAAAGGGATAAATTTTTTGGTTGGCTCTCTGAGTTATTCCAAAGCTCCGCTAAAATTTTCAAAAGGCTATTAGCAAGGGTTGTGAAGAATTTGAAAAGGAGATAAAAGGGAAAATGAGTGGTTTGAACTAGGACCATGAGAAAGAAGCGGATTGAAATTGTGAAACAATTTGTGCACCATTTAGAAGTTAAATAAGGCCATGTACAAAGTGCGGAGGCGAGCCTTGATGCGGAACATCAAAAGGGAGAAGGCTTTGGATATTCACCATTTAATAAAATGAAAAATTAAAATAGGGATTGTGGGTTTAATAAACTATCAGAATTAATTTTTAAATAATGCAATATGATACATATGCAATGCTTATGATGCATAAAAAATATAATAGGCAAGAAAATATTTAAGATATTACTCTGGGATGTTATAGGATCGCCCTCCTCCTCCTGTTCCATCTCCTCCTGCAAGCCCGGTTTCGGAGAGCTCGGAGGTTGGCCCCGCCTCGTCGATAGTTCGTGGCGCAGACCTGTGTCGTGATTTTTGCGACACATTTCGCCATGAGCTGTTTGTACCACATGACCAACTTGTGCACCATGACGAAGCACGATAGAACGCGAAGGAGGGACCGGGCGGAGGTAGACAGACTAGGGGGCTCAGGCAGTGGGAGGATGGGATCAAAGGTGCGATTTTTTGGGAGGGGAGGTGGCATCCAACTTTAAATATTCGGGTAGGTGAAGCGGCGAAGGTTGGATGCGAGCAACCGGAGTAGGTCTCTCGGGGGGCGGATGGCTGGGGAGAATTTTTGAGGTGGGTCAGGGGTCTAGGAGTGCATTGTGGGAACTTTCGGATTCCCTAGGGCTTCGCCAATTGGAGTCGGTTTGTGGATTTTTGAACGCCTGAACCTGTCCGGCTTAATTTGATTATCCACATTGAATGGTTAAAATGTTCAAATGGTCTGATCAGGACCCAAGATCATAATCTCTTCCTTCCCCTCATGCTAAGGTGGCTACGGCAAAGTACTCCTCCCCTCGAAGCTCCACCGGCCAACCAGTGGATTCTCCTCTCCTCCATTTGCCGCTCTAGCGGCTGGTGACGGGAGGAGAACCCCGGTGCCTTGACTCCGGCTAATAGTCTAGGTTAGCATTTTTTCCTTGCACGGGTGACGCTCAGATGGATGACGACGCTTCATCTTCAAGTTGGTCTTCCATTGTTCGTTCCTCCTCGAAATCGCTCGTCAGGGTGAAGTCGCCGAAGCTCTGGCATAGATTACTGCAGTCTCTTCAGGCGACAAGGTTAGAATTTCTCGCCAAGCGTGTGCGATGGCGAGATCCGGTGTGAGGTGCTTCAAATCAATTTAAGGGTTCAACGACGCTGACCACGGCTCCCTGACGCTGGTTCTTAGGGGCACGTTCATGAAGACTTCGTGGCTCATTGACAAGTTTAGGCGGACTCCATTATCAGGGCGGCGATAGCGATGCCTCATCGGCTCTTCTGACGGCAGCAGTGGTCGTTCGGTGGTCCAAAGACCTTGATCTAATTTTTATTATGTTTAGGGTACTTTGTAATTCCAATGAACTTTTATTCGATATCTAGGTATTAAAAAAATATCTAAACCTTTTTTTAACATAGTATAATTGGAGATGCTCACATGCACTCACCCCAAAAACACATGCACGCATCTTCTACACCTATGAGAGCCTTCAAGACACTGAGCCGACATAAAATCTTAAAATTGATGAAATCGTCATAAACACCTTTATAGTCAACGAAAACATCTCCTCACACCGAATGCACATAGTCGGAGTCACTAAAATAAATTTAAAAAATCATGACCACCGGTGTCAAGTATAACATGAACTCCGGTATCCACCGCAAGAAATCAAAACATCTCGCGCATCTGGGTACACATCGTGACGTCCACCGTCGACATAGCCCCCTGGGTGCGTGCGGTCGCGCAGTTAACGACGCAGCGATTCCGGGTGGCCCACGTAGTCGGCAAATCGTACGTGTGGGTGGGTGGGTGCGCCGGGGAGCGAGCCAGATGCGCTGAAGGCACAGTCTCGCCCTGTGCAGCCATGTGGCGGGGGGCAGCAGCCATCGAGCGATCGCCTCGCGTGCCACTGAACTGAATCGATCCATGAGTCATGTCTGCCGCGTCGTACGACCCGTGTGCAGAGGCCGGAGCCCTTGCCACTGCCCGCCCAGGCAGGATCCGATGCTGCTGACTAGTTTATCCGCCGATCCGTTCGCGTCCCGACGACGAGGGCCGATAGTACGTCCGGCGAGCTGGTTATACACTGATCACGGATTTGCCAGGACCAGGAAGGAGGCGTTTTGCATCGCGAACCCACGGCGCCAAACTTTCCACCGCTGGCTGTCACGGCATCCCGTGCACCGAAAGTAGCCAATAATGACTCCAGCTAGTCTCGTACGGTCGGTGCCCGGGCTTGGCCGGTGAGTTTTCTTCCCAGGAATGGACGGTGAAAAAGAAACCAAAAGGCCGACACGCCACCGGCATTTGCCCACGAAAGCGCTCATCAAAGCGAGAAAGCAGAAACAAAAGAACGGCCAGCCCGATCGATCTGATTAGAAGCCCTGGACATCGGGGTGGCAGTTTAATCAGTCCGCTCACCCCGCCGGACTCCACGAGAGCAAGGAAACCCCACCCGCTTTGCTAGGTTCGGCACGACGGGCCGGTGAGCGGATAGTCGTTTCGACCCCACATGTCAACATCGGGCTCTCTTTCTAGAGCCCTCTCGTCGTCCTAGTCATGTGCAATCACTCCCCCGACGTGCACCCCTTGATTTAGTAACGAAATCCACCACGAACTCTTATCTTCGTCCGCTACCGGTGATTGAGCATCCGGAAGAATCGATGTTAATGCTTCCTCAAAAAAAAAAGAATCAATGTTAATGCCACACAACCGCTAAAATAAACCCCGGCCAAACATTTGTGGACAAAATGGCTCACGCCACTGTTTCAAAAATCGATCGATCACTTAATCAATCGGTCGAATTATCTCAACCTAAAGTATTGCCGGAGAGCGACGGGCGTGGACAAGCGTCCCGTCGGCAGCGGATGCGGAGGAGAGGCCACGGAGGGAGGCACCCCACCGACCATTCGCACCGGGCCACGCCTCGGTGAGCGTAACTACCCACCACTCCACATGGCGCCCGCCGACCTCTCCCGATGCCGTCGATGGCGCGTCCGCCACGTCGGACTGACCGCCCCACGACATGCGTCGGGGCTCCACTGGCTCACGCGCTGCCCCGTCACGCCATTATTTCCGGCCGACACGCTGTCACTCACGACGTTGAACCGTCCTTCTTTCCTGCTTGTATTGTCCTCACGTACAGCGCTACAGGGCACAGATGTACACCTCTCGGCAGCGGCTCCGGATCGACCTCCTTGACAGCGGCTATATAAGGAAGCCTCTTGGCCAGGACACCTTCATCAGTCACAAAGCCACAAGCCAAGAACCAATACTTGATCTGTTGTTTCCTTTAGCTCCCGGAAGACTTTTCGCTGCACCGACCGATCTCGATCATGGAGGATGAGAGGAGCACCCAGTCGTACCAGGGAGGTGAGGCCGCCGAGCAGGTGGAGGTGACGGACAGGGGCCTCCTCGGCAACCTCCTCGGCAAGAAGAAGGCGGAGGAGGACAAGGAGAAGAAGGAGGAGGAGCTGGTCACCGGCATGGAGAAGGTCTCCGTGGAAGAGCCCGAGGTCAAGAAGGAGGAGCACGTGGATGGCGAGAAGAAGGAGACCCTCTTCTCCAAGCTGCACCGATCCAGCTCCAGCTCCAGCTCGGTAAGTGCAAACATGATTTAATTAGTAGCGTTTTGCTGTATTATTTAGGAGATTATTAGGATATGGCACGGTTGTTGCGATTTCTGACCTCGTGAGTGATCATCTGTACAGTCTAGTGACGAGGAAGAGGAGGAGGTGATCGACGACAACGGCGAGGTGATCAAGAGGAAGAAGAAGAAGGGTCTCAAGGAGAAGCTCCAGGAGAAGCTGCCCGGCCACAAGGACACCGAGGGTGAGCACGTGACGGGCCTACCCGCACCGGCGGCCCCCGCGTCCGTGCAGACCCACCATGACACCGACGTCGTCGTCGAGAAGATCGACGGTGACGTGAAGACAGAGGCGACACCGGCAGTGCCCGAGGAGGAGAAGAAAGGCTTCTTGGAAAAGATCAAGGAGAAGCTGCCCGGCGGCCACAAGAAGCCGGAGGACGCTGCTGCGGTGCCCGTCACGCACGCTGCTCCGGCGCCCGTCACGCACGCTGCTCCAGCACCGGTGCACGCGCCGGCGCCGACCGCCGAGGAGGTGAGCAGCCCTGACGCGAAGGAGAAGAAGGGCCTGCTGGGCAAGATCATGGACAAGCTGCCTGGTTACCACAAGACAGGGGAGGAGGACAAGGCCGCCGCCGCTACAGGCGAGCACAAGCCCAGCGCTTGATCGCCGCCGTGCCCGAGACCCGTGACCGGACCTCGATTGAATTGTTGGCGTGTGTTGTGTTTGCTTTACGTCTAAGTTGGTGTCAAGGTGGGAGGGGTTGATCGTCTTTGAAGGTCCGGTCCGTGAAGCCCGTTGAGTGACGGGTGCTTCTGTTTCAGTCTTTGAAGGTCCTGGATATTGTTAAGCTTGTTTACTTATGGGCACTTGTGTATTGGTTTATTGCTGGGCATTATGCCTTGATATTAAAGATTTCTGCCCAGTACATATTGCTGCATGTTGTGAAGATATATAGCGTATATTGTTGCGGTTTTTTCTTTTGCCGGAAATATATTGTTGTGTTGTGCATGTTAATTGTTGCTCGAAAGATGGTGTTTTTTTCTTGGGACTGTCTATTTAGCACTTGACTATTTTATAATTGGAAAACATTCAAATATCCTGTCTAATAAACAGATGCCACTTGTATGTCCAAAACCAACCCCCACAGGCACTGTCTCGCTATATTTCAAATAAAACGGGTTAGGAAATAAACCCGAATCAAGTAAAGCTGGACCATGACCCGGTCAAGGAACAACAGCCAAAAATTGGCGGAGATCACCGGACAATCTACAGGCCAGGAACACTGGTAATCCTACTCCAATTCTTGACCCCCTTCACCAGCTTCACAAATTCTTCATCCTTCACCCCGCTTCACCTAGAAACATCAGAGAAACTAGTTACAAAGAAATTCCAGAGACAACAGAAAACTGTGGAATGTTTGATTGCTAGCAATTATAAAACTCTGGAATAACAAAAAATTTGCAGTCTAATGCCAAAAATTACAATAGCAAAACAATAGAAATTACACTACAAATCCTGATAGCTGAAAATTAAAGTGCAAACTCTGAAAAAGCATACAGTGGATTTACACCGTAAATACAAACGAAATGACACTGCAAGTTCCCAAGGATTTACATTTGAATAACTGATGAAGTTACACTGTAAACACCCACGAATTACAGTCAAAGTGCCCACTAATTGCATTGTAAATCCCCCGGAATTACACTGTTATTCCCAGGTATCAACGCTCATAAATACACCATAAAATTAGACGTAAAAATCCACTGTGATCTATCTGAAAAATACTCTGTAAGCCCTAAAACAATTACAGTGCTGAAGTATTCAAATTACAGTGTAAATCTGCAGTATATTACAATGTAAGCCCCACAATTCAGAGGTAAAATCCATTGTAATGTATCTAACAAATACTATAAGCCCTACAACAATTACAGAGTAAGACTCTGGTAAATTACAGTATAAGCCCTAAAACAATTACAGTGCTCAATCATATTACAGTGTAAGCCCTACAGCAATTAGAACCATCTTCCGCAAAGTCATTAGGCACGAAGGGGTCTTGCAAAGGATCCACACTCTCAATAGAAGATGCTTCCGGAACATCCTTGTGAGAGACTTTCCGTAGCCTCCCCATAGATAATGAAGCTGAAAACTACAGAGAAGTAACTATTAATACTGATCCAAAATAATAAAATCAAGGCAGGAATTACACAAAAAAATAAAACTAGGGAAATTACATGGTAAAACTTATGCAAACTACACCGTAAAATCAAGGCAGGAAACAAAATTACACAACACTGTAATGCTGATAAAAAATACAGTGTAAACAAGACAGTAATTACACTGTAATACTGATCCCGCTTACACAGTAATACTGGTCCAACTTACAGTGTATAGTGAGGCGGTAAAACACAAAAAAACTAAGCAAACTGACACTGCAAAAATACTCAGAATTATATAGTAACCCAGAGGGGCTTTCCACTGTAAATCAAGGCATGAATTACTGTGTAATCAAGGCAGGAATTACAGTGTAATCAAGGCAAGAATTACAGTGTAATAACTGATGCAAATTACAGTAAAAAACTATGGAAATTACACTGTAATGTTGATGCAATTACATAGTAAACAAGACAAGAATTACAGTGAAAAGTCTGAACAAAATACAGTGTAAATACTCAGAATTATAGAGTAACCCGGAGGGGCATTCCACTGAAAATCAAGGCACGAATTACAGTGTAATCAAGGCAGGAAATAAAGTGTAATAAATGATCCAAATTACAGTAAAAAAACTGGGGAAATTACACTATAATACTAATGCAAATTATATAGTAATCAAGGGTAGGAACTACACTGTAATGCTGATGCAATTTGCATAGTAAGCAAGGCAAGAATTACAGTGAAAAGTCTGAAAAAAGTACAGTGTAAAATAGGGCTAAATGGGCACTACAGTGTAACTCTAGGGAGTTACAGTCCAAAAGCACGAGAATTACAGTGGGGGTAATTTAGAGGATTGTATTGCAAAAACCACAAGAAGTTACAGTGCAATTACAGCGTCTTACAATGTACTTTAGAGATACAATATACAGAAATTCAGAAAAACTTCACATCATAGAAACTGGGGTTCAGAGACACATTACAGAGAAAATCTTACAAAAGTAAAACTACGGGGATTACAAATGTAAAATCAGTGCTATAAATACAGTGTAAATCAGAGAAGCATAGCAGTATAAATCTGGGGGGTATTACAGTGTAATTCATAGCTAGCCCAAACTGGACCAAGCAATCAACAAGAAAGGGGAATCCCTATACTACCATACCAAAGAAATTCATAGCTCTTCCCCCGTTTCTACTGGTAATCAATCACTAAACAACTACCAGATGACTGGACTTCAAACTGCAAAGTCTCAGTAGCAATCAAAACAGATCAGTAGCATTCAAACACTAAACAACCACCAGATGATTGAACTTCAACTGCAAAAGCTCTGAATCACACACAGAGACACGCCTGCACACATGAAAAAAACACAAAACCTAACCCCGTCGGAAGACAAACACATCAACGCCCAACCTAACAGTGCCCACAACAAGGAGATCAAATCTAAAACCTAACACCGGAGCAGACATTCTCCATGACGAACTGGCGCGAGCAGAGGGGATCCACGGAGAAGAGGGGATCTGCGGCGAACTGCACAAATGAGCATTGGCTAACAACAAATCGCACTAACCAACCGCTAAAATCATCAAACAGCAACAGGACCTACAACAACAACGCACCAACAAACCTAGATCTGGAAGCTACATGACCAGAACCATACCAAATTGCGCGGGGAAAGGGAGAGCGACAACGACAACTAACCTGGGGAGCAGTGAATCAAAGAGAAAACCCAAGCTCGAGGATAGAGGGATCTCGCAAACACCATGAACCTGACGGAAATCGCCTCGTCTCCCCCTCCGCTCGAGCGCCTCCTCCTATGGCCCCCTCTCTGCCCATCTGCCGTTTCGAAGCATTACCGCCCAAATGAAATTCAAAAAAGGAAAATGAAAGCAGACAAACGGGCGCCGGTAACGGGCAGCCCCATAAAAACCCGGTCCGGGAAAAGAAAACCGCACCCGCAACAAAGGAAACCCGCCTGAGAACAACAACTCTCAGCCCAAATCACGGCGGGCGATCGGACGGCCACAAATTTGAACGACAGCCAATTGAAAAACACTCGAGTGTAAAATAGCAAATCCGTTTTTCTTTGGGAGAGAAATTTTGAAACTATTTATCAATCATTCAATCATGACAGTATAGAGAACACTAGAGATGATAAAGTTTACAACTGAAGAAGATAGTACTTTCAACTTCAACAAACTGCTCTTACTTTTTGTTTTGTTTGTGGTATATGGTAAATTAGTGTCCTCAATTTTCCTTTGTATTTATTTGGATTTACAAGATTTTGAACCGATGCTTTTGAGGCTTTATGTTATAAAATCATGGCAGCTTGCGCATTCGTTAAAGAAATAGTATCGTCATATTATTTTTTCCTCGTGTGCAAGAAGTCATGCAATATTTTTGTAGGCTTTTGGATAAGCATATAGTGGTTTGGCTTCTTTGCTTAAGAAAATACTGACATGGGCTTCTATTCGGGGTCAAAATATACATGGCAGCGGAGGAAAAGGCAAGAATCCCCCTTGACACCGAGGCTCATCCCATCTCTAGCTGCGTCCAGCCCCGCTCCGTGCCGTTGGCCACTCCGGCCGTGGCCGCCACCCCCTTCCCCACCTGTGCCGCCCCGCCCGGGATGCCGGGGCATCCCATGCCGACGATGGATCCGCCCTGATCTCCTGCCTCCTCATCGGCCCGCCTTCAATGCTCCGGCCCCAGGGGAGGCCCTGGACCCCTGGATCTTCCGCCGTTCCTACCTCTCCCCGTTCCCCAACCGCGCTAGAGTGGGGACGCCTCCGCAAATCCTGTTGTGGGGTGCTGACCTCGAGGGCGGCCTCTCGTCCGAACCGATAGATCAGCCCCTCCCCCCTCCCCCCGCCTGAGCAGCACCGGCTCCGATCCATCGTGGTTGTGCCTCCCCCGCCTCCCTCTTCCGGGCCAACCACCATTGATGATGGATGGACGATGTACCAGTCCCGCGGAAGCAAGAAGGCTAGCAAATCCCCGCCGGTCCGCTCGGGGCATCACCGCGGGTCCGGATCCGGGCGCCCCCCCCCCCGCGCCGGGTCGCGAGGCCTTCTTAAGCAAGTTCAGGGGCCTCTGTTTTCGATGCCTCAGCCCGCACCACCGCCGCGTCGACTGCCACAACCCCCTCCACTGCATCATCTGCAAGCGTCCGGGTCACATCGGCAAGGAGTGCCCCCAGAACCGGAGAAACCAAAGGGGGGACGGGCTCCAGGCTCGTCCGGTGCGGGATCGGCTGGTCTTCCCTGCCCAGGCCAGCCCTCCTCCGCCTGCGATGGCTCCGCTGGGCGCTCCCTGCGTCGACCACGGGCGCCGGCCGCGGACCAGCCACAAGGTGATCACCTCCACCCCGGAGATGGAGCAGCAGATCTTCCTGCTGCAGCAGCACGTGGTGGTGGACACCGCGGTGAGTAAGCTGCACGCGGCCAGTCCCCTCTCCATCGGCCGAGCCATCGAGCGGGAATTCCAGATCACCGCACACCTCCTCCGCTTCACCAGACACGATCCTGAGGACTTCTTCATCCACTTCACCATGCCAGGCCACAAAGACCTCGTCGTTCGGCGGGGCTCGGTCGTGGTGGATGGCGTCTCCTTCCTGCTGGAGCCATGGAGGGAGGACGCGCACGCCATCCATGACACCTGGATGCTGCATGTCCGTGTCATCATGGAGAAGCTGCCAATGCAGCTCTGGACCCTGAAGGGCGCGAAGGACGCGCTGGGCGACGCGGTCATCATCGACCGCCTCGACAGCCGTACGTTCGAGCGCGCGGACACGAAGCTGTTCGGCATCTGGGTGTGGGTGTGGCAGCTGCACCACATCCCCACCATGCGGACCCTGTGGAAGCACGCCAGAGGTGCCGTCCGGGTGGAGGAGATGATCGGCTTCTCGCCTCCTAGCCGGGCCATCGCGCCGCCGCCGAACCTGCTGCGCTGGGATGTGCTGGTGCACATCGACCGGGTCGAAGACTGGGCGCCCCTGTCCCCGCGCCCCTCCCACTCCGGGCAAAGCGACCTCCCGTCCTCCTCCTCCGACGACTGCTCGTATCCGCGCTACCCCTTCGCGGGGGGCTGGGTGGCCGACGTGGAGGACGGCAGGCCGTCGCAGGACCTAGGGCCGCGCTTGCGCCCGCCCGCACAAGTGGCGTCCTCGGGCTGCAAGGGCATGCCCTCGGTGGGCCACAGGCACAGCCATGACGACGACGACAGTGGCGGCCAGCGGAGGTCTTGGAAGGACACGCTCCTCGGACGAAGGCGCGACAAGGAGCCGGCCGCACCACCCCCCGCTTCTGAGCGCCGCCGCAGCCGCACCCCAACCTCGCGTCGCGGACACAGCCCATCCAAGGATAGGCGTTCCGACCACGCCCCCAGGGAGCTCCGCTCTGGGGGTGGGGCAGGCTCGAGCCTCTCCCGCGACACGTCATCCTCACGCACGCCTACAACATCTTCCAGCCCGTCGCTCGTGCCGCCCCGCCCTCTTCCTCGGGCTCCGGGCAACGCGCAGGACGATGATCCGATGGTCGCTTTCTTCGACGGGGTCGACAAGGAGCTGCCACCTCTGCCGAGGGTGGACATGAGGGCGGCGACAATGGACAGGGCAGCAACGGCCACCGTGGACAAGCTGCTCAGCTTCACCGACCAGGCGGGCGCTGGCAGCGGCATCGACGACGACACCGACATGGGCCCGACCCTCTCGCTCGCCCGCCACACTCCCAGGCCGGCCACCACTCACTTCATGCAGCTCGGCGCGGTGACCTCCTAGGTGTGCCACATGCAGACCGCCGATGCGGGCGGGGAGGGTGATGCGAGCCAGCTGTTCGTCAACGCCACGCGATCCGTTCTGGGCAAGCCTCCAGCCCGCGCCAAGATGCCTTGCCGCTCCAGGCCTGCCGCGGCACCATCTCGCCAGAGCGCCCGTCAGGCCAAAAACCCGTCCACCGTTCTGGTCAGCCAACGGGCAACGCTCCGCATCGTTCACGGCCTCGATATCCTCGGGCCCAAAGAGACCATGACGGCCATGGCGGCGGAGGCGCTGATCCGCCGGTTCGACGAGCCCCTGTCCGACTCCGACATCAAGGCCATTACGAAGCTCACCAACCTCGACGCCGCAATGCTCAAGATAGCCGCGGGCATGCACGGTCCAGACGGAGAGGCCTTGCAGGCCACCACCTCTCCATGTTAGTGATTCCTTGTCATAGCAGTCTCCGACGACCCCATGCACTAGGATGGGTTGAGTTAGGTTTCATCATGCATTGTAATAGTGTAGGTCTCTTTAGCGAGCGAGGCGTAGTTGTTCGCCGGCGGAATTTGGGGTCTGTTGGTGGCTGCCGGCGACCCCCGGCCCGATGGTGGTGTACCCGTGTTTACCTTCAAGTAGTAGTAGTCGTTGGAGCTATCTTCTGTTTTGCCATGAGTGACAGAAATTGCCCAATAATGAGTTGGAACGTGCGGGGCTTGAACTCGCCGGCCCGGCGAGAAGTAGTTTTGGAGACGGCAGAGGCGCATAAACTAGCCATCCTCTGCCTGCAGGAAACGAAGATCGACGAATGGAGCAGGGCACTAGTTAGGGAAACTGGAGGAGCGCATCTCGCTGACTGCGTCGTCCTCCCTGCCATGGGCACGAGGGGAGGCGTCGCAATCTTCTGGGACAAGAACCGAATAGAGGTGCTCTCGCAGGCCGTTGGCTGCTTTTCCATCACCGCCAAGATCACCATCATCGCTAGCAGTGCTATGTTCTGGCCGACGACAGTCTACGGGCCGGTCGATGACGGAAGGAAAGACGATTTCCTGGCTGAGCTGGCGCGGGCTGCTCCGCCCCAAAACGCCCCTGGCTCATCAACGGTGACTTCAACCTGATCTACGAGGCGCGCGACAAAAACAACACCAACATAAACTGTAGGATCATGGGAAAATTTCGAACTGAGATCGACGCAGCAGGGCTCAAGGAGATCAAGTGCAAGAACAGAAGATTCACGTGGAGCAACGAGCACGTGTCACCAACCCTAGTTAGCATAGATAAATTTTTCTGCACCATGGCCTGGGCCTCCATGTTTCCCTCCTACCTCCTTCATGCTGCTTCCACCTCGTGCTCTGACCACTGCCCGTTGCTGCTGTCAGAGGCGGCGGCCCCTCACCGCGCGGCTCGCTTCCGCTTCAAGTCTTTCTGGCCGAGATTCCCTCGCTTCCACACTATGGTGCAGAGGGCGTGGGATCGCCCAGTCGCCTCAAGCTATGCTTTCAAGAGAATCAGCACAAAGCTCGCGCGAGTGGCCCGAGACCTAAAGATTTGGGCCAAGGGCTTCTTCAGTGAGACAAAGCTTCAAATGCACATCGCAAACGAGATCATGTTCCGCCATGACATAGCTCAGGAGAGTAGGCAACTGACAGTAGATGAACTCCAGCTGCAGAAACGGCTCAAGATGCGAGTCCTTGGACTCGCCTCCATCGAGAGGGCGCGTAAGAGATAGGCCTCGCGCGTCACCTGGCTACATGCGGGCGACGCCAAGATGGCGTTCTTCCAGGAAAAAATCTACTCACGGCGCCAAAAAACTTCATCCATGCCCTACACACCCGAGACTCCATTGTCACCTCCCACGGCGACAAGGAGCGGATCATTCATGAGCACTTCCGATCCTCGTTGGGCACAAAATCGCCTCGCAGCCGAACCATCAACTGGGAATCCATCCACCTGCCATCCTTGCCGGCAGCCGGCCTCGACAACCCCTTCACCGAGGATGAGGTGTGGACGGCGATCTGCAAATCTCCGCAGGAGAAATCTCCGGGGCCGGACGGCTTCAATGGCACTTTTTTCCGCTCGTGCTGGTCCATCATCAAGACTGACGTCATGGCCGCCTTCCACCAATTCTACAATCTCTCAGGCGGCGACATGTCGACGATCAACAAAGCTACAATCACTCTCCTGCCAAAAAAGGATGGGGCAACGGAGATCACCCACTTCAGGCCCATCAGTTTGATCCATTCAATAACCAAGCTCATCTCCAAGGTACTCTCAATTAGATTGGCGTCAGTCATTGGCTCCATCATCTCACTGGCACAGACGGCATTCCTGAAGTCGAAGTGCATCCACGACAGCTTCCTTTTCGTACAGAACTTCGTCCGCGCCCTTCACCGTCGCAAAACGCCGGGCCTGCTAGTAAAGTTAGACATAGCAAAGGCGTTCGACACCGTCTCCTGGGAATACCTGCTGGAGCTGCTCCAACAGCTAGGGTTTAGTGCGCGATGGTGGGACTGGGTGGCTCGTTTGCTCGTCTCGGCTTCTTCAGCGGTCTCTCTCAACGGCTCGGTCGGCCCAAGCATCCTCCATCACCGTGGGTTGCGCCAAGGAGACCCGCTCTCCCCCTTCCTCTTCATTTTATCCATCGACCCACTGCACCACCTCATCGCGGCGGTAGTAGATCAGCAGCTGTTACATCGCCTCCTAGGCCGCGACCTGGCGCTTCGTGTAAGCCTCTACGCCGACGACGCAGTTATCTTCGTAAACCCTAGACGAGAAGAGGTAGATTCTCTGCTGCACATCCTTAGCGACTTCGGCAAGGCAACTGGGCTCTGTATCAACCCGGCCAAACCCACGGTCTCGCTGATCCTTGTGAGAACATCAACGTCGAGGAGCTGCTCCAGGGTTTTGCAGGCTCCATCACCCCCTTCCCCATCAAATATCTTGGGCTGCCGGTCTCTACGGGTCGCCTTCGCTTGGTCCACCTCTAGTTCATCATCGACAGAATCAAGGCAAGGCATGCGGGCTGGAAGGGCAAACTGCTACCGATGGACGGCCGCCGCGTCCTCGTCCGATGCATGCTGAGTGCCATGCCAACCTTCGCCCTCACCGTCCTCCATGTCCTAAAGAAAAATCTCAAGGAGATCGACAAGTGCAGGCGACGTTTCCTCTGGTGCCAGGACAACGAGATTTCGGGCGCCAGCGGTCTGTGCCCCGACGGAGCAAGGAGGCCTGGGCATCCTTGACCTGCAGCGTTTTGGCAGAGCGCTGCGGCTGCGTTGGCTCTGGATTGCCTGGCACCACCCGGAGCGGCCTTGGGTGGGCACCGAGCTGCCTTGCACGGCGCGGACAAGGCACTCTTCGCGGCCTCCACCAGCGTTGCGATCGGCGACGGGGCTCGGGCCTCCTTCTGGCTCTCTTCATGGATCGGCCAGGGCTGCCTCTCGCAACAATTCCCAAGGTTGTTTAGCTACTCGCGGTACAAGAACATATTAGTGCGGGAGGCCCTCAGAGACGACACGTGGATCCGCGACCTTGCCCACGGCAACAGCCGCCATCTCCTGCCGGACGTCCTCGCCCTTCATCGCCAGCTCCAGGGGACGAACGCGCAGCTACAGCCAGGAGTGCCGGATGACCAGACGTGGAGTAGAGCGAGCTCGGGAAAGTACACGGCGAAGTCGGCCTACCTGGCGCAGTTCCAGGGTAGAACGACGACCCATTTCGACCGTCTGGTTTGGAAGGCCTGGGCGCCTGGCAAAATCAAAATCTTCTCCTGGTTGCTCCTCCAGGATTGGCTCTGGTGCAATGACAGACTCCAGCGGCGGGGCTGGACAAATGCTTACTTCTGCCAGCTCTGCGTCAGAAACCTGGAATCCTTGCGCCACCTCTTCTGGAGCTGCCAGGAAGTCGAACGGGTGTGGGCCGAGCTGGGACTGTGGCACGGCTGCTCGGCTCTCACCCCGGCCGAGCGCTGGCGCCATGACAGCTCCACCGCGATCGTGCAAGACATCCTGGAGCAGACCCCACACCAATGGCGAAAGGGAGTACACACGCTGTGCTGGCTTGCTTGCTGGGAGATATGGCAGGAGAGAAACCACTGCATCTTCACGCAGCACCTTCGGGGACCCACAGGAGCTACATGCTTAGAGAGCCCCTTCGAGGACCCCCCTTGAGAGATAAACCCCTCCTTGTTTCTAGGGTTTTTGGCCGTGTGTGGCACTCCCTAAAACTTTGATCCTAGGATCCTCACCACCATTGTTGTTTTTCCACTGCTTTCTGCTAGATCTTTCAAAAAGATATACATGGCCATTTATCTAAAAAGGACGGAACCGAGATTTGGATCAGGGGACCTCCTATAAGGCACGGTGCGCGCGCCAGGGGCGTGCGAACATGCACCCTCCCTTCCCCTCCCGCCGCGCCAGTTTGGGCCAGCCCATTTGCGGGGCTAGTCGCGCCCTGTTTTTTTCTCGTTTGTGACTTTTATTTTTTTATTTTTTGATTTTGTTTTATTCTATGTTAAAATAATTTGGGATTACAAAAAGGTTTGAAAGTTTTAAAAAATTGTGAATTGTCAAAAACAGTTCTTGAATTCTAAAATGTTCGTGATTTCAAAAGAATGAACATTCTTTAATTTAATGAACAATGTTTATTTTGATGAACAATCTTTATGAGCATTTTTTAATAATGATTAGTATTTTTTTGTATTTGAATAAAAAATTGAATTTGATGAACATGTTTTTAACTTGATGAACAAAATTGTATTCAAGAAACAATTTTTTTCGAAAAATGGATAAACAAATTTTGAATTTTACGGACATTTAAAAAAATCAATGAAAACATTGTAAAGTTGCCGCACATTTTTTAATTTAAAGATAAAATTTTGAATTTTGATCCATGAACAAAAAATTGAATTCAGTGAACATTGTTTGAATTGTTGAACATTTTTTAACATTGGTGAACATTTTTAGAATTAGATGAATAAAAAAATGTTCGTCTACTTGAAAAGAAGATTCAAAAGAAAGTTGAAAATGTAAAGAAGAAATAAGAGACAAGGAAAAGGAAAATAGAAAAGAAAAAGCAAAAACGAAAACGAAAAAAGATAAAAGGAAAGGAAAGAAAAACGAAAGGAAAAAACCCGGAAAATGGGTGGCCCATATGAGGGGGCTGGCTGCCATGCCGCTCGCGGCCGACATGTGTTTCAGAGCACCAAGTCTATGTGTCGCCTGCAAAAATGCTACACCTACATACCAGGTTACGTAAAGCTACGTTTCCTTCTTTTCTAAACTAATCTGTAAACTAATAATCACCCCCCTGATTTTAATGGGGTGGGCCTGGGCTTTTTTTTTCCAACCAGATCTAGCCAGGTGAACTCGTACGTTGTCCCAAAAAAAAACGTGAGCTCGTACGTAAGTTTCGTAACGGATTTTAGGTAGATGTAGCAAAGCTCGTGTCGCCTGTAAGGATTTGTACAGGAGTATTATGTTTGACCGCAAGGTTTCTGTGTAGCTGCGGTTTCTGGGCCAGCTGCTTCGTTGTTGTTTTTTTCATTTCTGGCTCGCTCGCTCGCAAGGTTCAGCTGGTTTTTCCTTCTTTCTGTATATTGGACTAGTCCGGTTTTTAACGGTTTTTATTTCTTCCCTTTTTTTTCAGCTGTTTTTTCTTCTTTCATTTCTCTATGTTATCTTTACAGCATTGGTTTTCTTTAGTTTTCATTCGTTTTTGTATTCTTACCTTTTCAACGTGTTTCTTAAAAGATCTCATCGGTTTATTCGGTTTTCAATTATTTATTCTTTATTAATTTTTATGTGCTTTTCTTTACACGTTTCTTTTATTTTTTATCAGTGCATGTCCACTTTTCTCAATACATGTTGTACATTTTTTTGTGCATGTTGAACATTTTTTAAATACATATATTTTTTCAAATATATACTTTTCTTCATATACATTGTATATTTTATGTATTCATCTGAAATATTTTTTGTACACTTTGAGCATTTTTTAATACATAATTAACATGTTTTCATACATGTTTTTGATGTCTACTTTTCTTGATACACTTTTTACATTTTTTTGTATACATCAGAAACATTTTTTTCAATACATGACTGACATTTTTTCAAATAGATGTTTTTGAACACATTTTCCAATATGTGCGCCTTACATGTGTCGCCAGGCTTGCAATTATGCCTCTTGCATGTGTCGCCACCCATGGGAGGTTGGATTGTAGTACATCACTGATAAGGAGTTGCAAGTCCAAGCCTCGAGCGCTTCGGTTGTTAGGTGCACTAGAGAGTTGTTAGATCCCTTGGGGAAGAGTTGTGCCATGGGGTGGCAGGGACGTAGATCCCCTCTCCAAAAATTGCCTACGGGGAGATAAGAGACACGGTAGGAGAACCATGTTGTGAACCAGATTTGTCGGATGTGATTGTCCGTGGTGTGGGTAAAGTGTATAACCTCTGTAGAGTGTTCAAAAATCTATTCGACTAGCCGCTTCCTCAGAGTGGACACAATTCTCGGTAAGTCACACACAATTTTCTCAAGCACGGAGGTACAAACACAAAACACGTAAAATCTGAAGGAAATATGCCCTAGAGGCAATAATAAAGTTGTTATTTATATTTCCTTATACCATGATAAATGTTTATTATCCATGCTAGGATTGTATTAACCGGAAACTTAGTGCATGTGTGAATACATAGACAAACAGAGTGTCCCTAGTATGCCTCTATTTGACTAGCTCGTTAATCAAAGATGGTTAAGTTTCCTAACGATAGACATGTGTTGTCATTTGATGAACGGGATCACATCAGTAGAGAATGATGTGATGGACAAGACCCATATGTTAGCTTAGCAGAATGATCGTTTAGTTTTATTGCTATTGCTTTCTTCATGACTTATACATGTTCCTCTTACTATGAGATTATGCAACTCCTGAATACCGGAGGAACACCTTGTGTGCTATCAAACGTCACAACATAACTGGGTGATTATAAAGATTCTCTACAGGTGTCTCCGATGGTGTTAGTTGAGTTGGCATAGATCGAGATTAGGATTTGTCACTCCGAATATTGGAGAGGTATCTGTAGGCCCTCTCGGTAATGCACATCACTATGAGACTTGTAAGCAATGTGACTAATGAGTTAGTTACGGGATGATGCATTATGGAACAAGTAAAGAGACTTGCCGATGACGAGATTGAACTAGGTATGATGATACCGATGATCGAATCTCGGGCAAGTAACATACCGATGACAAAGGGAACAACTTATGTTGTTATGTGATTTGATCGATAAAGATCTTCATAGAATATGTAGGAGCCAATATGAGCATCCAGGTTCCTCTATTGGTTATTGATCGGAGATGTGTCTCGGTCAGGTCTACATAGTTCTCGAACCTGTAAGGTCTGCACGCTTAACGTTCGATGATGATTTGTATTATGAGTTATATGTGATTTGATGACTGAAGTTTGTTCGTAGTCCCGGATGAGATCACGGACATGACGAGGAGTCTCGAAATGGTCAAGACATAAAGATTGATATATTGGACGATGTTATTCGGACACCGGATGAGTTCCGAGAGGTACCTGGTAACTATCGGAGTGCCGGAGGGTTATCGGACCCCCCCAGGGGAACTAATGGGCCTTCATGGGCCTTAGTGGGCAGAGAGAAGGGCCACAAGGGCCTGGCCGTGCCCCCCTTGCAGTCCGAATTGGACTAGGGGAAGGGGGCGGCGCCCCCCTTTCCTTCCTTCCCCCTCTCCCTTCCTTCTTCCCCCTTCCACCAAGTGGAATCCTACTAGGACTTGGAGTCCTAGTAGGACTCCTCTCTATGGCGCGCCCTACAGGGGCCGGCCGGCCTCCCCTTATCCTCCTTTATATACGGGGGCAGGGGGCACCCTAGAACACACAAGATCAATTGTCTTAGCCGTGTGCGGTGCCCCCCTCCACAGTAACACACCTTGGTCATATCTTTGTAGTGCTTAGGCGATGTCCTGCCCGGTAACTTCATCATCACCGTCAACACGCCGCCGTGCTGACGAAACTCTCCCTCGTCCTCAACTGGACCAAGAGCTCGAGGGAAGTCATCGAGCTGAACGTGTTCTTAACACGGAGGTGCCATACATTCGGTGGTAGGATCGGTTGGCTCGCAAAGACGTTCTACTACATCAACCGCGTTACTAAACGCTTCCGTTTTCGGTCTATGAGGGTACATGAACACACTCTTCCCTCTCGTTGCTATGCATCTCCTAGATAGATCTTGCGTGATCATAGGATTTTTTTGAAATACTGCATTCCCCAACAGTGGCATCCGAGCCAGGTCTATGCGTAGATGTTATATGCACGAGTAGAACACAAAGAGTTGTGGGCGATAATAGTCATACTACTTACGAGCAACGCCTTACTTTGATTTGGCAGTATTGTTGGATGAAGCGGCCCGGACCGACATAAATGACCGCGTTCATGAGACTGGTTCTACCGACGTGCTTTGCACACAGGTGGCTGGCGGGTGCCTGTTTCTCCAACTTTAGTTGAATCGAGTTTGACTACGCCCGGTCCTTGTTGAAGGTTAAAACAACACACTTGATGAAAAATCATTGTGGTTTTGATGCGTAGGTAAGAGCAGTTCTTGCTAGAAGCCCGTAGCAGCCACGTAAAACTTGCAACAACAAAGTAGAGGACGTCTAACTTGTTTTTGCAGGGCATGTTGTGATGTGATATGGTCAAGACGTGATGAGATATAAATTGTTGTATGAGATGATCATGTTTTGTAGAAGTTATCGGCAACTGGCAGGAGCCTTATGGTTGTCGCTTTATTGTATGAAATGCAATCGCCATGTAATTGCTTTACTTTACCACTAAGCGGTAGCAGTAGTCGTAGAAGCAATAGTTGGCGAGACGACAACGATGCTACGATGGAGATCAAGGTGTCAAACCGGTGACGATGGTGATCACGACGGTGCTTTGGAGATGGAGATCAAAGGCACAAGATGATGATGGCCATATCATATCACTTTTTTTGATTGCATGTGATGTTTATCTATTATGCATCTTATTTTGCTTAGTACGGTGGTAGCATTATAAGATGATCCTTCACTAAATTTCAAGGTACAAGTGTTCTCCCTGAGTATGCACCGTTGCTACAGTTCGTCGTGACGAGACACCACGTGATGATCGGGTGTGATAAGCTCTACGTTCACATACAACGGGTGCAAGCCAGTTTTGCACATGCAGAATACTCGGGTTAAACTTGACGAGCCTAGCATATGCAGATATGGCCTCGGAACACTGAGACCGGAAGGTCGAACGTGAATCATATAGTAGATATGATCAAGATAGTGATGTTCACCATTGAAAGGTACTCCATCTCACGTGATGATCGTACATGGTTTAGTTGATATGGATCACGTGATCATTTAGATGACTAGAGGGATGTCTTTCTAAGTGGGAGTTCTTAAGTAATATGATTAATTGAACTTTAATTTATCATGAACTTAGTACCTGATAGTATTTTGCATGTCTATGTTGTTGTAGATCAATGGCCTATGCTACCGTTCCCTTGAATTTTAATGCGTTCCTAGAGAAAGCTAAGTTGAAAGATGATGGTCGCAACTACACCTACTGGGCCCATAACTTGAGGACTATCCTCATTGCTGCACAGAAGAATTATGTCCTCGAAGCACCGCTAGGTGCAAAACCCGCTGCAGGAGCAACTCCAGATGTTATGAACTTCTGGTAGAGCAAAGATGATGACTACTCGATAGTTCATTGTGCCATGCTTTACGACTCAGAATCGGGACTTCAAAGACGTTTTGAACGTAATGGAGCATATGAGATGTTCCAGGAGTTGAAGTTAATATTTCAAGCAAATGCCCAAATTGAGAGATATGAAGTCTCCAATAAGTTCTATAGCTACAAGATGGAGGAGAATAGTTCTGTCAGTGAACATATACTCAGAATGTCTGGGTACCACAACCACTTGACTCAATTGGGAGTTAGTCTTCCTGATGATAGTGTCATTGACAGAGTTATTCAATCACTGCTACCAAGCTACAAAAGCTTCGTGATGAACTATAATATGCAAGGGGGGGGATAAGACAATTCCCGAGCTCTTCGCAATGCTAAAGGTTGCGGAGGTAGAAGTCAAGAAGGAGCATCAAGTGTTGATGGTTAACAAGACCACTAGTTTCAAGAAAAAGGGCAAAGGGAAGAAAGGGAACTTCAAAAAGAACGACAAGCAAGTTGTTGCTCAAGTGAAGAAACCCAAGTCTGGACCTAAGCCTGAAATAGAGTGCTTCTACTGCAAAGGGACTGGTCACTGGAAGCAGAACTACCCCATGTATTCGGCGGATAAGAATGATGGCAAAGTGAAAGGTATATTTGATATACATATTATTGATGTGTGCCTTACTAATGCTCGTAGTAGCGCCTGGGTATTTGATACTGGTTCTGTTGCTCATATTTGCAACTCGAAACAGGGGCTACGGATTAAATGAAGATTGGCTAAGGACGAGGTGACGATGCGTGTGGGAAATGGTTCCAAAGTCAATGTGATCGCCGTCGGCATGCTGCCTCTACATCTACCGTCAGGATTAGTTTTAGACCTAAATAATTGTTATTTAGTGCTAGCGTTGAGCATGAACATTATATTTGGATCTTGTTTGAAGCGAGATGGTTATTCATTTAAATCAGAAAATACTGGTTGTTCTATTTATATGAGTAATATCTTTTATGGTCACGCACCCTTGATGAGTGGTCTATTTTTGTTGAATCTCTATAGTAGTGATACACATATTCATAATATTGAAGCAAAAAGATACAAGTTTAATAATGATAGTGCAACTTATTTGTGGCACTGCCGTTTATGTCATATTGGTGTAAAGCGCATGAAGAAACTCCATGCTGATGGGCTTTTGGAATCACTTGATGCTTGCGAACCATGCCTCATGGGCAAGATGACTAAGACTCCGTTCTCCGGAACAATGGAGCGAGCAACTGACTTATTGGAAATAATACATACTGATGTATGCGGTCCGATGAGTGTTGAGGCTCGCGGCGGGTATCGTTATTTTCTAACCTTCACAGATGATTTGAGCAGATATGGGTATATCTACTTGATGAAACATAAGTCTGAAACATTTGAAAAGTTCAAAGAATTTCAGAGTGAAGTGGAAAATCATCGTAACAAGAAAATAAAGTTTCTACGATCTGATCATGGAGGTGAATATTTGAGTTATGAGTTTGGTCATCATTTGAAACAATGCAGAATAGTTTCGCAGCTCACGCCACCTGGAACACCACAATGTAATGGTGTGTCCGAACGTCGTAACCGCACTCTATTAGATATGGTGCTATCTATGATGTCTCTTACTGATTTACCGCTATCGTTTTGGGGTTATGCTTTAGAGACGGCTGCATTCACGTTAAATAGGGCACCATCTAAATCCTTTGAGATGACACCATGTGAACTGTGGTTTGGCAAGCAACCCAAATTGTCGTTTCTTAAAGTTTGGGGCTGCGATGCTTATGTGAAAAAGCTTCAACCTGATGAGCTCGAACCCAAATCGGAGAAATGTGTCTTCATAGGATACCCAAAGGAAACTGTTGGGTACACCTTCTATCACAGATCCGAAGGCAAGATATTCGTTGCTAAGAATGGATCCTTTCTAGAGAAGGAGTTTTTCTCGAAAGAAGTGAGTGGGAGGAAAGGAGAACTTGATGAGGTAATTGTACCTTCTCCCTTATTAGAAAGTAGTTCATCACAGATATCAGTTCCAGTGATTCCTACACCAATCAGTGAGGAAGCTAATGATAATGATCATGAAACTTCTGATCAAGTTACTACCAAACCTTGAAGGTCAACCAGACTAAGGTCTGCACCAGAGTGGTACGGTAATCTTGTTCTGGAGGTCATGTTACTTGACCATGACGAACCTACAAACTATGAGGAAGCGATGATGAGCCAAGATTCCGCAAAATGTCTTGAAGCCATGAAATCTGAGAGGGGATCCATGTATGAGAACAAAGTGTGGACTTTGGTTGACTTGCCCGATGATCGGCAAGCCATAGAGAATAAATGGATCTTCAAGAATAAGACTGACGCTGATGGTAATGTTACTGTCTACAAAGCTCGACTTGTTGCGAAAGGTTTTTTTACAAGTTCAAGGAGTTGACTATGATGAGACCATCTCACCGTAGCAATGCTTAAGTCTGTCCGAGTCATGTTAGCAATTGCCGCATTTTATGATTATGAAATTTGGCAAATGGATGTCAAAACTGTATTCCTTAATGGATATCTTAAAGAAGAGTTGTATATGATGCAACCAGAAGGTGTTGTCGATCCTAAAGGTGCTAACAAAGTGTGCAATCTCCAGCAATCCATTTATGGACTCGTGTAAGCCTCTTGGAGTTGGAATATATGCTTTGATAGTGTGATCAAAGCATATGGTTTTATACATACTTTTGGACAAGCCTGTATTTACAAGAAAGTGAGTGGGAGCTTTGTAGCATTTCTAATATTATATGTGGATGACATATTGTCGATTGGAAATAAAACAAAATTTCTGGATAGCATAAAAGAATACTTGAATAAGAATTTTTCAATGAAAGACCTCGATGAAGCTGCTTATATATTGGGCATCAAGATCTATAGAGATAGATCAAGACGCTTAATTGGACTTTCACAAAGCACATACCTTGAAAAGTTTTGAAGAAGTTCAAAATGGATCAAGAAAAGAAAAGGTGCTTGCCTGTGTTACAAGGTGTGAAGTTCAGTCAGACTCAATGCCCGACCACTGCAGAAGATAGAGAGAAAATGAAAGATGTACCCTATGATTCAGCCATAGGCTCTATCATGTATGCAATGCTGTGTACCAGACCTGATGTGTGCCTTGCTATAAGTTTAGCAGGGAGGTACCAAAGTAACCCAGGAGTGGATCACTGGACAGCGGTCAACAACATCCTGAAATACCTGAAAAGGACTAAGGATATGTTTCTCGTTTATGGAGGTGACAAAGAGCTCGCCGTAAATGGTTACGTTGATGCAAGCTTTGACACTGATCCGGATGACTCTAAGTCACAAACCGGATACGTACTTATACTGAATGGTGGAGCTGTCAGTTAGTGCAGTTCCAAGAAGAGCGTCGTGGCAGGATCTATGTGTGAAGTGGAGTACAGAGCTGCTTCGGAAGCAGCAAATGAAGGAGTTCATATCCGATCTAGGTGTAATACCTAGTGCATCGTGTCCAATGAAAATCTTTTGAGACAATACTGGTGCAATTGCCTTGGCAAAGGAATCCAGATTTCACAAGAGAACCAAGCACATCAAGAGACGCTTCAATTCCATCTATCATCAAGTCAAGAAGGGAGACATAGAGATTTGCAAGATACATACGGATCTGAATGTTGCAGACCCGTTGACTAAGCCAGTCTCACGAGCAAAACATGATCAACACCAAGACTCCATGGGTGTTAGAATCATTACTATGTAATCTAGATTATTGACTCTAGTGCAAGTGGGAGACGAAAGGAAATATGCCCTAGAGGTAATAATAAAGTTGTTATTTATATTTCCTTATATCATGATAAATGTTTATTATTCATGCTAGAATTGTATTAACCGGAAACTTAGTGCATGTGTGAATATATAGACAAACAAAGTGTCCCTAGTATGCCTCTACTTGACTAGCTCGTTAATCAAAGGTGGTTAAGTTTCCTAACCATAGACATGTGTTGTCATTTGATGAACGGGGTCACATCATTAGAGAATGATGTGATGGACAAGACCCATCCATTAGCTTAGCATAATGATCGTTTAGTTTTATTGCTATTGCTTTCTTCATGACTTATACATGTTCCTCTGACTATGAGATTATGCAACTCCCGAATACCGGAGGAACACCTTATGTGCTATCAAACGTCACAACATAACTGGGTGATTATAAAGATGCTCTACATGTGTCTTCGATGGTGTTTGTTGAGTTGGCATAGATCGAGATTAGGATTTGTCACTCCGAGTATCGGAGACGTATCTCTAGGCCCTCTCGGTAATGCACATCACTATGAGCCTTGCAAGCAATGTGACTAATGAGTTAGTTACGGTATGATGCATTACAGAACGAGTAAAGAGACTTGCCGGTGACGAGATTGAACTAGGTATGATGATACCGATGATCGAATCTCGGGCAAGTAACATACCGATGACAAAGGGAACAATGTATGTTGTTATGCGGTTTGAACGATAAAGATCTTCGTAGAATATGTAGGAGCCAATATGAGCATCCAGGTTTCGCTATTGGTTATTGACCGGAGATGTGTCTTGGTCATGTCTACATAGTTCTCGAACCCGTAGGGTCTGCACGCTTAACATTCGATGATGATTTGTATTATGAGTTATATGTGATTTGATGACCGAAGTTTGTTAGGAGTCCCAAATGAGATCATGGAAATGACAAGGAGTCTCAAAATGGTCGAGACATAAAGATTTATATATTGGAAAATGTTATTCGGACACCGGATGAGTTCCGAGAGGTACCTGGTAACTATCGGAGTGCCGGAGGGTTATCAGAACCCCCCGGGGGAACTAATGGGCCTTCATGGGCCTTAGTGGGGAGAGAGAAGTGCCACAAGGGGCTGGCCGCACCCCCCCTTGCAGTCCGAATTGGACTAGGGGAAGGGGGCGGCGCCCCCCTTTCCTTCCCTTCCCCCTTCCACCAAGTGGAATCCTACTAGGACTTGGAGTCCTAGTAGGACTCCTCTCTATGGCGCTCCCTATAGGGGGCGGCCGGCATCCCCCACTCCTCCTTTATATACAGGGACAGGGGGCACCCTAGAACACACAAGATCAATTGTCTTAGCCATGTGTGGTGCCCCCTCCACAGTAACACACTTCGGTCATATCGGTGTAGTGCTTAGGCGAAGCCCTACATCGGTAACTTCATCATCACTGTCAACATGCCGTTGTGCTGACGAAACTCTCCCTCGTCCTCAACTAGATCAAGAGCTCGAGGGACGTCATCGAGCTGAATGTGGAGGTGCCGTACATTCGGTGCTAGGACCGGTTGGATCGCGAAGACGTTCGACTACATCAACCGCGTTACTAAACGCTTCCGCTTTCGATCTACGAGGGTACATGGACACACTCTCCCCTATCGTTGCTATGCATCTCCTAGATAGATCTTGCGTGATCGTAGGATTTTTTTTTTGAAATACTGCGTTCCCCAATAAAATCATCAAGAGTGAAAGTTGGAAAGTTGAGGTACTGGTACAAGCAGCCCGTGCATGCTGGATGCTAGGACTTGTGGTCAAGCCAATGGAAAGGCTTTGTGAAAGACGATCAGAAGACCGCTAGGAACTGACTTGTAACGATTGTTGTTTACGTTGTTCTTCTTGTTGTTGTTGCATTGTTATTGTTTCAAGTGTTAACTTTGGAGTAGTATGGATCACACTTGGTGGAAAGACTTTAACTTAGTAGTGATCATATTTTGGGAGTATGAACTTAAGCTAGTGAGTCGAGTGTTAAAGATGCTTCGGTAAGATAACAAAGTTAAGCATATTATCGATAAAACTAGAACTATTGAAGGAATAGCTTTAGACCAAGTGATCACCTTTCTGGGAAAGTCTTTAGTCTAGCAGTGATCACCTTAAAGTTGGTAATCGTAGCGGAGCAAGATCACACTAGTGGACAAACTTTAATTTAGCAAGTGATCACGATTGGGGACAAATTTTAGCTTATCGTAGTTGACATAGTTATTCACTAGTTAAACTTTATAGTTGTAGTGATGATTTACTTCAGTGGTTAAACTTGTTAGAAGTCCATGTCAAGTTGTTGTTTATGGTGGTTGGTATTGGAGCAATTTCATGCTTGAGTAACTTGAAGTGTTGCTTGGGTGCTTTTACGAGGATTTGGCTTATGAGTACATTCAGTATACTCATGGCTTTTAACATAGCTAGCTTTGAAGCTTTTTTCTGCAAGTAAGGAGATAGAGTCGACGTGTCGCTAGGAGAGTAACCCAGTCAGATCCCTGTGAAGTGGAGTCGCGCTAGGACCATGCTACCATAGATAGAGTTTCTACTACAATCGTATCTGAGGCGGTCACCACGGCTACCTAGTACCACTCCGACCTCGACACAATGTGGAGACTTGGACCCAGCTTATACATCACGTTGTAAAGTTGTGTAGACCAATAAAGCACTCTTTCGTCGAATGGTTCGTATACTGTTACCCTTGGATTATAAAAGCATACGCCAGATATATTCCAAAATAAATCTCCATAAATTTTATCGTGTTTGAACTTCATTTGATATGGATATTCTGTGAAACAAAAAACATGCAACAAACAGGAACTGGCACTGGGCACTAGATCAATATGTAAGTCCCAAAAATAATATAAAATGTTGCCAAAAGTATGTGAAAGTTGTAAAATATTAGCATGAAACAATCAAAAATTATAGATACGACGGAGACGTATAACATCATTGCACCCACACATCAACAACGTACAACCTAGACATATATCCACATCTAAAGGATGCCGAACTTGTTGAGAAACGTAGTAGAAAACAAAAAAAATTGCGCCTACGCACGATCAATATGAAGATGCATAACTGTTGGGGAACGTAGCATGCAATTTCAAAAATACCACGCAAGATCTATCTAGGAGATGCATAGCAACGAGAAGGGGAGAGTATGTCCACGTACCCTCGTAGACCGAACGCGGAAGAGTTAGGTTAACGCAATTGATGTAGTCGAACGTATTCGCGATCCAACTGATCAAGTACCGAACGTATGGCACCTCCGAGTTCAGCACACGTTCAGCTCGATGACGTCCCTCGAACTCTTGATCCAGCAGAGGGTCGAGGGAGAGTTCCGTCAGCACGATGGCGTGGTGACGGTGATGGTGATGTAATCTGCGCAGGGCTTCGCCTAAGCACTACGACGCTATGACCGGAGGAGTAAACTGTGGAGGGGGCACTGCACACGTCTAGGAGAACAATTGATTTGCTATGGGGTGCCCCCATATATAAAGGAGGGGAGGAGGAGGCGGCCGGCCAGGAGGGGCGCGCCATGGGGGGAGTCCTACTAGGACTCCACTCCTAGTAGGATTCCCCCTTTTCCTTTCTTACCGGAGGGGAAAAGGAAGGAGAGGGAGAGGGAGAGGGAAGGGGGGGGCGCCCCCTCCCCTAGTCCAATTCGGACTCCATGGGGGGGGGGGTGCGCGACCACCCCTTGCGGCCTCCCCTCTCTCTCCACTAAGGCCCATGTAGGCCCAATAATTCCCCCGAGGGGTTCCGGTAACCCCTCGGTACTCCGGTAAAATACCCGAACCAGTCGAAACCATTCCGATGTCCGAATACTACCTTCCAATATATGAATCTTTACCTCTCGACCATTTCGAGACTCCTCGTCATGTCCATGATCTCATCCGGGACTCTGAACAAAGTCCGGTCAGCAAAACACATAACTCATAATACAAATCGTCATCGAACATTAAGTGTGCGGACCCTACGGGTTCGAGAACTATGTAGACATGAACGAGACACATCTCTGGTCAATAACCAATAGCAGAACCTGGATGCTCATATTGGTTCCTACATATTCTACGAAGATCTTTATCGGTCAAACCGCAATAACAACATATGTTATTCCCTTTGTCATCGGTATGTTACTTGCCCGAGATTCGATCGTCGGTATCATCATACCTAGTTCAATATCATTACCGGCAAGTCTCTTTACTCGTTCCGTAATGCATCATTCCGCAACTAACTCATTATTCACATTGCTTGCAAGGCTTATACTGATGTGCATTACCGAGAGGGCCCAGAGATACCTCTCCGATACTCAGAGTGACAAATCCTAATCTTGATCTATGCCAACCCAACAAACACCTTCAGAGACACCTGTAGAGCATCTTTATAATTACCCAGTTACGTTGTTGCGTTTGATAGCACACAAGGTGTTCCTGCGGTATTCGGGGGTTTCATAATCTCATAGTCAGAGGAATATGTATAAGTCTTGAAGAAAGCAATAGCAATAAAACTTAACGATCATTATGCTAAGCTAACAGATGGGTCTTGTCCATCACATCATTCTCTAATGATGTGATCCCATTCATCAAATGACAATACATGTCCATTGTTAGGAAACTTAACCATCTTTGATTAACGAGCTAGTCAAGTGGAAGCATACTAGGGACACTCTGTTTTGTCTATGTATTCACACATGTACTAAGTTTCCGGTTAATACAATTCTAGCATGAATAATAAACATTTATCATGATATAAGGAAATATAAATAACAACTTTATTATTGCCTCTAGGGCATATTCCTTCAGTCTCCCACTTGAACTAGAGTCGATAATCTATATTACATAGTAATGATTCTAACACCCATGGAATCTTGGTGCTGGTCATGTTTTGCTCGTGGAAGAGGTTTAGTCAATGGGTCTGCAACATTTAGATCCGTATGTATCTTGCAAATCTCTATGTCTCCCTCCTTGACTTGATCGCGGATGGAATTGAAGCGTCTCTTGATGTGTTTGGTTCTCTTGTGAAATCTGGATTCCTTCGCTAAGGCAATTTCTCTAGTATTGTCACAAAAGATTTTCATTGGACCCGATGCACTAGGTATTACACCTAGATAGGATATGAACTCCTTCACCCAGACTCCTTCATTTGCTGCTTCTGAAGCAGCTATGTACTCCCCTTCACACGTAGATCCCGCCACGACGCTCTGCTTGGAACTGCACCAACTTACAGCTCCAACATTCAATATAAATATGTATCACTTTGAGTCATCCGGATCAGTGTCAAAGCTTGCATCTATGTAACCATTTACGACCAGCTCTTTGTCACCTCCATAAACGGGAAACACATCCTTTGTACTTTTCAGGTATTTCAGGATGTTCTTGACCGCTGTCTAGTGATCCACTCCTGGATTACTTTGGTCCCTCCCTGCTAAACTTATAGCAAGGCACACATCGGGTCTGGTACACAACATTGTATACATGATAGAACCTATGGCTGAGGCATAGGGAATGACTTTCATTTTCTCTCTATCTTTTGAAGTGGTCGGGCATTGAGTCTGACTCAACTTCACACCTTGTAACAGAAGCAGGAAACCTTTCTTTGACTGATCCATTTTGAACTTCTTCAAAACTTTATCAAGGTATGTGCTTTGTGAAAGTCCAATTAAGCGTCTTGATCTATCTCTATAGATCTTGATGCCCAATATATAAGCAGCTTCACCGAGGTCTTTCATTGAAAAATTCTTATTCAAGTATCCTTTTATGCTATCCAGAAATTTTGTATTATTTCCAATCAACAATATGTCATCCACATATAATATTAGAAATGCTACACCGCTCCCACTCACTTTCTTGTAAATACAGGCTTCTCCAAAAGTATGTATAAAACTTAACGATCATTATGCTAAGCTAACGGATGGGTCTTGTCCATCACATCATTCTCTAATGATGTGATCCCGTTCATCAAATGACAACACATGTCTATGGTTAGGAAACTTAACCATCTTTGATTAACGAGCTAGTCAAGTAGAAGCATACTAGGGACACTCTGTTTTGTCTATGTATTCACACATGTACTAAGTTTCCGGTTAATACAATTCTAGCATAAATAATAAATATTTATCATGATATAAGGAAATATAAATAAAAACTTTATTATTGCCTCTAGGGCATATTTCCTTCAATAACAAGTTGTGATCACGATAGTTACCGTCACCGAGTTGCAGCGAAAAAGAACATGTGGTGTAGATCATACTTGGAGTCCATCAAAGCATTGATGAATGATCTCGCGAACCGCCCATGAACAGTCCCTCGAACCGAAGAACGAAAGCACAACCTTTCTACTTGGTTGCAAGCATGCAACCTTCACGATCTGGCAGAGCTTCGCCGTCTAGAGCTAATCGTCGCCGGAGAATTAGAGAGAGGATATTATAACTACACGGGGCTTCTAATTATGAGGATTAGTATAGCTCTAATTAGTCAACTATAGGACCAACTAGAAGAACTAGGAGACTCCAGAACTTGTGTATTCAAAGGTGATACGTCTCCAACGTATCTATAATTTTTGATTGCTCCATGCTATTATATTATCTGTTTTGGATGTTTAATGGGCCTTATTATACACTTCTATATTATTTTTGGGACTGACCTACTAACCCAAGGCCCAGTGCAAATTTTTGTTTTTTTGCCTATTTCAATGTTTCGCAAAAAAGGAATATCAAACGGAATGAAACCTTCGGGAGAGTTATTTTTGGAACAAACATGATCCAGGGGACTTGGAGTAGACGTCAAGAAAGAAATGAGGTGGCCACAAAGCAGGGAGGCGCACCCCCACCCTCGTGGGCCCCTCGCAGCTCCATCGACCTACTTCTTCCTCCTACATATATTCATATACCCCGAAAACATCAAGGAGCACCATGAGACCCTATTTCCACCGCCGCAACCTTCTGTACCCAAGAGATCCCATCTTGGGGCCTTTTCCGGAGCTCCGTCGGAGGGGGAATCGATCACACAGGGCTTCTACATCAACTCCATAGCCTCTCCGATGATGTGTGAGTAGTTTACCACAGACCTTTGGGTCCATATTTATTAGCTAGATGGCTTCTTCTCGCTCTTTGGATCTCAATACAATGTTCTCCTCGATCTTCTCGGAGATCTATTCGATGTAACTCTTTTTGCGGTGTGTTTGTCGAGATCCAATGAATTGTGGGTTTATGATCAAGTTTATCTATGAACAATATTTGTTTCTTCTCTGAAATCTTTTATGTATGATTGGTTATCTTTGCAAGTCTCTTTGAATTATCAATTTGGTTTGGCCTACTAGATTGATCTTTCTTACAATGGGTGAAGTGCTTAGCTTTGGGTTCAATCTTGCGGTGTCCTTTCCCCGTGATAGCAGGGGCAGCAAGGCACGTATTGTATTGTTGCCATCGAGGATAAAAAGATGGGGTTTATATCATATTGCTTGAGTTTATCCCTCTACATCATGTCATCTTGCCTAATGCGTTACTCTGTTCTTATGAACTTAATACTCTAGATGCATGCTGGATATCGGTCGATGTGTGGAGTAATAGTAGTAGATGCAGAATCGTTTTGGTCTACTTGTCGCGGACGTGATGCCTATATACATGATCATGCCTAGATATTCTCATAATTATGCACTTTTCTATCAATTGCTTGACAGTAATTTGTTCACCCACCGTAATACTTATGCTATCTTGAGAGGAGCCACTAGTGAAACCTATGGCCCCCGGGTCTATCTTTTATCATATAAGTTTCCAATCTATTTTACTTTGCAATCTTTATTTTCCTATCTATATCATAAAAATACCAAAAGTATTTATCTTATTATCTCTATCAGATCTCACTCTCGTAAGTGACCGTGAAGGGATTTACAACCCCTTTATCGCGTTGGTTGCGAGGTTCTTATTTGTTTGTGCAGGTACGAGGGACTTGCGTGTAGTCTCCTACCGGATTGATACCTTGGTTCTCAAAAACTGAGGGAAATACTTATGCTACTTTGCTGCATCACCCTTTCCTCTTCAAGGGAAAACAAATGTAGTGCTCAAGAGGTAGCAAGAAGGATTTTTGGCGTCATTGCCGGGGAGATCTACGCACAAGTCAAGACATACCATGTACCCATCACAAACTCTTATCCCTCACATTACATTATTTGCCATTTGCCTCTCGTTTTCCTCTCCCCCACTTCACCCTTGCCGTTTTATTCACAATTTTTTCCGTTCGCCTTATTCCCGTATGTATCTTTCTTTGTGTTTCCATGTGCCTTCTATTTGCTTGCATCGTTGCTTGCTAAAAATCTATTAATATGGATCCACTTAAAGTGTTCTACTTGGATCATCTTTGATCCTTATGCGCTCGTGCTAAAACCCCAACTAGCCTAGTTGATGGGAAATCTTTAGATGATCATGCTCATTTTGTGCGTCACCGTTTGTCTGAAAAAGGGAGACTCTTATGGGATCAAGTAAACAGATTGTTGTGTTATTCTTGGAATCTTTGTGAAATTTTTGATTTTACTTGTTGCTCTAAGAACCCTAAAAACACATCCCCTACCTATGTGAGTTTAATGATAATTAAATATTATCTTCTTATGCAAAGGTTGTTTATAGTTACTACGATATCGAACAAATTTAAGAATTTGTTGCTTTTAAGGGTGCTTATGAAGTTGCTTCTTTGATTGGAAAGTATGATATTACTCTCTACGAATCGGAAAATTTTGACATACTTAAATATTGCTATGAAAACTATGCTCATAATGTCTATATCAAAGAATTTATTGAAAGAATGACCGTTGCTTTGGAAGAAAATAATGATATGCATGAATCTATAGATAATTATGATTCTGATGATTTGATTGAAATATCCCTTAATGGACATGATGCTTGCTATTCTTGTGGCCATGATGCCAATATTTATGAAGATGAATTTGCTATAGTTTCTTATGTTAAACATGAGATCGTTGCTATTGCACCCATACTTGGTAGTTCCTTCGATGAAAAGCATGGTTGCAATGATGTTATTATAAATTCTATTAGTGTCAATTGTGCTAATAATATGCAAAACTCTAATCTTGGGGATGCTAGTTTTGCTATGTCCTCTACTTGTTGCAATGATCATGGTTGGGGTGATTCTTCTTTTGATCTTGAAAATTTATTTAAGCCCCATGATGAATATGAGATCGGTAATAGTGTTTGCAATATTATTGAAAGTGGGTTTGGAAGAGTGTCAAATTTAGATGCCACATATTTGGAGAATGTTCAATCTTATGAAATTTTTGATAAAAGTGGGTTTGGAGAGGTCATGACTTTAGTTAATGTTAATCCCACTATTTTGGAAGAGTGTCAACTTTGCATGCATGCTGATCGTGTTGAAAATATTTTATGTGATATCTATTTTGTTGAATTTGCTTATGATCCCACATGTAATTATTATGAGAGAGGAAAATATGATTGTAGAAATTTTCATGTTACTAAATTACCTCTCGTTATGTTGAGATTGCTATTGTTTCTTTCCGCTTCCTTGCATATGCTAGTTTTTGCTTGCTATGATAATTTGTTTGCCTTTCAGATGCCTATGCATAGGAAGTATGTTAGACTTAGATGTGTTTTTCACGTGTTTCATGATGCTCTCTTTGTGCTTCAAATCTTATTTTTCATGTGAGCATCATTGAAATTATGAATGCCTAGCTAGGGGCGTTAAACAATAGTGCTTGTTGGGAGGCAACCCAATTTTATTTTTTCTTGTTTTTTGTTCCTGTTTAGTAATAAATAATTCATCTAGCCTCTGTTTAGATGTGGTTTTATTATTTTAATTAGTGGTTGTGCCAAGTAGAACCTTTGGGAAGACTTGAGGGAAGTTTTAGCAACCATGCTGTAAAAAACAGAAACTTTAGCGCTCACAAGATTTGCTGCCATTTTTTTACTGGGGAGTGAGATTAGGTTGATTATTTTTGCAGATGATTAATAGAAAAATTTCTCACATCCACCAGTTTATTTCAGAATTTTTGGGGCTACAAAAGTATTCGAAACCTACAGATGACTACAGACTGTTCTGTTTTTGACAGATTCTGTTTTTTTCGTGTGTTGTTTGCTTATTTTGATGCATCTATGGTTAGTATCGGAGGGTATGAACCATAGAGAAGTTGGAATACAGTAGGTTTAACACCAATATAAATAAATAATGAGTTCATTACAGTACCTTAAGTGGTGATTTGTTTTCTTATACTAACGGAGCTCATGAGATTTTCTGTTGAGTTTTGTGTTGTGAAGTTTTCAAGTTTTGGGTAAAGATTTGATGGATTTTGGAATAAAGAATGGCAATAGACTAAGCTTGGGGATGCCCAAGGCACCCCTAGGTAAAATTCAAGGACAACCAAAAGCCTAAGCTTGTGGATTCCCTAGAAGGCATCCCCTCTTTCGTCTTCTTTCATCGTTAATTTTTCTTGAGGCTATATTTTTATTCACCACATGATATGTGTTTTGCTTGGAGCGTCTTGTATGATTTGAGTCTTTGCTTTTTAGATTACCACAGTCATCCTTGCTGTACACACCTTTTGGGAGTGACACACATGAATTGGGATTTATTTGAATACTCTATGTGTTTCACTTATATCTTTTGAGCTAGGCAATTTTGCTCTAGTGCTTCACTTATATCTTTTAGAGCACGGTGGTGGTTTTATTTTATAGAAATTATTGATCTCTCATGCTTCACTTATATTATTTTGAGAGTCCCTTAGAACATCATGGTAATTTGCTTTGGTTATGAAATTAGTCCTAATATGATAGGAATCAAAGATGGGTATAATAAAAACTATCATAGAAAGTGCATTGAATACTATGAGAAGTTTGATACTTGATAATTGTTTTGAGATATAAAGATGGTGATATTAGAGTGTGCTAGTTGAGTAGTTGTGAATTTGAGAAATAATTGTGTTGAAGATTGCAAGTCCCGTAGCATGCACGTATGGTAACCATTGTGTAACAAATTTGAAACATGAGGTGTTATTTGATTGTTTTCCTTATGAGTGGCGGTCAGGGAAGAGCGATGGTCTTTTCCTACCAATCTACCCCCTAGGAGCATGCACGTAATGCTTGGTTTTTGATGACTTGTAGATTTTTGCAATAAGTATGTGAGTTCTTTATGACTAATGTTGAGTCCATGGATTATACGCACTCTCACCCTTCCATCATTGCTAGCCTCTTCGGTCCCGTGCATTGCCCTTTCTCACCTTGAGAGTTGGTGCAAACTTCGCCGGTGCATCCAAACCCCGTGATATGATATGCTCTGTCACAGATAAGCCTCCTTATATCTTCCTCAAAACAGCCACCATACCTACCTATTATGGCATTTCCATAGCTATTTCGAGATATATTGCCATGCAACTTTCCACCGTTTCATTTATGACACGCTTCATCATTGTCATATTTCTTTGCATGATCATGTAGTTGACATCGTATTTGTGGAAAAGCCACCATGCATAATTTATCATACATGTCACTTTTTATTCATTGCCCTTCCCGGTACACCGGCGAAGGCATTCATATAGAGTCATATTTTGTTCTAGTATCGAGTTGTAATCATTGAGTTGTAAATAAATAGAAGTGTGATGATCATCATTAATATAGCATTGTCCCAAAAAAAAAAAGAGAAAGGCCCAAAAGAAAAAGAAAAAAGAAGAAGAAGAGAAATAAAAAGGGACAATGCTACTATCCTCTTTTTCCACACTTGTGCTTCCAAGTAGCACCATGATCTTTATGATAGAGGGTCTATTGTTTTGTCACTTTCATATACTAGTGGGATTTTTTCATTATAGAACTTGGCTTGTATATTCCAACAATGGGCTTCCTCAAATGCCCTAGGTCTTCGTGAGCAAGCAAGTTGGATGCACACCCACTTAGTTTCTTTTGTTGAGCTTTCATACATTTATAGCTCTAGTGCATCCGTTGCATGGCAATCCCTACTCCTTGCATTGACATCAATTGATGGGCATCTCCCTAGCCCGTTGATTAGCCACGTCGATGTGAGACTTTCTCCTTTTTTGTCTTCTCCACATAACCCCCATCATCATATTCTATTCCACCCATAGTGCTATTTCCATGGCTCACGCTCATGTATTGCGTGACACAAGGTTGTCAGAATCGTGATTTTGAATTGGATCGGAGCTCCGATGGTAAGATCACAAATCGTAGAATCTTCACTATCAGGATCGTAGAAATGTAGATTCTATGAACTAAAATCGTAGAATCATAGGGGTTAGTTTGGATCGTAAAGTCGTAGAATCGTATAACAGAATCACGATTCTGACAACATTGGCGTGAAAGTTGAAAAAAGTTTGAGATTACTAAAGTATGAAACAATTGCTTGGCTTGTCATCAGGGTTGTTCATGATGAGAGCATTCTTTTGTGATGAAAATGGAGCACGACCAAACTATATGATTTTGTAGGGATGAACTTTCTTTTGCCAAGTTATTTTGAGAAGACATGATTGCTTAGTTAGTATGCTTGAAGTATTATTATTTTTATGTCAATATTAAACTTTTGTCTTGAATATTTCAGATCTGAACATTCATGCCACAATAAAGAAAATTACATTGAGAATTATGCCAGGTAGCATTCCACATCAAAAATTCTGTTTTTATCATTTACCTACTCGAGGACGAGCAGGAATTAAGCTTGGGGATGCTTGACACGTCTCCAACGTAACTATAATTTTTGATTGTTCCATGCTATTAAATTATCTATTTTGGATGTTTAATGGGCTTTATTATACACTTTTATATTATTTTTGAGACTAACCTACTAACCCAAGGCCCAGTGCAAATTGTTGTTTTTTTGCCTATTTCGGTGTTTCGTAGAAAAGGAATATCAAACGGAATTCAAATGGAATGAAACCTTCGGGAGAGTTATTTTTGGCACAAACGTGATCCAGGGGACTTGGAGTAGACGTCAAGAAAGAAATGAGGAGGCCACGAGGCAGGGAGGCATGCCTGCCCCCCTGGGCGCGCCCCCACCCTCGTGGGCCCCTCGTAGCTCCACCGACCTACTTCTTCCTCCTATATATATTCATATACCCCGAAAACATCAAGGAGCACCACGAAACCCTATTTCCACCGCCGCAACCTTCTGTACCCAAGAGATCCCATCTTGGGGCCTTTTCCGGAGCTCCGCCGGAGGGGGAATCGATCACGGAGGGCTTCTACATCAACACCATAGCCTCTCTGATGATGTGTGAGTAGTTTACCATAGACCTTCGGGTCCATAGTTATTAGCTAGATGGCTTCTTATCTCTCTTTCGATCTCAATACAATGTTCTCCTCGATCTTCTTGGAGATCTATTCGATGTAAATCTTTTTGCGGTGTGTTTGTCGAGATCCGATGAATTGTGGGTTTATGATCAAGTTTATCTATGAATGATATTTGATTCTTCTCTGAAATATTTTATGTATGATTGGTTATCTTTGCAAGTCTCTTCGAATTATCAGTTTGGTTTGGCCTACTAGACTGATCTTTCTTGCAATGGGTGAAGTGCTTAGCTTTGAGTTCAATCTTGCGGTGTCCTTTCCCAGTGATAGCAGGGGCAGCAAGGCTCGTATTGTATTGTTGCCATCGAGGATAAAAATATGGGGTTTATATCATAATGCTTGAGTTTATCCCTCTACATCATGTCATCTTGCCTAATGCGTTACTCTGTTCTTATGAACTTAATACTCTAGATGCATGCTGGATAACGGTCGATGTGAGGAGTAATAGTAGTAGATGCAGAATCATTTCGGTCTACTTGTCGCGAACGTGATGCCTATATACATGATCATGCCTAGATATTCTCATAATTATGCACTTTTATATCAATTGCTCGACAGTAATTTGTTCACCCACCGTAATACTTATGCTATCTTGAGAGAAGCCACTAGTGAAACCTATGGCCCCCGGGTCTATCTTTTATCATATAAGTTTCCAATCTATTTTACTTTGCAATCTTTATTTTCCTATCTATATCATAAAAATATCAAAAATATTTATCTTATTATCTCTATCAGATCTCACTCTCGTAAGTGACCGTGAAGGGATTGACAACCCCTTTATCGCGTTGGTTGCGAGGTTCTTATTTGTTTGTGCTGGTACGAGGGACTTGCGTGTAGTCTCCTACTGGATTGATACCTTGGTTCTAAAAAACTGAGGGAAATACTTACGCTACTGATGACCCACAAGTATAGGGGATCCATCGTAGTCCTTTCGATAAGTAAGAGTGTCGAACCCAACGAGGAGCAGAAGGAAATGATAAGCGGTTTTTAGCAAGGTATTCTCTGCAAGTACTGAAATAAGTGGTAACAGATAGTTTTGTGATGAGATAATTTGTAACGAGCAACAAGTAACAAAAGTAAATAAAGTGCAGCAAGGTGGCCCAATCCTTTTTGTAGCAAAGGACAAGCCTGGACAAACTCTTATATAAGGAAAAGCGCTCCTGAGGACACATGGGAATATCGTCAAGCTAGTTTTCATCACGTTCATATGATTCGCGTTCGGTACTTTGATAATTTGACATGTGGGTGGACCGGTGCTTGGGTGCTGTTCTTACTTGAACAAGCATCCCACTTATGATTAATCTCTATTGCAAGCATCCGCAACTACAACAAAAGTATTAAGGTAAACCTAACCATAGCATGAACCATATGGATCCAAATCAGCCCCTTACGAAGCAACGCATAAACTAGGGTTTAAGCTTCTGTCACTCTAGCAACCCATCATCTACTTATTACTTCCCAATGCCTTCCTCTAGGCCCAAATAATGGTAAAGTGTTATGTAGTCGACGTTCACATAACACCACTAGAGGCTAGACAACATACATTTCATCAAAATATCGAACGAATACCAAATTCACATCACTACTAATAGCAAGACTTCTCCCTTGTCCTCAGGAACAAACGTAACTACTCACAAAGCATATTCATGTTCATAATCAGAGGGGTAATAATATGCATAAAGGATCTGAACATATGATCTTCCACCAATTAAACCAACTAGCATCAACTACAAGGAGTAATTAACACTACTAGCAACCTACTAGCGCCAATCCCGGGCTTGGAGACAAGAATTGGATACAAGAGATGAAGTAGGGTTTTGAGATGAGATGGTGCTGATGAAGATGTTGATGGAGATTGCCCTCTCCCAATGAGAGGAGCGTTGGTGATGACGATGGCGATGATTTCCCCCTCCGAGAGGGAAGTTTCCCCGGCAGAACAGCTCTGTCGGAGCTCTAGATTGGATCCCAGGCGGCGGAGTTTCGTCCCGAAAGGTTGCTTCTGTTTTTTCTCAACGAAAGACTTCATATAGCAGAAGATGGTCATCGGAGAGCCACCAGGGGGCCCACGAGGTAGGGGGCACAACCTAGGGGGGGCGCCCCCACCCTCGTGGAAAGGGTGTGCCCCCCCTGCTCTTCATCTTTGGCGAGGATTTTTCATTATTTATTATAAGGTATTCCATGGAGTTTCAGGACTTTTGGAGTTGTGCACAATAGGTCTCTAATATTTGCTCCTTTTCCAGCCCAAAATTCCAGCTGCCGGCATTCTCCCTCCTTTATGTAAACCTTATAAAATAAGAGAGAATAGCCATAAGTATTGTGACATAATGTGAAATAACAGCCCATAATGCAATAAATATCGATATGAAAGCATGATGCAAAATGGACGTATCAACTCCCCCAAGCTTAGACCTCGCTTGTCCTCAAGCGAAAGCCGATAACAATAAATATGTCCCCATGTTTAGAGGTAGAGGCGTCGATAAAAAATAAAATACAGACATGAGGGAGTACTTCCTATTTTAGTGATCTAAACGCTCTTATATTAGTTTACGGAGGGAGTACTTCCTATTAATTGCAACGATGACCAAAGCTATGTCTGCCAACTCCCAACAACTTTTAATCATCACACTCTTTCTATGTGAAGTCATTACTATCAATAAGATCAATATGAACTTTTGTGTCTTCTTATTCTTTTTCTCTTTTCTTTTATTCACCCAAGATCATAGCAAGAAAATCAAGCCCTTGACTCAACACTAATCTTTATTATACAGCTCACGGACTCGATTACATAGAGAGATCATAAGGCAAAACTCAAAACTAGATCATGCCATAAACTTTATTCTACTAGATCAAAATACTACTAATAGGATCGAACTAAGGAAAACGGTAAAGATAGGAGTTGTGATTGTGATACGATACCGGGGCACCTCCCCCAAGCTTGGCGGTTGCCAAGGGGAGTGCCCATACCCATGTTACTATATCTCCTTGGTTGGTGAAGAAGGTGGATGTGTTGTTGACTTAGTTGATGGCATAGACTTCTCCCTTAATTTACGCTTGAGGACGGCATTTTGATCCCTCGGATCTTCAATCTCCCACTCCAGGGTTAATATCTTTTTGCATTTTGTCCTGCTTATTTTCCTGCAAGAGACGAAAAGGGATAAACTTGAATTTTAGTTTCTTTACCCTATCAGGGAGACATGACTTTTTGAACTCCACGTGCATATCCCCAGGTTGAGGTAATGGGGCTTCATCTTCATCTGAGCTCGTCTCCTCCTTCCCATTGGGTTCATAGTCCTCTTCTTCCTTCGTGGTCCAACCATTGTGCTTCACATCTCCATAGACCTTAGGATTAGCTAAGTAATCATCCACATAGCTTTCTCCTTCCAAATCGGGGGAAGAAATGTTGATCTAATCTGCAGAGGGACAGCTCAAAACAAAAACAGAGGATAGTTGTGTGATACGGGAGCCAAAACCTTCGGGAGAATATATAGTGAATTTTTACCGACCAAAATACGTATCATGCAAGAAAACGGAGTCCGGAAGGCACACGAGGAGCTCACGAGGTAGGGGGGGCGCGCCCTCCACCCTCGTGGGGCCCTCGTGTCCTTCCCGGACTGCTACTTAATTTTATATTTTTCTAAATATTCCAAAACGGAGAAATATTGCCTTAAAAATTGTTTTGGAGTCGGTTTACTTACCGTACCACATACCTATTCCTTTTCGGAGTCTAAAACGTTCTGGAAAGTGTCCCTTATGTATTCCTCCGGGGTTACGGTTTCAATAATGTTGGTTTCAATATTTATGGGATTACCTGAGATATAATGTTTAATTCTCTGACCATTTACCACCTTCGGATTTGTGCCTTCGAAGTTGTTGATTTTTATGGCACCGGAACGATAGACCTCCTCGATAACATAGGGGCCTTCCCGTTTAGAGAGAAGTTTTCCTGCAAAAAATCTTAAACGAGAGTTGTATAGCAATACATAATCACCTACATTAAACTCACGCTTTTGTATCCTTTTGTCATGCCATCTTTTAACCTTTTCTTTAAACAACTTGGCATTTTCATAAGCTTGGGTTCTCCATTCATCAAGTGAGCTAATATCAAATAACCTCTTTTCACCGGCAAGTTTAAAATCATAGTTGAGCTCTTTAATAGCCCAATATGCCTTATGTTCTAGTTCGAGAGGTAAGTGACATGCTTTTCCATAAACCATTTTATACAGAGACATACCCATGGGATTTTTATATGCAGTTCTATAGGCCCGTAATGCATCATCAAGTTTCTTGGACCAATTCTTTCTAAACCTATTGACAGTCTTTTGCAGAATTAATTTGAGTTCTCTATTACTCAATTCTACTTGACCACTAGACTTTGGGTGATACGGAGATGCAATTCTATGATTGACGTCATATTTAGCAAGCATTTTACGGAAAGCACCATGAATAAAATGTGAACCACCATCAGTCATTAAATATCTAGGGACTCCAAACCTCAGAAAAATAACTTCTTTAAGAATTTTAATAGAAGTGTTATGATCAGCACTACTAGTTGGAATAGCTTCTACCCACTTAGTAACATAATCAACAGCAACTAAAATATGTGTATATCCATTAGAGGCAGGAAAATGTCCCATATAATCAAAGCCCCAAACATCAAACGGTTCAATAACAAGTGAATAATTCATAGGCATTTCTTGACGTCTACTAATATTACCAATTCTTTGACATTCATCACAAGATAGGACAAACTTACGGGCATCCTTGAAGAGAGTAGGCCAATAAAAACCGGATTGCAATACCTTATGTGCTGTTCTATCTCCCACATGGTGTCCTCCATAAGTTTTGGAGTGGCACTTGCGTAGGATCCGTTTCTGTTCATGCTCAGTACACAACGTCTAATAACACCATCTACTCCTTCTTTATGAAGATGTGGGTCATCCCAAAAGTAATGTCTCAAATCATAGAAGAACTTTTTCTTTTGTTGGTATGTGAAGCTAGGTGGTATAAATTTAGCAACTATGTAATTAGCATAATCAGCATACCAAGGGGTACTACGAGAAGTACTTATGACATTTAATTGTTCATCAGGAAAGCTATCATCAATAGGTAGTGGGTCATCAAGAACATTCTCTAACCTAGATAAGTTGTCTACAACGGGGTTCTCAGCTCCTTTTCTATCAACAATATGCAAATCAAATTCTTGTAGCAAGAGAACCCATCTAATAAGTCTAGGTTTAGCATATTTCTTCTCCATAAGATATTTAATAGCAGCATGATCAGTGTGGATAGTTACTTTAGAATCAACAATATAAGGTCTGAACTTATCACAAGCAAATACAACTGCTAAAAGTTCTTTTTCAGTAGTAGCACAATTTCTTTGAGCATTGTCTAGGGTCTTACTAGCATAATGGATAACATTTAATTTCTTATCAACTCTTTGCCCTAAAACAGCACCTACATCATAATCGCTAGCATCACACATAATTTCAAAGGGTAAATTCCAATTAGGTGGATGAACAATAGGTGCAGAGACTAATGCTTTCTTAAGTATTTCAAATGCTTCTACACAATCATCATCAAAGACAAATGGTATATCTTTTTGTAATAAATTAGTCAAAGGCCGAGAAATTTTTGAGAAGTCCTTAATGAACCTCCTATAAAATCTGGCGTGACCAAGGAAACTTCTTATACCTTTGATGTCCTTGGGACATGGCATCTTTTCAATAGCATCTACCTTGGCTTTATCAACTTCAATACCTCTTTCAGAAACTTTATGCCCCAAGACAATACCTTCATTAACCATAAAGTGGCACTTTTCCCAATTCAAGAGAAGATTAGTTTCTTCACATATCTGCAAAACTCGATCAAGATTTCTCAACCAATCATCAAAAGATGATCCATAGAAGGAAAAGTTGTCCATGAAAACCTCACAAATCTTTTCACAAAAGTCAGAGAATATAGCCATCATGCATCTTTGAAAGGTAGCAGGTGCATTACATAAACCAAAAGGCATACGTCTATAAGCAAAAGTACCAAAAGGGCATGTAAAAGTAGTCTTTGATTGATCTTTAGCCGACACAGGTATTTGAGAGAAACCAGAATAACCATCTAGAAATCAGTAATGTGTATGCTTGCATAATCTTTCTAGCATTTGATTGATAAAAGGTAAGGGGTAATGATCTTTCTTAGTAGCCTTATTTAATTTGCGGAAATCAATTACCATCCTATAACCTGTAATAATTCTTTGTGGAATCAATTCATCTTTATCATTAGGAACAACAGTAATACCTCCCTTCTTAGGGACACAATGAACAGGACTTACCCACTAACTATCAGCAACGGGATAAATTATACCTACCTCCAGAAGCTTTAGTATTTCTTTTCTTACCACTTCTTTCATTTTAGGATTCAGACGTCATTGAGGATCACGAACTGGTTTGGCATCCGCTTCCAAATTTATTTTATGTTGACAACTAATGCCCTTAAGATCATCAAGAGTATATCCAATAGCAACACGGTGCTTCTTCAGAGTTTTCAATAATCTTTCTTCTTCATGCTCTGAAAGGTCAGCACTAATAATAACAGGATATATCTTCTTTTCATCAAGATAAGCATATTTAAGATTACCAGGCAACGGTTTAAGCTCAAACATGGGATCACCCTTAGGTGGAGGGGGATCCCCTAGGATTTCAACAGGCAAATTGTGTTTTGGAATAGGTTCCTGTTTAAAGAATACTTCATCTATTTCCCTTCTTTCATTCATAAACATATCATTCTCATGGTCTAGTAAATATTGTTCTAAAGGATCACTAGGAGGTACGGCAATAGAAGCAAGACCAATAATTTCATCCTTACTAGGCAATTCTTCTTCACGGTGTTGTTTACTAAATTTAGAGAAATTAAACTCATGAGTCATATCATCTAAGCCGACAGTAACAACATCCCTTGTGCAATCTATGGTAGCATTAACAGTATTTAAGAAGGGTCTACCAAATATAATGGGACAAAAGCTATCTTGTGGGGAACCAACAACAAGAAAATCAGCAGGATATTTAGTTTTCCCACATAAGACTTCTACATCCCTAACAATTCCCATTGGTGAAATAGTATCTCAATTAGCCAGTTTAATAGTAACATCAATTTCTTCTAAATCAACAGGTGCAATGTCATGCATAATTTCTTTGTATAAGTCAATAGGTATTGCACTAACACTAGCACCCATATCACATAAGCCATGATAACAATGATCTCCTATTTTAACAGAAATAACAGGCATGCCTACCACAGGTCTATTTTTATCTTTAGCACAAGGTTTAGCAATTCTAGCAGTTTCACCGCAGAACTGAATAACATGCCCATCAATATTATCAGACAAGAGATCTTTAACAATAGCAATATTAGGTTCAACTTTAACTTTCTCAAGAGGTGTATATGCTTTAATATTGCTTTTACGAACCACAGTTGAAGCTTTAGCATGATCCTTTATCCTAACAGGGAAAGGTGGTTTCTCAACATAACAAGTAGGAACAATAGGATCATTATAAGTGATAGTCTTTTCTTCAACTTTAATAGGTGCAGCTACTTTTACTTCTGTGGGAGGATGATATTTAAACCACTTCTCCTTAGGGAGATCAACATAAGTAGCAAAAGATTCACAGAAAGAAGCTACTATCTCAGAATCAAGTCCATATTTAGTGCTAAACTTACGGAAAGTATTGGTATCCATAAAAGATTTAACACAATCAAACTTAGGTGTCATACCTGACTCCTTACCTTTGTCGAGATCCCAATCTTCAGAGTTGCGTTTAATTCTATCCAATAAATCCCATCTAAATCCAATAGTCTTCATCATAAAAGAGCCAGCACAAGAAGTATCGAGCATGGTGCGATTATTTTCAGAAAGCCGAGCATAATTCTTTTGAAGAATTGTTTCTCTTGGGAGCTCATGATTGGGGCATGAATATAACATTGATGTAAGCCTCCCCCAAGCTTGAGCGATGCTTTATCCTTCGCGAGGCCAAAAATTATATATATAATTGCGGTCATGATGAACAAGATGCATAGGGTAATACTTTTGATGAAATTCCAATTTCAATCTTCTATAGTTCCATGATCTCATATCATCACATAGCCTATACCATGTCAATGCGTCTCCCTTCAAAGATAAAGGGAAGACCTTCTTCTTAGCAACATCATCGGGTATACCTGCAAGCTTAAATAATCCACAAACTTTATCCACATATATTAGGTGTTCATCGGGATGCTTTGTTCCATCTCCTGTAAAAGGATTAGCTAGCAGTTTTTCTATCATACCCGAAGGATACTCATAGGGAATTTCATTTTCAATAGGTTCAGTAGGTTGAGGAGCAACTATTTGCTCTACTGGTCGGGGTGAAGATACCCTGAACAAGCCCCTCAGAGGATTACTTTCCATAGTAACAAGTGACAGTAAGTTTCAGCACACTATATAAAATTTTCCTTACCAAATTCCACCTACCAAAGGCGCTTCACTCCCCGACAACGGCGCCAGAAAAGAGTCTTGATGACCCACAAGTATAGGGGATCTATCGTAGTCCTTTCGATAAGTAAGAGTGTCAAACCCAACGAGGCGTAGAAGGAAATGATAAGCGCTTTTCAGCAAGGTATTCTCTGCAAGTACTGAAATAAGTGGTAACAGATAGTTTTGTGATGAGATAATTTGTAACAAGCAACAAGTAACAAAAGTAAATAAAGTGCAGCAAGGTGGCCCAATCCTTTTTGTAGCAAAGGACAAGTCTGGACAAACTCTTATATAAGGAAAAGCGCTCCCGAGGACACATGGGAATATCATCAAGCTAGTTTTCATCACATTCATATGATTCGCGTTCGGTATTTTGATAATTTGACATGTGGGTGGACCGGTGCTTGGGTGCTGCTCTTACGTCCCACTTATGATTAACCTCTATTGCAAGCATCCGCAACTACAACAAAAGTATTAAGGTAAACCTAACCATAGCATGAAACATATGGATCCAAATTAGCCCCTTACAAAGCAACGCATAAACTAGTGTTTAAGCTTCTGTCACTCTAGCAACCCATCATCTACTTATTACTTCCCAATGCCTTCCTCTAGGCCCAAATAATGGTGAAGTGTTATGTAGTTGACGTTCACATAACACCACTAGAGGCTAGACAACATACATTTCATCAAAATATCGAACGAATACCAAATTCACATGACTACTAATAGCAAGACTTCTCCCTCGTCCTCAGGAACAAACGTAACTACTCACAAAGCATATTCATGTTCATAATCAGAGGGGTAATAATATGCATAAAGGATATGAACATATGATCTTACACCAATTAAACCAACTAGCATCAACTACAAGGAGTAATTAACACTACTAGCAACCTACTAGCACCAATCTCGGGCTTGGAGACAAGAATTGGATACAAGAGATGGACTAGGGTTTTGAGATGAGATGGTGCTGATGAAGATGTTGATGGAGATTGCTCTCTCTCGATGAGAGGAGCGTTGGTGATGACGATGGCGGTGATTTCCCCCTCCGGGAGGGAAGTTTCCCCGGCAGAGCAGCTCTGCCGGAGCTCCAGATTGGATCCGACAAGGTTCCGCCACGTGGCGGCGGAGTTTCGTCCTGAAAGGTTGCTTCTGGTTTTTTTCTCAACGAAAGACTTCATATAGCAGAAGATGGTCATCGGAGAGCCACCAAGGGCCCCACGAGGTAGGGGGCGCGCCCTAGGGGGGGCGCCCCCCACCCTCGTGGAAAGGGTGTGGGCCCCCTGGTCTTCATATTTGGCGAGGATTTTCCATTATTTATTATAAGGTATTCCGTGGAGTTTCAGGACTTTTGGAGTTGTGCAAAATATGTCTCTAATATTTGCTCCTTTTCCAGCCCAGAATTCCTGCTGCCGGCATTCTCCCTCCTTTATGTAAACCTTATAAAATAAGAGAGAATAGCCATAAGTATTGTGACATAATGTGAAATAACAACCCATAATGCAATAAATATCGATATAAAAGCATGACGCAAAATGGACGTATCAGCTACTTTGCTGCATCACCCTTTCCTCTTCATGGGAAAACCAACGCAGTGCTCAAGAGGTAGCAAAAGGGTGGAAATCCTCTAGTATATATAGGTTGGAGGGTAGAGGAGGGGCACCACAAGGGGAGGGAAAGTCCCTCCACCTTGGCCGGCCAAGATGGGGAGGAGTCCCACTCCAATTCGGCCGCCCTTCCCTTCCCAAGTTGGAAAAGGGGGTGCCACCTCCACTTGGGCCTTGGTGGCCCAAGTTGCCTTCCATCACTAGGCCTTTTAAGGCCGATTGATATTTAATTAAATATAAAAGCCCTCTAGCAATTAGTAGAGCCTTATATATATATTAACACCACCGGAAACATTTTCCACCTATATATTATTTATCGGTAATACCTGGTATTACCCGATACTCTCTGAAACCCTTCAGTGACCCCGAAACGCTTCCGGATCCTCTCAAAAGTATTTTGAATATTTATGAAAAAAAAATCCATAAATATATTCTCATCACTCCTGATACGTCTCCAACGTATCTATAATTTTTGATTGCTCCATGCTATATTATCTACTGTTTTGGACATTATTGGGCTTTATTATCCACTTTTATATTATTTTTGGGACTAACCTATTAACTGGAGGCCCAGCCTAGAATTGCCGTTTTTTGCCTATTTTAGGGTTTCGAAGAAAAGGAATATCAAACGGAGTCCAAACGGAATGAAACCTTCGGGAACATGATTTTCTCAACGAACAAGACCCGGGAGACTTGGACCCTACGTCAACAAACAAAACTGGAGGCCACGAGGTAGGGGGCGCGCCTACCACCCTAGGCACGCCCTCCACCCTCGTGGGCCCCCTGTTGCTCCACCGACATACTCCTTCCTCCTATATATACCTACGTACCCCCAAACGATGAGATACGGAGGCAAAACCCTAATTCCACCGCCGCAACTTTCTGTATCCACGAGATCCCATCTTGGGGCCTGTTCCGGAGCTCCGCCGGAGGGGGCATCGATCACGGAGGGCTTCTACATCAACACCATAGCCCCTCCAATGAAGTGTGAGTAGTTCACCTCAGACCTACAGGTCCATAGTTAGTAGCTAGATGGCTTCTTCTCTCTTTTTTGACCTCAATACAATGTTCTCCCCCTCTCTTGTGGAGATCTATTCGATGTAATCTTCTTTTTGCGGTGTGTTTGTTGAGAGCGATGAATTGTGGGTTTATGATCAAGTCTATCTATGAATAATATTTGAATCTTCTCTGAATTCTTTTATGTATGATTGGTTATCTTTGCAAGTCTCTTTGAATTATCAGTTTGGTTTGACCTACTAGATTGATCTTTCTCGCAATGGGAGAAGTGTTTAGCTTTGGGTTCAATCTTGCGGTGTCCTTTCCCAGCGACAGTAGGGGCAGCAAGGCACGTATTGTATTGTTGCCATCGAGGATAACAAGATGGGGTTTTCTTCATATTGCATGAGTCTATCCCTCTACATTATGTCATCTTGCTTAAGGCATTACTCTGTTTTTAACTTAATACACTAGATGCATGCTGGATAGCGGTCGATGAGTGGAGTAATAGTAGTAGATGCAGGCAGGAGTCGGTCTACTTATCTCAGATGTGATGCCTATATACATGATCATACCTAGATATTCTCAGAACTATGCTCAATTCTGTCAATTGCTTAACAGTAATTTGTTCACCCACCGTAGAATACTTATGCTCTCGAGAGAAGCCACTAGTGAAACTATGGCCCCCGGGTCTATCTTTATCATATTAATCTCCTACTACTTAGTTATTTCCTTTGCTATTTACTTTGCCTTTATTTTACTTTGCATCTTTATCATAAAAATACCAAAAATATTATCTTATCATATCTATCAGATCTCACTCTCGTAAGTGGCCTTATAGGGATTGACAACCCCTATTTGCGTTGGTTGTGAGGATTTATTTGTTTTGTGCAGGTACGAGGGACTCGCGCGTAGCCTCCTACTGGATAGATACCTTGGTTCTCAAAAACTAAGGGAAATACTTACGCTACTTTGCTGCATCATCCCTTCCTCTTCGAGGAAAACTAACGCAGTGCTCAAGAGGTAGCAAGAAGGATTTTTGGCACCGTTGCCGGGGAGGTCTACACAAAAGTCAACATACCAAGTACCCATCACATACTCTTATCTCCTGCATTTCATTATTTTCCATTTACCTCTCGTTTTCCTCTCCCCCCTTCACCCTTGCCGTTTTATTCGCCCTCTCTCTATCCTCCCTCTCTTTCTCTATTTGCCTCTTTTTGCCCGCTTGCTTTTTGTTTGCTTGTGTGTTAGTTTGCTTGCTTGTCACGATGGCTCAAGATAATACTAAATTGTGTGACTTCATCAATACCAACAACAATGATTTTATTAGCACTCCGATTGCTCCTCTTACCGATGCTGAATCTTGTGAAATTAATGCTGCTTTGCTGAATCTTGTCATGAAAGATCCGTTTTCCGGCCTTCCTTGTGAAGATGCCGCTACCCATCTAAATAGCTTCATTGATTTGTGTGACATGCAAAAGAAGAAAGATGTGGATAATGATATTGTTAAATTGAAGCTATTTCCTTTTTCGCTTAGAGATCGTGCTAAAGCTTGGTTTTCGTCTTTGCCTAAAAATAGTATTGATTCATGGAATAAGTGCAAAGATGCTTTTATCTCTAAGTGTTTTCCTCCCGCTAAGATCATCTCTCTTAGAAACGATATTATGAATTTTAAGCAACTTGATCATGAACATGTTGCACAAGCTTGGGAGAGAATGAAATTAATGATACGTAATTGCCCTACTCATGGTTTAAATTTGTGGATGATTGTTCAGAATTTTTATGCCGGATTGAATTTTGCTTCTAGAAATATTTTAGATTCGGCCGAGGGAGGCACTTTTATGGAAATCACTTTAGGAGAAGCTACTAAACTCCTAGATAATATTATGGTTAATTATTCTCAATGGCATACTGAAAGATCTACTAATAAAAAGGTGCATGCGATAGAAGAAATTAATGTTTTAAGTGGAAAGATGGATGAACTTATGAAATTATTTTCTAATAAGAGTGTTTCTTCTGATCCTAATGATATGCCCTTGTCTACTTTGATTGAGAATAATAATGAATCTATGGATGTGAATTTTGTTAGTAGGAACAATTTTGGTAACAACGCGTATAGAGGAAATTTTAATCCTAGGCCTTATCCTTGTAATCCCTCTAATAATTATGGTAATTCCTACAACAATTCTTATGGAAATTATAATAAGATGCCCTCTGATTTTTAATCTAATATTAAAGAATTTATTACTTCGCAAAAGAATTTTAATGTTATGATTGAAGAAAAATTGCTTAAGATTGATGATTTGGCTAGGAACGTTGATAGAATTTCTCTTGATGTTGATTCTTTGAAACTTAGATCTATTCCACCTAAGCATGATATCAATGAGTCTCTCAAATCCATGAGAATTTCCATTGATGAGTGCAAAGAAAGAACTGCTAGGATGCGTGCTAAGAAAGATGCCTTTATAAGAGCGTGTTCTTCTAGTTGCTATGAAAATAAAGATGAAGATCTAAAAGTTATTGATGTGTCCCCTATTAAATCTTTGTTTTGCAATATGAATCTTGATAATGATGGGACTGAATATGATCCACCTTTACCTAGAAGGCGTTCCAAGAATTCGTAATTTATTGATTTGTTGATGCTAAATTTGATAAAAGTGGGATTGAAGAAATTAAAACCCTAGATGTTACTAAACCCACTATTATGGACTTCAAGGAATTTAACTATGAAAATTTCTCTTTGATTGATTGTATTTCCTTGTTGCAATACGTGCTAAATTCTCCTCACGCTTATAGTCAAAATAAAGCGTTTACTAAATATATCGTTGATGCCTTGATGCAATCTTACGAAGAAAAACTTGAATTGGAAGTTTCTATCCCTAGAAAACTTTATGATGAGAGGGAACCAACTATTAAATTAAAATTAAAGATCATGAATTCTATGCTTTATGTGATTTGGGTGCTAGTATTTCCACGATTCCAAAGACTTTGTGTGATTTGTTAGGTTTCCGTGATTTTGATGATTGCTCTCTAAACTTGCACCTTGCGGACCACTATTAAGAAACATATGGGAAGAATTAATGATGTTCTTATTGTTGCAGATAGGAATTATGTGCCCGTAGATTTTATTGTTCTTGACATAGATTGCAATCCTTCATGTCCTATTATTCTTGGTAGACCTTTCCTTAGAATGATTGGTGCAATTATTGATATGAAGGAAGGAAATATTAGATTCCAATTTCCATTAAGGAAAGGCATGGAATACTTTCCTAGAAAGAAAACTAAATTACCTTATGAATCTATTATGAGAGCCACTTATGGATTGCCTACCAAAGATGTCAATACCTAGATCTATTCTTTATTGTTATGCCTAGCTAGGGGCGTTAAACGATAGCGCTTGTTGGGAGGAAACCCAATTTTAATTTTATTCCTTGCTTTTTGATCTTGTTTAGTAATAAATAATTTATCTAGACTCTGTTTTGGTTGTGTTTTTGTGTTTAATTAGTATTTGTGCCAAGTAGAACCGTTGGGAAGACTTGGGGAAAGTCTTGTTGAACTTGCTGTAAAAACAGAAACTTTAGCGCTCACGAGAACTGCTGTCATTTTTATTTGGAAAGTGATATTTAGTTAATTATTTTTTAATATGATTAATAGATAAATTACTCACGTCCAGCAATTTATTTGAGAATTTTTGGGGTTCCAGATCTTGCGCTAGCTACAGATTACTACAGACTGTTCTGTTTTTGACAGATTCTGTTTTTCGTGTGTTGTTTGCTTATTTTGATGAATCTATGGCCAGTAAAATAGTTTATAAACCATAGAGAAGTTGGAATACAGTAGGTATAACACCAATATAAATAAATAATGAGTTCTTTACAGTACCTTGAAGTGGTCTTTTATTTTCTTTCGCCAACGGAGCTCACGAGATTTTCTACTTTAAGTTTTGTGTTGTGAAGTTTTCAAGTTTTGGGTAAAGATTTGATGGATTATGGAACAAGGAGTAGCAAGAGCCTAAGCCTGGGGATTCCCATGGCACCCCCAAGATAATCTAAGGACACCTAAAAGCCAAAGCTTGGGGATGCCCCGGAAGGCATCCCCTGTTTCGTCTACTTCTATCGGTAACTTTACTTGGAGCTATATTTTTATTCGCCACATGATATGTGTTTTACTTGGAGCGTCTTGTATGATTTGAGTCTTTGCTTGTTAGTTTACCAAAATAATCCTTGCTGTACACACCTTTTGAGAGAGCCATACATGATTTGGAATTTGTTAGAATACTCTATGTGCTTCCCTTATATCTTTTGAGTTATATAGTTTTGCTCTAGTACTTCACTTATATCTTTTAGAGCACGGTGGTGGATTTGTTTTATAGAAACTATTGATCTCTCATGCTTCACTTAGATTATTTTGAGTGTCTTAATAGCATGGTAATTTGCTTAAAATCCTAATATGCTAGGTGTTCAAGATTAGTAAAATTTTCTTAAGAGTGTTCTGAATACTAAGAGAAGTTTGATGCTTGATGATTGTTTTGACATATGGAGGTAATAATATCAAAGCCGTGCTAGTTGAGTAGTTGTGAAATTGAGAAGTACTTGTGTTAAAGTTTGCAGGTCCCGTAGCATGCACGTATGGTAAACGTTATGCAACAAATTTGAAACATGAGGTGTTATTTGATTGTCTTCCTTTTGAGTGGCGGTCGGGGAGAGCGATGGTCTTTTCCTACCAATCTATCCCCCTAGGAGCATGCGCATAGTACCGAGATTTTTGATGACTTGTAGATTTTTGCAATAAGTATGTGAGTTTTTTATGACTAATGTTGAGTCCATGGATTATACGCACTCTCACCCTTCCATCCTTGCTAGCCTCTTCGGTACCGTGCATTGCCCTTTCTCACATTGAGAGTTGGCGCAAACATCGCCGGTGCATCCAAACCCCGTGATATGATATGCTCTTTCACACATAAACCTCCTTATATCCTCCTCAAAACAGCCACCATACCTACCTATTATGTCATTTCCATAGCAATTCCGAGATATATAGCCATGCAACTTTCCATCATTCCGTTCATCATGACACATTCATCATTGTCATATTGCTTAGCATGATCATGTAGTTGACATAGTATTTGTGGCAAAGCCACCGTTCATAATTCCTTCATACATGTCACTCTTGGTCCATTGCATATCCCGGTACACCGCCGGAGGCATTCATACAGAGTCACCTTTTGTTCTAGTATCGAGTTGTAATCATTGAGTTGTAAATAAATAGAAGTGTGATGATCATCATTTTCTAGTGCATTGTCCCAAGTGAGGAATAAATAAAAAAAGAAAAAGAGAAAGGCCATAAAAAAGAAAAGGCCCAAAGAAAAAAATGAGAGAAAAAGAGAGAAGGGACAATGTTACTATCCTTTGCCACACTTGTGCTTCAAAGTAGCACGTTAATCTTCATGTTAGAGAGTCTCTTGTTTTGTCACTTTCATATACTAGTGGGAATTTTTCATTATAGAACTTGGCTTGTATATTCCAATAATGGGCCTCCTCAAGTGCCCTAGGTCTTCGTGAGCAAGCAAGTTGGATGCACACCCACTAGTTTCTTTTGTTGAGCTTTCATACATTTATAGCTCTAGTGCATCCGTTGCATGGCAATACCTACTCCTTGCATTAACATCAATCGGTGGGCATCTCCATAGCCCATTGATTAGCCTCGTTGATGTGAGACTTTCTCCCTTTTTGTCTTCTCCACATAACCCCCCTCATTATATTCTATTCCACCCATAGTGCTATGTCCATGGCTCGCGCTCATATATTGCGTGAAAGTTTATAGGTTTGAGATTACTAAAGTATGAAACAATTGCTTGGCTTGTCATATGGGTTGTGCATGATGAGAGCATTCTTGTGTGACGAAAATGAAACATGACTAAACCATATGATTTTGTAGGGATGAACTTTCTTTGGCCGTGTTAATTTGAGAAGACATAATTGCTTAGTTAGTTGCTTGAAGTATTATTATTTTTATGTCAATATGAACTTTTGTCTTGAATCTTTCGGATCTGAATATTCATACCACAATTAAGAAGAATTATATTAAAATTATGCCAAGTAGCACTCCGCATCAAAAATTCTGTTTTTATCATTTACCTACTCGAGGACGAGCAGGAATTAAGCTTGGGGATGCTTGATACGTCTCCAACGTATCTATAATTTTTGATTGCTCCATGCTATATTATCTACTGTTTTGGACATTATTGGGCTTTATTATCCACTTTTATATTATTTTTGGGACTAACCTATTAACCGGAGGCCCAGCCCAGAATTGCTGTTTTTTTGCCTTTTTTAGGGTTTCAAAGAAAAGGAATATCAAACGGAGTCCAAACGGAATGAAACCTTCAGGAACGTGATTTTCTCAACGAACAAGACCCGGGAGACTTGGATCCTACGTCAAGAAACAAAACAGGAGGCCACGAGGTAGGGGGCGCGCCTACCCCCCTAGGTGCGCCCTCCACCCTCGTGGGCCCCCTGTTGCTCCACTGACGCACTCCTTCCTCCTATATATACCTACGTACCCCCAAACGATCAGATAGGAGCCAAAACCCTAATTCCACCGCCGCAACTTTCTGTATCCACGAGATCCCATCTTGGGGCCTGTTCCGGAGCTCCGCCGGAGGGGGCATCGATCACGGAGGGCTTCTACATCAACACCATAGCCCCTCCAATGAAGTGTGAGTAGTTCACCTCAGACCTACGGGTCCATAGTTAGTAGCTAGATGGCTTCTTCTCTCTTTTTGGACCTCAATACAATGTTCTCCCCCTCTCTTGTGGAGATCTATTCGATGTAATCTTATTTTTGCTGTGTGTTTGTTGAGATCGATGAATTGTGGGTTTATGATCAAGTCTATCTATGAATAATATTTGAATCTTCTCTGAATTCTTTTATGTATGATTGGTTATCTTTGCAAGTCTCTTCGAACTATCAGTTTGGTTTGGCCTACTAGATTGATCTTTCTTGCAATGGGAGAAGTGTTTAGCTTTGGGTTCAATCTTGCGGTGTGCTTTCCCAGTGACAGTAGGGGCAGCAAGGCACATATTGTATTGTTGCCATCGAGGATAACAAGATGGGGTTTTCTTCATATTGCATGAGTCTATCCCTCTACATCATGTCATCTTGCTTAAGGCGTTACTCTGTTTTTAACTTAATACTCTAGATGCATGCTGGATAGCGGTGGATGAGTGCAGTAATAGTAGTAGATGCAGGCAGGAGTCAGTCTACTTGTCTCGGACGTGATGCCTATATACGTGATCATACCTAGATATTCTCATAACTATGCTCAATTCTGTCAATTGCTCAACAGTAATTTGTTCACCCGTCATAGAATACTTATGCTCTCGAGAGAAGCCACTAGTGAAACCTATGGCCCCCGGGTCTATCTTTATCATATTAATCTCCTACTACTTCGTTATTTCCTTTGCTATTTACTTTGCCTTTATTTTACTTTGCATCTTTATCATAAAAATACCAAAAATATTATCTTATCATATCTATCAGATCTCACTCTCATAAGTGGCCTTATAGGGATTGACAACCCCTATTTGCGTTGGTTGCATGGATTTATTTGTTTTGTGCAGGTATGAGGGACTCGCGCGTAGCCTCCTACTATATTGATACCTTGGTTCTCAAAAACTGAGGGAAATACTTATGCTACTTTGCTGCATCATCCCTTCCTCTTCGGGGAAAACCAACGCAGTGCTCAAGAGGTAGCACTCCCATCCTACTAACACTCGACAGATCATGATTTCCTTAAGCTTGTGACCGCGTAGGTTTGGTAACTCATAGACATGAATGAAACCCCTTCATTCAATGACCGATAGCGGAACCGTGGACATCCATATAAATCCCTATGAGCACAAAAATGATATTCGAGTGAACCTTTAGTTATTATGTGATGTTTTGTTTGCTTCAGGATACTTCAAAAAACCCACGATGCATGCATCGGTATCCTCCTGAGTCATCATATGTTGATTATACTGTTTTCCTCATTACCTGTTTTGTTCTTATTTCTCGTTATCGTGTTTCGGCACCCCCGTGACGTAGTCACCTATGTATGGCCAGAAGATGATGGATGTCGTCACACCGAGAGGTCCCTAAGAATATCTCTCCATCGTCGGACGAGCAAATCCCACTCTCAGGCTATCTAGTCTCTTGTCAAACTTTCCGATGAACCTGTAAGTTGTCTTATGATCACAGTGTTACAAGTGACATTTGAGCAACCCCAACGGTAAGAAGTGACTATGATACTCTCAAGGTTGAAGGACCAAAATCACATGTTAACACTCCGTGTTATTACCATTGATAAGAGATGATATTATCTCTAACAAACAAGTTTAAGTCGATTCAATATGATCGTTCTTCCAATGTCGTAATTTCAATGTCATTACACTTAACAATATCCTAAGATCCGGAAAACATGATCACCAAAAACAATTGAGCTAGTCTTAGAGGCGAATTTGATCAGTGGAGTATTTTTAGCATTTACTAAAACTAGAAAACGACCCCTCCAGCGCTCGCTCGCGTCGCCTCCAGGGGTGCGACTCGGGTGCCCCAACCGCCGCCGCCCTCGACCTCCCTTCTCTCCTTCTTCCCCGCCGCCGCCGAAGGAGGCCGGCGAGTGAAGCTCGCCCGGTGGATGGCGGGCCCTCCTCCTTTCTTCATGAGGGGATCCTCTGGCTGAGATGCGTCGGCGCCCCTGGCGTACAACATGGAGGCGGAGTTGGTGCACTTGGGTGGTGGCCCGATGGGATCCCGGCGGCGCTGCGGGGCTGGCAGCGGCGGATCTAGGGTTTCCCACCCCGGATTGGCTCTCCTTCGAGTGGTCGGACTCGGGCGCCGTCAGGTGATTCTAAGCGGTGGTGGGCGCTCGCGTTGGCTGTCCTCCTTCACATGATGCCGGATCCGAGCATGTGGGTGGCGCCGTCCCCTTCAGGGATGACAGCCGGGTGGTGGGTCCTTGTGGTGGCAGATCTTGGGATCCCGCTCCTAGGGACATCGCAGGATGCGGCTGAGGGAGTCCTGGATTAAGGGGTCCTCGGGCGTCCGGCCTGTGTGACATGGGCTGGACTGTTGGGCCATGAAGATACAAGATAGAAGACTTCCTCCCGTGTCCGGATGGGACTCTCCTTTGCGTGGAAGAGGCGTCCGGATGTATTATTTCCTTTCTCTGTAACCGACTTTGTATAACCCTAGGCCCCTCCGGTGTCTATATAAACCGGAGGGTTTAGTCCTTAGGAAGGATCACAGTCATACATGCTAGACTTCTAGGGTTTAGCCACAACGATCTCGTGGTAGATCAACTCTTGTAACCCTTATACTCATCAAGATCAATCAAGCAGGACGTAGGGTATTACCTCCATCAAGAGGGCCGAACCTGGGTAAAACATCGTGCCCCCTGTCTTCTACTACCATCAACCTTAGACGCACAGTTCGGGACCCCCTACCCGAGATCCGCCGGTTTTGACACCGACATTGGTGCTTTCATTGAGAGATCCACTGTGTCGCCGCCAGAAGGTTCGATGGCTCCATCAATCATCTATAACGATGCTGCCCTGGGGGAGGTTTTTCTCCGCGGCCAGATCTTCATATTCGGCGGCTTCGCACTGCGAGCCAACTCGCTTGGCCATCTAGAGCAGATCACCAGCTATGCCCCAAGTCACCAGATTAGTTTTGGAGACCTGGATTATGTCGCTGATATCTGAGGAGACTTGATCTTCCAAGGATTCATGACCCCAACCTCCGCTCTGGCCTTAGATCCGGAGCACGTCACCAGGTCCAAAGACGGGATTTCTAAGCCCGCCGGACTATCTATGGCTACTAAGCCCATTATGGGAAAGCCAGAGGCAGCAGTGTCGCTGGCAACCATCATAAAGCCGGACTATTCTCCGGACCCTGCCTCCGAACCCTCAAAGTCAACATCATGTGAGCTCGACCATGGAGTCCCCTTCCCGCCATACTCCACGGATTCTTTTCTCCCTGGACAAACCTCGCCTCTAAGCGAGGCTCTGGGCTTGATGCGATCCCTCGTTATTACACAGGAGCAACGTCCGAACTACGCCCAGCCCGGACTAGGGGTTGAGAGCGGGGAATTTTACGTCCCACCAACCACCCACTTCATCGCCACAGTCGAGGTCTTAACTAACATGCTCGATTACGGCTCCGAAGACATCGATGATATGGACGACGATGCCGGAGAAGAGCAGGCCCAAAACCCGCCGTTTACCAGATGCTGGACGGCCACCTCTTCGTATGACGTGTACATGGTGGATACACCCAAAGAGGGTGATGGCGATAATGAGAAAAATCCAGTCGAGGATAAACCTCCTGAGATACAGCCAAAGCACTGACATCAGCGGCGCCGCTCTAAATCATGCCATGGAAAAGATAGCGATACCAGCACGAGAGACAACAACACTCCAGGCGAGGCCGAAGACCAAGAAAACCCCGTCGAGCCAACCTTCGAACAGGACGATCAGGAATATGGGCAAGTTAGCCCTGATGAATAGGCCATAAATGAAGACTCGAAGGACAGTAACTATCACCCACTCTCCGAAGATGAGGTGAGCCTCGGCGACGAAGACTTTATCATGACTGAGGAACCTCTCGAGCAGGAGCGCTTTAAGCGCCGGCTAATAGCCACTGTGAGGAGCCTGAAAAAGAAACAACATCAGCTTCAAGCTGATCATGATCTACTCAACGACAGGTGGACTAATGTCCTGGCAGCCGAGGAGTACTGATGACCTACAAGTGTAGGGGATCTATCGTAGCCTTTTCGATAAGTAAGTGTGTCGAACCCAATGAGGAGCAGAAGGAAATGACAAGCGGTTTTCACCAAGGTATTCTCTCCAAGCATTGAAATTATCGGTAACAGATAGTTTTGTGATCAGGTAATTTGTAACAGGTAGCAAGTAATAAAAGTAAATAAGGTGCAGCAAGATGGCTCAATCCTTTTTGGAGCAAAGGACAAGCCTGGACAAACTCTTATATAAAGGAAAGCGCTCCCGAGGACACATGGGAATTATCGTCAAGCTAGTTTTCATTACGCTCATATGATTCGCGTTCGGTACTTGGATAATTTGATATGTGGGTGGACCGGTGCTTGGGTATTGTCCTTCCTTGGACAAGCATCCCACTTATGATTAACCCCTATTGCAAGCATCCGCAACTACAAAAGAAGTATTAAGGTAAACCTAATGATACGTCTCCGTCGTATCTACTTTTCCAAACACTTTTGCCCTTGCTTTGGACTCTAACTTGCATCATTTGAGTGGAACTAACCCGGACTGACGCTGTTTTCAGCAGAATTGCCATGGTGTTATTTTTGTGCTGAAATAAAAGTTCTCGGAATGACCTGAAAATCAACGGAGATTATTTTTGGAGTATATAAAAAATAACGGAAGAAGAATCCACGTTAGGGGGCCCACACCCTGTCCACGAGGGTGGGGGCGCGCCTACCCCCTGGGCGCGCCCCTGCCTCGTGGGCCCACTGACACTCCATCGACCTCAACTCCAACTCCATATATTCGTGTTCGGGGAGAAAAAAATCAAAGAGAAGGATTCATCGTGTTTTACGATACGGAGCCGCCGCCAAGCCCTAAACTCTCTCGGGAGGGCAGATTTGGAGTCCGTTCGGGGCTCCAGAGAGGGGAATCCATCGCCATCGTCATCATCAACCTTCCTCCATCACCAATTTCATGTTGCTCACCATCGTGCGTGAGTAATTCCATCGTAGGCTTGCTGGACGGTGATGGGTTGGATGAGATTTATCATGTAATAGAGTTAGTTTTGTTAGGGTTTGATCCCTAGTATCCACTATGTTCTGAGGTTGATGTTGCTATGACTTTTCTATGCTTAATGCTTGTCACTAAGGCCCGAGTGCCATGATTTCAGATCTGAACCTATTATGTTTTCATGAATATATGTGACTCTTGATCCTATATTGCAATTCTATAGTCACCTACTATGTGTTATGATCCGGCAACCCCGAAGTGACAATAATCGGGACCACTCCCGGTGATGACTGTAGTTTGAGGAGTTCATGTATTCACTATGTGTTAATGCTTTGGTCCGGTACTCTATTAAAAGGAGGCCTTAATATCCCTTAGTTTCCAATAGGACCCCGCTGCCATGGGAGGGTAGGACAAAAGATGTCATGCAAGTTCTTTTCCATAAGCACGTATGACTATATTCGGAATACATGCCTACATTACATTGATGAACAGGAGCTAGTTCTGTGTCACCCTATGTTATAACTGTTGCATGAATAATCGCATTCTGCATAATTCTCCATCACCGATCCAATGCCTACGAGCTTTTCATATATTGTTCTTCGCTTATTTACTTTTCTGTTGCTACTGTTACAATCACTATAAAACCAAAATTATTACTTTTGCTACCGTTACCACTACTATCATATTACTTCGCTACTAAATACTTTGCTGCAGATATTAAGTTTCCATGTGTGGTTGAATTGACAACTCAGCTGCTAATACTTGAGAATATTCTTTGGCTCACCTTGTGTTGAATCAATAAATTTGGGTTGAATACTCTACCCTCGAAAACTGTTGCGATCCCCTATACTTGTGGGTTATCAAGACTATTTTCTGGCGCCGTTGCCGGGGAGCATAGCTCTATTCTTTGAGCCACTTGGGATTTATATCTGCTTATCATTATAAGAACTTGAAAGATCAAAGAACCAAGATTTTTCCCTCAACTACGAGGGGAGGTAAGGAACTGCCATCTAGCTCTGCACTTGATTCACCTTCTGTTATGAGTAAACTTGCGACACCTACACATGCTATTGATTCCGATAGGTCACATGTTATTGATGATGCCACTTCTGCTTTGCATGATACTTATGATGAAACTACTTCTATGCTTGATACTACTGTACCACTAGGTGAATTTCTTGATGAACAACTTGGTAGGGCTAGAGAGAATGAAATTATTGAAACTGATAATATTGATGAGAGTTGTGATGAAGATTCTCCCCCTAGATATGAATTGCCTATTGTTCCTGAGGGTTATGTTATGGATGAAGAAACTGCTAGAGACTTTCTTGCCTGCAATGATATAAGTGATCTTAAGAAACTATTAGCTAAGCGAAAAGAAAAGTCTATGAATGCTAGAATGAAATATGATCCTGCTGATGCTACTTCACCTATATTTATTACTGATAAGGATTATGATTTCTCTGTCGATCCTGATATAATTACTTTGGTAGAATCTGACCCTTTCTATGGCTATGAATCTAAAACTGTTGTGGCACATCTTACTAAATTAAGTGATATAGCTACCCTGTTTACTAATGATGAGAAAACTCGCTACTATTATATCCTTAAATTATTTCCGTTCTCATTAAAGGGTGATGCTAAGATATGGTTTAATTCTCTTGATCCTGGTTGCGTGCGTAGTCCCCAGGATATGATTTATTACATCTCTGCTAAATATTTCTCCGCTAATAAGAAACAAGCTACTTTAAGGGAAATATATAATTTTGTGCAAATTGAAAAAGAGAGTCTCCCACAAGCTTGGGGGAGGCTTCTCCAATTACTTAATGCTTTGCCTGATCATCCTCTCAAGAAAAATTAAATACTTGATATCTTTTATAATGGACTAACCGATGCTTCCAGAGACCACCTGGATAGTTGTGCTAGTTGTGTTTTCAGGGAAAGAATAGTTGATCAAGCTAAAATTCTATTGAATAATATGTTGACCAATGAAAATAATTGGACACTTCCTGAACCAACTCCTGAGCCAACTCCGAAGAAAAGGGGTATTCTATTTCTCAGTCCTGAAGATATGCAAGAGGCAAAGAAATCTATGAAAGAAAAAGGTATAAAAGCTGAAGTTGTTAAGAATTTACCACCTATTGAAGAAATACATGGTCTTAATTCATCACCTATTGAAGAAACACACTGTCTTGATAACCCGACACAGGTAGTAAAGGTAAATTCTCTCTATAGATATGATAAAGCTGAAATCCCTCCTGCTAAGTTTGCTAGCCAATGTTTGGATGAATTTGATAACTTTATGGTTAAGCAAGAAAACTTTAATGCTTATTTTGATAGACAATTGAAACATAATGCTTATATGATTGAACACTTGAGTGATTATATGTCTAGTGTTAAAGGTGAACTTAAACTTATTAGTAAACATGCTTCTATGGTTACCACTCTAGTAGAATAAGTGCTTAAAGCTCAAAATGATTTGCTCAATGAATTAAACAATAAGAATGATAATGTTGTTAGAGTTATGACTAGAGGTGGTAAAATGACTCAGGAACCTTTGTATCCTGAGGGCCATCCTAAGAGAATTGAGCAAGATTCTCGGAGAATTAACATTGATGCACCTAGTCCTTCTAAGAGGAAGAAAAAGAAAAATGATAGGACTTGGCATGCTTCTAGTGAACCTGTTGTTGACACACCTGAGAATCCCAATGATATTTCTATTTCTGATGCGGAAACACAATATGGTAATGAACATGAAACTAGTGATAATGTTAATGATGATGTTCATGTTGATGCTCAACCTAGCAATGATAATGATGTAGAAATTGAACATGCTGTTGATCTTGATAACCAACAATCAAAGAATCAACGTTATGATAAGAGAGACTTTGTTGCTAGGAAGCACGGTAAAGAAAGAGAAGTATGGGTTCAGAAACCCATGCCTTTTCCTCCTAAACCATCCAAGAAAAAGGATGATGAGGATTTTGAGCGTTTTGCTGAAATGATTAGACCTATCTTTTTGCGTATGCGTTTGATTGGTATGCTTAAAATGAATCCTTATGCTAAGTACATGAAAGATAGTGTTACAAATAAAAGAAAGATTCTGGAAGCTGAAATTTCCACCATGCTTGCTAATTATACTTTTAAGGGTGGAATACCAAAGAAACTAGGAGATCTCGGAGTACCAACTATACCATGCTCCATTAAAAGAAAGTATGTTAAAACTGCTTTATGTGATCTTGGAGCCGGTGTTAGTGTTATGCCTCTCTCTTTATATCGTAGACTTGATTTGAATAAGTTGACACCTACTGAAATGTCTTTGCAAATGGCTGACAAATCAACTGCTATACCTATCAGTATTTGTGAGGATGTGCCTGTTGTGGTTGCAAACATTACTATTTCAACGGACTTTGTTATTCTTGATATTCTCGAGGAAGATAGTATGTCTATTATTCTTGGAAGACCCTTTTTGAATACTGCAGGGGCTGTTATTGATTGCACCAAAGGCAATGTCACTTTTCATGTTAATGGTAATGAGCATACAGTACACTTTCCGAGGAAACAACCTCAAGTCCACAGTATCAATTCTATTGGAAAATTTTCAACAATCACTATTGGAGGTTTTGAATTCCCTCTTCCTACTATCAAGAAGAAATATGATATTCTTATTGTTGGGGACATGCATATCCCCGTTGAGGTAACCTAGTGTTATTCGAAATTTCTCCGGTTTCATGCGATTCGGAATGAGTTTGTTAACAAGAACTGATCAACCTTGTTAGTGGATTCCTTTTGATGAGCATGAGATGGATGAATTTAGAAAGAACAACTCTCTGTACCCTCTTTTTACTTTCTGTTATTTATATTAAATAAAGCATAAATAGTATTTTCTGTCTGTTTTCTGAATTATCCATGCAATAAAAAATACCCCGAAAATAAAAGTTCTCCAAATGCACTGAAAATTTGATATGATTTTTTCTGAAATATTTGAGAATATATGGCACTGAGAACACATCAGGGGGAGCCAGCACCTGGCCACGAGGGTCCAGGGCACGCCCTACCCCCCTGGGCGCGCCCCCTGCCTCGTGGGCCCCTGGTAGCTCCCCTCCACTTATTCCAACCACCACACACTCCTTCTTCCTCCCAAAAAACACCAACCAACTTAAGCACGAGTTCTAGCTCATCTTGCTGCCATTTTTGATCTCCTAGCTCAAAGCTCCATTCACAAAACTGCTTTGGGGGATTGTTCTTTGGTATGTGACTCCTCCAATGGTCCAATTAGTTTTTGTTCTTGTGCTTTATTCATTGCAAATTTTTGCTGCTTAGGTGACCCTGTTCTTGAGCTTGCATGTCAAATTTATATGGTCCCAAGTAGTTCTAATGCATGATATAGTCTCTAGGCACTTGTAGGAGTAGTTGCTATCAATTTTGTTGAGTTTGGTTCACTTTTATTTTTTTGAGTTACTAAAAATTTCAGAAATTTTTTAGAGGAAGAAATATGTTTAGGAAAATGTACCAAGGTGGTTCTTCAAGGAAGCAAGGACCCAGACCCGCAATACGCGATGCAGACGATGAACCACCGAGGGACGCTCAAGTGCGCCCTTGTGAATGGCCGTCAGAGGATTTCATGGTCCAAGCAGGAATTAAAGAGGAATTTGATGCATATGTGTGTAATGCTGATCTGGAGAGCTTCGAGGTAGATAAGTGTCGGCAATACCTCTATTTAACTGATTCATTTGTGAGAAGGTTTAAATTTTCATCCTCGCGCAATTCACAAACTGTCCTGTTTGATCTTTATGATAAATCTTATAACATGGATTTAGAGGATTTTAATACTGCCTGCAAACTCCCACAATGGGGTAGTGCTAGTGAACCTAGCAAATCTGAGCATAGAGATTTTCTTGCTAGTATTACAGTGGGGGAATCTAGAGATGTAACACAAGCCACCATAGGGAGCATTCATTTTCCCGCTATACATTATTTCGCTCTCTTCATAGGAAGGTGCATAAATGGTAAAGATGAAGCATGTCACATGTGTGTACCTGATCTTAGCGTTCTCAGGAGCACTGTTTTAGGAGATAAGCAATACAACTTGGGGGCTATTGTTGCACGTAGGTTGCATAATAATAGTATTCATGTTGATTTCTTTGGTGGAATTTATGCAACTCGTATAGCTAACTTTCTTGAGATACCCATACGTGGAGATGATATTGAGTTGCCTCCTTCTTATCTAGATTATGATGCTATGGTTCGTCATCGGTTTGTTGATAGGAACGACCAGTCCCTCCAGTACCGACTAATCTTTGACAGACGACACACCTATCATGTCGCTCTCCCTGCTCCCGCTTTCTTTGACTTTCAGGCAAAGGGGAGATATGTTATAACCAGGGAGGAGGCGAACGAGTATAAGAGGAGGATGGAGACAACTCGCCTCCAAGCGGCATCTCATGAGGCAATAGCTGCTGCATCGCAGTACGAACCCAACTACAACTTTGGATACCCGCCAGGCCAGCCGTGGTAGTAGACCAACTTAGGCCAAAATCCTAAGCTTGGGGGAGTACGTATTTCTCACCGACATTACATTCCTGTTCACACACTCATGCTAGTTGCTGGTGCTCATACTTTTTCATTGTAATATACATGCTAGTTTATTTCCCTTTTTATGCTTTCTTCTTGTGTGTTTGATAAATCTTAAGAAAAAACCAAAAAATTAGTTGTAGCTTTTAGTTAGTTACTTTCCATGCCTGTAGTAGTAGTTACTAAAAAGAAAACCCAAAAAGATTTCTCGTTCTTCTTTTGCTTGTTGGGAGATTTCCCGTGTAAATAGTTTTGTTTCTTTTCTTTGGGGGTCGAGAGGACAAGACCATAATGAAAATGTTGAGTGGCTCTCATATGCATTATTGTTGATCTAACAAAGAGCCCATATTACCTTGTCTTCTCTCTTGAATTGAATGCTTGTAGATTCCATCTTAGTCCAATGCACGTACATTATTATTATTATCCACATCGTTCGGTCGTGCAAGTGAAAGGCAATAATGATGATTATATGATGAACTGATTGAGATGAGAAAAGATGATATGAACTCGACCTCTCTTGTTTTTGTAAATATGATTAGTTCATCGTTCCTGATTCAACCTATTATGAAAGAAACATATTTGCAATGACAATTAGAGATTATAGTTGCTTATGTCATGCTTAATTAGCTAGGAGCTTATAATGGTTTACCTTGCATGCCAACATGCTATTAAAATGGTTGTGATGTGGTATGATAGGGTGGTATCCTCTTTTGAATGATTCGAGTGGCTTGACTTGGCACATGTTCACACATGTAGTTGAAACAAAATCAACATAGCCTCTACGATATTTATGTTCATGGTGCATTATATCCTACTCATGCTTGCATTCGGTGTTGATTAATTTTAATGCATGTTCATGACTGTTGTCGCTCTCTAGCTGGTCGCTTCCCAATCTTTTTCTAGCCTTCACTTGTACTAAGCGGGAACACTGCTCGTGCATCCAACTCCATAACCAAAGTTATTCCATATGAGTCCACCATACCTACCTATATACGGTATCTACCTGCCGTTCCAAGTAAATTTGCATGTGCCAAACTCTAAACCTTCAAATAAACATTTTGTTTTGTATGCTAGAATAGCTCATGTATCAACTAGGGTTGTCTGTATCTTCCATGCTAGGCGGGTTATTCTCAAGAGGAGTGGACTCTGCTCCTTACTCACGAGAAAATGGCTGGTCATCGGGATGCCCAGTCCCATGCTTTATGCAAATCAAATCAAAATAACTGCAAACAAAACTCCCACTGGACTCTTGTTAGTTGGAGGCACTCGTTGTTTGGAGCAAGCCATGGATTGATGCTTGTTGGTGGAGGGGAGTATAAACTTTACCATTCTTTTTGGGAACCGCCTATAATGTGTGTAGCATGGAAGATATAGAGATCTCTCAGTTGTTATGTTGACAATAAAAGTATACCGCTCAAAATATTATTCATATCTATTTCAAAACCAAGCTCTCGCACCTCTACAAATCCCTGCTTCCCTCTGCGAAGGGCCTATCCATTTACTTTTATGTTGACTCATCATCCTCTTATTAAAAAGCACCAGTTGGAGAACACCGTTGTCATTTGCATCCATTACTGTTAGTTTACATTGAGTATGACTTGATTGGATCTCTTTTACCATGAATTACAATGTCTAGTCAGTCCTTGATCTTTAAAGGTGCTCTGCATTTATGTTTTGCGGTCTCAGAAAGGGCTAGCGAGATACCATCTTGTTATATCATATCATGATTGTTTTGAGAAAGTGTTGTCATTCGAGATTTATTATTATTGCTCGCTAGTTGATTATGCCATTGATATGAGTAAACATGAGACCTAAATGTTATTGCGAATGTGGTTAGTTCATAATCTTTACTGAAAACTTGAATGCTGGCTTTACATATTTACAACAACAAGAGCAAACAGAGTTTGTAAAAGTTTTTCTTTATCACTTTCATTTTATCAACTGAATTGCTTGAGGACAAGCAAAGGTTTAAGCTTGGGGGAGTTGATACATCTCCGTCGTATGTACTTTTCCAAACACTTTTGCCCTTGTTTTGGACTCTAACTTGCATGATTTGAATGGAACTAACCCGGACTAACGCTGTTTTTAGCATAATTGCCATGGTGTTATTTTTGTGCATAAATAAAAGTTCTCGGAATGACATGAAAATCAACGGAGATTATTTTTGGAATATATAAAGAATACTGGAAGAAGAATCCACGTCAGGGGGCCTACACCCTATCCACGAGGGTGGGGGGCGCGCCTACCCCCCTGGGCGCGCCCCCTGCCTCGTGGGCCCCCTGATGCTCCACCGACCTCAACTCCAACTCCATATATTCGTGTTCGGGGACAAAAAAAATCAAAGAAAAGGATTCATCGTGTTTTACAATACGGAGCCGCTGCCATGCCCTAAACTCTCTAGGGAGGGCTGATCTGGAGTCCGTTCGGGGCTCCGAAGAGGGGAATCCGTCGCCATTATCATCATCAACCTTCCTCCATCACCAATTTCATGATGCTCACCGCCGTGCATGAGTAATTCCATCATAGGCTTGCTGGACGGTGATGGGTTGGATGATATTTATCATGTAATCGAGTTAGTTTTGTTAGGGTTTGATCCCTAGTATCCACTATGTTCTGAGATTGATGTTGCTATGAGTTTGCTATGCTTAATGCTTGTCACTAGGGCCCGAGTGCCATGATTTCAGATCTGAACCTATTATGTTTTCATGAATATATGTGAGTTCTTGATCCTATCTCGCAAGTCTATAGTCACCTACTATGTGCAGGCCCGACCCTGATGCGGGGGCAGGGCGGTCGCCCCGGGCCCCCGAAATGGAGAGGCCCCCGCCGAGGAGGGATGTGTGCTTCGGGCCAGCTGTTGTGTGGACTAAAAAAACGATGCTGCCATTCTGGCCCAAGTTATTGCGAATGAAGAGAGAGTTCGGCTAATAACGCACCAGAATACTCCCTCCGGTCCTCTTTAGTTCGCATATTAGATTTGTCTGAAGTTAAGCCTCATAAAGTTTGATCAACTTTATAGAAAAAATACCAACATTTGTAATATGAAATCAATACTAGTAGATGCGCCATGACTTAAAGTTTCATGTTGTATAACTTTATCATGATAGATGTTGATATTTTTTTCATATAAATATGGTCAAACTTTGTAAAGTTTGACTTCAGATAATTCTTATATGCAGAGTGAAAAGGACCGGAGGGAGTATTAGTGATCTTGGACTGAGTCAACCTTCCACCATAGATGCATCAGTTACGGAGTTGCCGGTCGTGGCTTCACGCATGCATGAACCGCGGTGTGGTGTTGGCGGCTACCGGGATGCTTTTTTGCTTGTTTGTCTCGCGGGTCACGCCGCACCCTTTCGCCTGATCGATAATCGCCATCACCTCCTCATCTATAGGCACCTCGACCGCGAGACTATCACCAAGCCGAGAAACCGTTTCTAGAGAAGAAGGTATGTATGCCCTAGGTATTTTGCTTTTGCTATGATATAATTAATTAGTAGTAAAAAATGAAGGATAATCAATTTTGCGTGATTGTTGTTCCCATGCATAGCGATTGATAATCGATTGATTGGCCGTTGGTAGGGATAGATGATATGATTAGGCTTTCTCATTTGTGAGTTCAGTGTGATGATCAGTATGATTTTATCGAGTTGATTTAGCATCTTGATAGCTTTGCTGCCTCCCAATTTTTTATAGCTTTGCATTACTTCTCAAATTCTAAGGGCACGTCCAATTGAGAGACCTTGATGCAATGCTTAGGGGAATACATAAATTCTAATAACAATTACATAGGATCTGTCAAAGAGTGCCTACCTGCTGTGCTAATTGCAATTTATCGATGCTTTCCTATTAAATTGATTTGAATGTGTCTGTTCTTTGCAATGTTTTCTGGAATGTAGAGATGCAAGCACTCGTCGGCTAAAAGAAGCCATTCCTTCATTTTCTTGTTATATGGTTAATCTTTTTCTTTGAATGCATTGGATCTGAATCATTTGATAGCCCTTCGAGTTCTGCCACCTCATAGTAAATAATTTGTCGGGCACAAGATTGAATCCTCAGATCAAATTGAAAGTGGGGGATAAAAAATTTGGTCCTAATGACATACTCTAAGGGCCCCGAGCTCTAGTTTGGCCCCGGGCCCCTAAAATCTCAGGATCGGCCCTGACTATGTGTTATGATCCGACAACCCCGAAGTGACAATAATCGGGACCACTCCCGGTGATGACCGTAGTTTGAGGAGTTCATGTATTCACTATGTGTTAATGCTTTGGTCCGGTACTCTATTAAAAGGAGGCCTTAATATCCCTTAGTTTCCAATAGGACCCTGCTGCCACGGGAGGGTAGGACAAAAGATGTCATGCAAGTTCTTTTCCATAAGCACATATGACTATATTCAGAATACATGCCTACATTACATTGATGAACTGGAGCTAGTTCTGTGTCACCCTATGTTATAACTGTTACATGAATAATCGCATCCGGCATAATTCTCCATCATCGATCCAATGCCTACGAGCTTTTCATACATTGTTCTTCGCTTATTTACTTTTCTGTTGTTACTGTTACAATCACTATAAAACCAAAAATATTACTTTCGCTACCGTTACCACTACTATCATATTAGTTCGCTACTAAATAATTTGCTGCAGATATTAAGTTTCCAGGTGTGGTTGAATTGACAACTCAGCTGCTAATACTTGAGAATATTGTTTGGCTCCCCTTGTGTCCAATTAATAAATTTGGGTTGAATACTCTACCCTCAAAAACCGTTGCGATCCCTTATACTTGTGGGTTATCACCTAACCATAGCATGAAACAAACCTAACCATAGCATGAAACATATGGATCCAAATCAGCCCCTTACGAAGCAACGCATAAACTAGGGTTTAAGCTTCTGTCACTCTAGCAACCCATCATCTACTTATTACTTCCCAATGCCTTCCTCTAGGCCCAAATAATGGTGAAGTGTCATGTAGTCGACGTTCACATAACACCACTAGAGGAGAGACAACATACATCTCATCAAAATATCGAACGAATACCAAATTCACATGACTACTAATAGCAAGACTTCTCCCATGTCCTCAGGAACAAACGTAACTACTCACAAAGCATATTCATGTTCATAATCAGAGGGGTATTAATATGCATATAGGATCTGAACATATGATCTTCCACCAAATAAACCAACTAGCATCAACTACAAGGAGTAATTAACACTACTAGCAACCCACAGGTACCAATCCCGGACTTGGAGACAAGAATTGGATACAAGAGATGAACTAGGGTTTTGAGAGGAGATGGTGCTGGTGAAGATGTTGATGGAGATTGCCCTCTCCCGATGAGAGGAGCGTTGGTGATGACGATGGCGATGATTTCCCCCTCTCGGAGGGAAGTTTCCCCGGCAGAACAGCTCCACCAGAGCCCTAGATTGGTTCCGCCAAGGTTCCGCCTCGTGGCGGCGGAGTTTCGTCCGAGAAGATGGCTTCTGATTTTTTTCTCATCGAAAGACTCTCATATAGCAGAAGATGGTCATCGGAGGGCCACCAGGGGGCCCACGAGGTAGGGGCGCGCCCAGGGGGTAGGGCGCCCCACCCTCGTGGGCAGGGTGTGGCCCCCTGGTGAACTTCTTGCGCTCAATATTTATTATATATTCTGAAATTGACTTCCGTGAAGTTTCAGGACTTTTGGAGCTGTGCAGAATAGGTCTCTAATATTTGCTCCTTTTCCAGCCCAGAATCCCAGCTACCGGCATTCTCCCTCTTTATGTAAACCTTGTAAAATAAGAGAGAATAGGCATAAGTATTGTGACATAATGTGTAATAACAAGCCCATAATGCAATAAATATCAATATAAAAGCATGATGCAAAATGGACGTATCAACTCCCCCAAGCTTAGACCTCGCTTGTCCTCAAGCGAAAGCCGAAATCGAAAAATATGTCCACATGTTTAGAGATAGAGGTGTCGATAAAAATAAATATACGGACATGAGGGCATCATGATCATTCTTAGAACAGCAACTTATATAATTCTTGTCATATGATTTCTTATGCTAGAGTAATAATTCAATCACAATTTCAAGTATGAATCATAAACTTCATTGAAAACTAACAAACTATAATCTCAGTCATTGGAGCAATTGCAATTTATCATAACATAGGAAAGAGTCAATATATAAGAGCTTTTCAGCAAGTCCACATACTCAACTATCATATAGTCTTTCACAATTGCTAACACTCACGCAATACTTATGGGTATGGAGTTTTAATCGGACACAGAGAAAGATAGGGGCTTATAGTTTTGCCTCCCAACGTTTTACCTCAAGGGTAATGTCAACAATAATAGTTCATGAAAACTCACATCCAATTAGCCATATATATTAGGATCTTTCCAACATACCGTGCTTGCCGAAGGATAAAATGTAAAAAGGAAGGGTGAAGATCACCATGACTCTTATGCAGGGTAGGGGATAAAAGTAAAAGATAGGCCCTTCGCAGAGGGAAGCAGAGGTTGTCATGCGCTTTTATATTGCGAAGCAGTTGGATGCACAAAAGCTTAATGCGAAAGAACGTCACTTTATATTGCCACTTGTGATATGGACCTTTATTATGCAGTCTATCGCTTTTATTTCTTCCATATCACACGATCGTATAAAGCTTATTTCTCCCACACTAATAAGTCATACATATTTAGAGAGCATTTTTTATTGCTTTGCACCGTTGACAACTTATTTGAAGGATCTTATTCAATCCATAGGTAGGTATGGTGGACTCTCATGGCAAAACTGGTTTAAGGGTATCTGGAAGAACAAGTAGTATCTCTACTTGGTGCGATGAATTTAGCTAGCACGAGGGGCAAAGGCAGGCTCAACTAGGTTGGATGATCCATGACAATATAATTTATCTTGGATGTAAGAAAACATAACCCATTACGTTTTCTTCGTTGTCCAACGTCAACTCTTTTAGCATGTCATATTTTAATGAGTGATCACAATCATAAAAGATGTCCAAGATAGTATATCTATATGTGAAGTCCTCTCTTTCTTTATTACTTCCTATTAATTGCAATGATGACCAACACTATGTTTGTCAACCCTCAACAACTTTTATTCATCATACTTTTTCTATGTGAGCGCATTACTCTCCATGGGATCCATATGATCTCTTTGTTTCTTTTTATTTCTTTCTCTTTTTCTTTTATTCACTTAAGATCATGGCAAAAGAATCAAGCCCTTGACTCAAGACTAATCTTTATTATATAGCTCATGGGCTCGATTACATAGAAGAATTATAAAGCAAAACTCACAACTAGATCATACTAAGAACTTTTATTCTACTAGATCAAGATATTACCAAAAGGATCGAACTAAGAAAAACGGTAAAGATAAAAGTGATGGTGATACGATACCGGAGCACTCCCCCAAGCTTGGCGTTGCCAAGGGGAGTGCCCATACCCATGTGATTATGTCTCCTTTGTTGGTGAAGAAGGTGGAGTTGTTGATGATGGATAGTCGCACATCGAGCGTAGGAGGTCTTCTAACTTGCGGATAATGCCCTTGAGTGCGATGATATGCTCCTTCAACAAAATATTTTCATGTGTGAGATACTTATTTTGTATACGAGCTAACTCAATCATCTTGAAAGCTTCGATCTCTGTTGGGGTAAGAAGATTGTGATCAAGTTGAAGGGTGTCTTCTGTTGCCGGAACTTGGTCCTCCATGGCCTTCTTGATCCCTTCATCCTTGTTGATCTCCATGGGTTCTTCTCTCTTCAGCTCTATCTTCATTAGCCAAGCATCGTTGCCCTCATGGTTGGAGGAGGAGGGAGACGACATAGTGCCTGGCCTTGACAACCCTGACAGAAAACAGCTCGAAACAAAGACAGGAGATTTTTGCGTGATACGGGAGTCAAAACCTCGGGAGATTATATAATGAATTTTTACCGACCAAAATACGTGTCATGTAAGAAAATGGAGTCCGGAGAGCACACGAGGTGCCCACGAGGTAGGGGGCGCGCCCTCCACCCTCGTGGAGCCCTCGTGTCCTTCCCGGACTGCTCTTATTTTTCTATTTTTCTAAATATTCCAAAACGGAGAAATATTGCCTTAAAAACTGTTTTGGAGTCGGTTTACTTACCGTACCACATACCTATTCCTTTTCGGAGTCTGAAACGTTCCGGAAAGTGTCCCTTATGTATTCCTCCAGGGTTACGGTTTCAATAACATTGGTTTCAACATTTATAGGATTACCTGAGATATAATGTTAATTCTTTGACCTGTTCACCACCTTCGGATTTGTGCCTTCGAAGTTGTTGATTTTTATGGCACCGGAACGATAGACCTCCTCGATAACGTAAGGACCTTCCCATTTAGAGAGAAGTTTTCCTGCAAAAAATCTTAAACGAGAGTTGTATAGCAATACATAATCACCTACATTAAACTCATGCTTTTGTATCCTTTTATCATGCCATCTTTTAACTTTTTCTTTAAACAACTTGGCATTTTCATAGGCTTGGGTTCTCCATTCATCGAGTGAGCTAATATCAAATAACCTCTTCTCACCGGCAAGTTTAAAATCATAATTGAGCTCTTTAATAGCCCAATATGCCTTATGTTCTAGTTCGAGAGGTAAGTGACATGCTTTTCCATAAACCATTTTATACGGAGACATACCCATAGGATTTTTATATGCAGTTCTATAGCCCATAATGCATCATCAAGTTTCTTGGACCAATTCTTTCTAGGACCTATTTAACAGTCTTTTGCAAAATTAATTTGAGTTCTCTATTACTCAATTCTACTTGACCACTAGACCGAGGGTGATAAGGAGATGCAATTCTATGATTAACATCATATTTAGCAAGCATTTTACGGAAAGCACCATGAATAAAGTGTGAACCACCATCAGTCATTAAATATCTAGGGACTCCAAATTTGGAAAAATAACTTCTTTAAGCATTTTAATAGAAGTGTTATGATCAGCACTACTAGTTGGAATAGCTTCTACCCACTTAGTAATGTAATCAACAGCAACTAAAATATGTGTATATCCATTAGAGGCAGGAAAAGGTCCCATATAGTCAAAGCCCCAAACATCAAATGGTTCAATAACGAGTGAATAGTTCATAGGCATTTCTTGACGTCTACTAATATTACCAATTCTTTGACATTCATCACAAGATAAGACAAACTTACGGGCATCCTTGAAGAGAGTAGGCCAATAAAAACCAGATTGCAATACCTTATGTGCAGTTCTATCTCCAGCATGGTGTCCTCCATAAGCTTCGGAGTGACACTTGCATAGGATCTGTTCCTATTCATGCTCAGGTACACAACGTCTAATAACACCATCTACTCCTTCTTTATAAAGATGTGGGTCATCCCAAAAGTAATGCCTCAAATCATAGAAGAACTTTTTCTTTTGTTGGTATGTGAAACTAGGTGGTATGAATTTAGCAACAATGTAATTAGCATAATCAGCAATCAGCATACCATGGAGCAGTATGAGAAGCATTTATGACATTTAATTGCTCATCAGGAAAGCTATCATCAATAGGTAGTGGGTCATCAAGCACATTTTCTAACCTAGACAAGTTGTCTGCAACGGGGTTCTCAGCTCCCTTTCTATCAACAATATGTAAATCAAATTCTTGTAGCAAGAGAACCCATCTAATAAGTCTAGGTTTAGCATCTTTCTTTTCCATAAGATATTTAATAGCAGCATGATCAGTGTGAATAGTTACTTTAGAATCAACAATATAAGGTCTGAACTTATCACAAGCAAATACAACTGCTAAGAATTCTTTTTCAGTAGTAGCATAATTTCTTTGAGCATTGTCTAGGGTTTTACTAGCATATTGAATAACGTTTAATTTCTTATCAACTCTTTGCCCTAGAACAGCACCTACAGCATAATCACTAGCATCACACATAATTTCAAAGGGTAAATTCCAATCAGGTGGCTGAACAATAGGTGCAGAGATCAATGCTTTCTTAAGTATTTCAAATGCTTCTACACAATCATCATCAAAGACAAATGGTATATCTTTTTGTAATAAATTAGTCAGAGGCCGAGAAATTTTTGAGAAGTCCTTAATGAACCTCCTATAAAATCCGCATGACCAAGGAAACTTCTTATACCTTTGATGTCCTTGGGACATGGCATCTTTTCAATAGCATCAACCTTGGCTTTATCAACTTCAATACCTCTTTCAGAAACTTTATGCCCCAAGACAATACCTTCATTAACCATAAAGTGGCACTTTTCCCAATTCAAGACAAGATTAGTTTCTTCACATCTCTGCAAAACTCGATCAAGGTTGCTCAAGCAATCATCAAAAGAAGATCCATAGACGGAGAAATCGTCCATGAAAACCTCACAAATCTTTTCACAAAAGTCAGAGAATATAGCCATCATGCATCTTTGAAAGGTAGCAGGTGCATTACATAAACCAAAAGGCATACATCTATAAGCAAAAGTACCAAAAGGGCAAGTAAAGTAGTCTTTGATTGATCCTTGGCTGACACAGGTATTATCCTCTTTTGACACAGGTATTTGAGAGAAACCAGAATAACCATCTAGAAAGCAAAAATGTGTATGTTTGGATAATATTTCTAGCATTTGATCAATAAAAGGTAAAGGGTAATGATCCTTTTTAGTAGCTTTATTTAATTTAGGGAAATCAATTACCATTCTATAACCTGTAACAATTCTCTGTGGGATCAATTCATCTTTATCATTAGGAACTACAGTAATACCTCCCTTCTTAGGGACACAATGGACATGACTTACCCACTGACTATCAGCAACGGGATAAATTATACCTGCCTCTAGAAGCTTTAGTATTTCATTTCTTACCACTTCTTTCATCTTAGGATTTAACCGTCATTGGTGATCAACAAACCAGTTTAGCGTCTTTCTCCAATTTAATTTTGTGCTAGCATAGAGTGGGACTAATGCCCTTAAGATCATCAAGAGTATATCCAATAGCAGCACAGTGCTTCTTCAGAGTTTTCAATAATTTCTTTTCTTCATGCTCCGAAAGTTTAGCACTAATAATAACAGGATACATCTCTTTCTCATCAAGATAAGCATATTGAAGAGTATCAGGTAAAGGTTTAAGCTCAAACACGAGATCACCCTTAGGCGGAGGAGGATCCCCTAGGATTTCAACAGGCAAGTTGTGTTTCAAAATAGTTCCCTATTTAAAGAATACTTCATCTATTTCCCTGCTTTCATTCATAAACATATCATTTTCATGGTATAGCAAATATTGCTATAAAGGATAATTAGGAGGCACGACAATAGTAGCAAGACCAATAATTTCATCTTTACTAGGCAATTCTTTATCATGGGGTTGTCTATGAAACTTAGCAAAATTAAACTCATGAGACATATCCCCTAAACCAACAGAAACAATATCCTTATTGCAGTCTATCTTAGCATTAACAGTATTCAAGAAGGGTCTACCAAATATAATGGGACAAAAGTTATCTTGTGGGGAACCAAGAACAAGAAAATCAGCAGGATATTTAACTTTCCCACACAAGAATTCAACATCTCTAACAATCCCAACTTGTGAAATAGTGTATTTGTTGGCAAGCTTAATTTTAACATCAATTTCCTCTATCTCAGCAGGTGCAATATCATGCATAATTTCTTTATATAAGGAATGGGGTATTGCACTTGCACTAGCACCCATATCACATAAGCCATGATAGCAATGATCTACTATTTTAACAAAAATAACAGGCATGCCTACAATAGGTCTATGTTTATTTTTAGTATCGGGTCTAGCAATTCCAGCAGCTTCATCATAGAAGTAAATAATATGCCCATCAATATTATCGGCCAAGAGGTCTTTAACCATAGAAACACTAGGTTCAACTTTAATTTGCTCAGAGGGAATAGGTGTTCTAGTATTACTCTTACGAACCACAGTTGAAGCTTTAGCATGATCCTTTATTCTAACAGGGAAAGGTGGTTTCTCAATATAAGTAGTAGGAACAACAGGATCATTATAAGTGATAGTCTTTTATTCAACTTTAATAGGTTCAACTATTTTTACTTCAATGGGAGGATTATATTTAAACCACTTCTCCTTAGGGAGATCAACATGAGTAACAAAGGATTCACAGAAAGAAGCTACTATCTCAGAGTCAAGTCCATATTTAGTGCTAAATTCACGAAAAGCATTGGTATCCATAAAAGATTTAACACAATCAAACTTAGGTGTTATACCTGACTCCTTACCTTCGTTGAGGTCCCATTCTTCAGAGTTGTGTTTAATTCTTTCCAATAAATCCCATTTGAATTCAATAGTCTTCATTATAAAAGAACCAGTACAAGAAGTATCGAGCATGGAGCGATTACTGAGAGAAAGCCGAGCATAAATTTTTTGAATAATCATTTCTTTTGAGAGCTCATGATTGGGACATGAATATAACATTGACTTAAGCCTCCCCCAAGATTGAGCGATGCTTTCTCCTTCATGAGGCCAAAAATTGTATATATAATTACGATCACGATGAACAAGATGCATAGGATAAATCTTCTAATGAAATTCCAATTTCAATCGGTTGTAGTTCCATGATCCCATATCATCACATAGCCTAAACCATGTCAATGCCTCTCCCTTCAAAGATAAAGGAATACCTTCTTCTTGATAACATCCTCGGGCATACCTGCAACCCTAAATAATCCACAAACTTCATCCACATAGATTAGGTGTAAATCGGGATGTAATGTTCCATCACCTGTGAAAGGATTAGCTAGCAGTTTCTCTATCATACCCGAAGGAATTTCAAAGTAAACATTTTCAGTAGGTTCAGTAGGTTGAGGAGAAACTCTTTGCTCTACTGGTCGGGGTAACAAGTGGCAGTAAATTTCAGTAGGATACCCCGAACAAGCCCCTCAAAGGATTATGTTCCATAGTAACAAGTGACAGTAAATTTCAGCACACTATATAAATTTTTTCTTACCAAATTCCACCTTGCAAAGGCGCTTCACTCCCCGGCAACGGCGCCAGAAAAGAGTCTTGATGACCCACAAGTGTAGGGGATCTATCATAGCCTTTTTCGATAAGTAAGAGTGTCGAACCCAACGAGGAGCAGAAGGAAATGACAAACAGTTTTCAGCAAGGTATTCTCTGCAAGCACTGAAATTATCGGTAACAGATAGTTTTATGATAAGGTAATTTGTAACAGGTAGCAAGTAATAAAAGTAAATAAGGTGCAGCAAGATGGACCAATCCTTTTTGTAGCAAAGGACAAGACTGGACAAACTCTTATATAAAGGAAAGCGCTCCCGAGGACACATGGGAATTATCGTCAAGCTAGTTTTCAGCACGCTCACATGATTTGCGTTCGGTACTTGGATAATTTGATATGTGGGTGGACTGGTGCTTGGGTACTATCCTTCCTTGGACAAGCATCCCACTTATGATTAGCCCCTATTGCAAGCATCCGCAACTACAAAAGAAGTATTAAGGTAAACCTAACCATAGCATGAAACATATGGATCCAAATCAGCCCCTTACGAAGCAACTCATAAACTAGGTGTCGGTGTCAAAACCGGCGGATCTCGGGTAGGGGGTCCCGAACTGTGCGTCTAGGCCGGATGGTAACATGAGGCAAGGGACACGAAGTTTTACCCAGGTTCGGGCCCTCTTGATGGAGGTAAAACCCTACGTCCTGCTTGATTAATATTGATGATATGGGTAGTACAAGAGTAGATCTACCACGAGATCGGAGAGGCTAAACCCTAGAAGCTAGTCTATGGTATGATTGTTGTTCTGTATGTTGTCCTACAGACTAAAACCCTCTGGTTTATATAGACACCGGAGAGAGTTAGGGTTACACAAAGTCGGTTACAATGGTAGGAGATCTACATATCCATATCGCCAAGCTTGCCTTCCATGCCAAGGAAGTTCCCTTTCGGACACGGGACGAAGTCTTCAATCTTGTATCTTCATAGTCCAGGAGTCCGGCAAAAGGTATAGTCCGACCATCCGGACACCCCCTAATCCAGGACTCCCTCAGTAGCCCCCGAACCAGGCTTCAATGACGATGAGTCCGGCATGCAGATTGTCTTCGGCATTGCAAGGCGGGTTCTCCTCCAAATTCCGTGCACCTGTTGAATAAAGTCCAGTTTCTTGTAAATGTTGCGCTCCTCGGCTTCTACGCCCAATAATGGCTGTCTCCCACATGTCAAACGAATATGAAAAGTCTGAGTGTTTTTACATCCACACCCCTAGCCGCGTAAATGATCTGCCCATTTAAGGGGACGAGGATTTAGATCCAAACCACACCTTCTCCCCTTCGCGAGTGTTCATCAGAGCGCATCCGACAAAGGTCCATACCACCATGGCCAGCCATCACAACTCCTCCTTTCGCCCTTCTAGCCCTCAGCCTGGATATTGGGAGAGATGCTCCATCCCGCATAGCGAGCTAGTGACGCTCCAGACCAAGGGATTTTTTCCCCCGGCCTATATGGTCCCGGTTCGAGTCGGTCTTGCCATCTATAATGGCGGAGAGCAAGCGGAGAGTGCCCCTAATCCCTCCAAAGGAGAGCGGGTGTGCCTCGTCCCTTATTTAATAAGAGGGCTCGGATTTCCAATCCATCCATTTCTCTGGGGGCTCCTGGAGTTCTATGGCCTCCAGCTACACAATCTCACGCCTGCCTCCGTATTGCATATCACGGGCTTCGTAGCCCTCTGCGAGCTGTTCTTGGGTGTTGAGGCTCATTTCGGGCTGTGGAAATAGCTATTCTGCCTTGTGCCCCGTTCTCAGAAGGGGTCGATATTTCAAGTGGGCAGAGCCGAAGTGTGGCGCATCGCCGGGACCGGGTATCTATCCGGCACCCCAAAGAAGGCGTCTGAGGACTGGCCTTCGGAATGGTTTTACATAGAGGACGTCCCGCTGCCGGATCCTGTCCGGATCGGCCTCCCTGAGTTCGACAGTGCTCCACTAAAGAAGAGCCTAAGTTGGCGTCCACGGAGCCCTCAGAGGGAAAGTGACAAGGACGTCCATTACCGGATGGGCCGGATAAGATTGTTAGCTCATTCCGGACTGACCATGATCAGGGTCATGGCCGCATGCATCATGCGAGGGGTGCAGCCGCTACAGTACAGAGGCCACCCCATGTGGGATTTCAACGGGGAGGACGACGCCACCCGCTACGGCCGTAAGGGACCGGATTCGGCTGCGGACCTAACAAAGACCTTGTCCGCTTTGTACAAGGGAGAAGAGGAGGAATTTCTCCGCGTCAACCCACAGGGTGGATTCTCTATGTACAATCCCCCAACCTGGGTAAGTGGTTTACTTGCCCATCCGTTTTATATTCCCATTGTTAAATATTCAGCCTAACGACTTTAACGCAGGAACTGCGCCAGGCTGTTAAAGAAATAAACAGCCCTCCTCCACAACCCGAGGACCCAGGACGGTCCCTCGACCCGGCCTCTCAAGAGGATCCGGACTTATCTGTGGAGCTGATTGATGGAGTGTTCCATCAATTGAGCAAGGACAACGCCTTGATGGCCATTATGGCCGATTACCCAGGGCTAATCCCAGCCTCCCAGGTAACTGAGATCGAAGTCCCAGTACCCTGAATAGGGGTCCGCCCTCTCGTGTTTTCAGTTTCCTGATTACAACCGAGCTTTGCAGGGGAGGTTTTTGAGACGGGAGGCCGAACCTGTGGCGACAAGCCAACAAGGGGCCGCAGGGCCCCGTGGGCAGAAAATAAGTGCAGTCCGGACCGAGGCGTCAGCGCAAAGGTATGGCGTGCCCCCTTATCCCAGGTGTTATACCTTCAAGGCATATTAACACTTGTGCTCTCTTCAGGACAAAGAGACCTCGCCGGACTATATCCGAAGAGGCTGCCAATCGCGCCTCCACCAGCCAGGCTCCAAAGCCTGGTCCAGAGGCAGAGGCGAACACAAGGCGCGCACCGGACGCTCCTCCGACAGAGGATGTGGACAGGTTGTCTGCCACCAACTCTGAGGTGGAGAGTGCCATGAACCACAGGCGTCGCTGGACAATTCTTCGCGATGCTTGTTTCTCCCGAGAGGCATTAGATGCCTTCAATTCGGGAGATGCGTACCTCCGTGCCGCTCAAAATGGTCTAGCCAGAGCCACGGAGCAATATGTAAAAGACATACGGGTAAGAAAATTTTGGTAATTATATATATATATACCAGTAGCCCCCGAGACTTGAAACAGTTAGAATAACTGATTTAAGGATCATTTGTTATGCAGGTTCTTACAGAAAAGAATTCCCTACTGTCCCAGGAGCTGGAAGAGTGCAAAGCCCAACTTGAGGCCGCACTAGCCGCGGCAGGGGAGCCCAAGGAGACCCCCTCTGGTAATAGACACTTCGAAAGATAAGTATTTTGCGAAGCACGGCATGGGTGCGAATCTGACAAATGAATTTGCAGATGGCGCCGGATTGAGTCCGGAAAGGCAACAACTCCTATGTCAGCTGAAGGCTGGTGAGAAGGTGCTGACAAAGGTGAGGCGGGAGAAGAACGATCTCCAAGATGCCAACACCAAGCTGGGCATCGACCTGAAAGATGTTCGTGCCCAGCTGGCAGACTCCGTTAAGGAGAATCAGCGGCTTCGGCGTGGCATATTTAGTAAGTGCTTGAATGAACCTTTGAAAAAAAGTTCGGCGGGGAAGTCGACTAACAGAGTAATGTCTGTAGGTGTGCTAACAGGTCGTCCTGCAGAGGAGATGCCCGGTTCTACGGGTGACCTTCTTCCCGAGCTCTCGCAACTGCTCGAGCGAGTTTGGCAGGCGATGCAAGGCGTCGCCCAGGCCTTGTGGCCATCCATCTCCATGCCCGAAGGTCTTGGAGAGCTTCCGGAGAAGCTAAAGGGAGCACGGCGGCGCTTCTAATTGTGGAAGATATCGGCCTGCCGTCAAGGCACTAGGGAGGCTTGGGCCATGGTGAAGACGCGGTACACAAAGGCTAACCCCAACCACATGGCCAAGGTCGGTCCTGTGGGGCCCGATGGGAAGGAGATCCCTGTAAGCTTAGTATACGGCCAAGTAGAATTGGCCGCAAAGTATTCCCAGCAGGACTGTAAATTAGACAGCCTGTTAGATGGTATTGAAGAGGAATACAATCAGTCAGAATGACTATGTAATTTAATTGACATTTATAATGCCTTCTAGCAGGATTGTAGATCGTTTTCATGGCCGACCTTTTCGCTTCAGCCTCGGGACCTGACGGTCCGGAGTGTGTCCGAATTCCCATGCGGTTATATAAGAACCGGGGAATGCATGGAGACCAGGTGTAGGGGTCATTAGTGCGTGAACAGACAAGTGCCCGACTAGTTATGTTATATTACATGGTTAGTAAGAAACATCTTCCAGGGAGAATAGTTCCGTTAGGAGTTCCTTTCCCTGGGAGGCATGCCCTAAAGTGCATGCCCATTCTGCGAAAAAGACGCAGGAAAAAGCATCTGGGGGCGCATAAATAAATAAGTGAAAAGATCATCTTTTAGGTCACCGACCAAATATTCCCTTAAGAACGCTAGCTTTCGGCTTCACCCAGTTTGAGGTACACATCCGGCTGATCCGGCAGTAACAATCGCAGAGGTGCTCCCTTTACCGCCTAGCCGAATAATCAGGAACGTAGGGGTAAGCACAGGAGCCAGGCAACCCAGCTTGGCCAAAACTTAAGTCATATCGATGCATATAATGGTGAAATAAAAGGTACATGCGGAAGTGTAACACATGTGTTGGGCATGAAGCCCGTATAAATAAGCTTCTGTTAAAAGAAGCCCCCAGGTTTAATGAGTGCAAATAGCACGTCATTTGATGAGCCTTTAAAGGCTATAAGAGAAAGGAAGGGGAGGAGGAGAGAAATGTAAGACAGACAGTATATAAAAAATGGACAGAGGAAGGAGACGAACACAGAGTCCGGCGCTAGGCATAGAATCTTCGGAGACAGGCTGCGTTCCATGGGTTCGGCTCGAGTCGGTCATCCGATGCATCTCGCAGGCGGTACGCTCCACCAGTCAGGACTTGGTCAATTATGAAGGGACCTTCCCACTTGGGCTTGAGTTTGTCCTTTTTCTTGTCCAGCATGCGTAGAACTAATTCGCCAATGTTGTAATTTTTGGCCCGTACTTCTCTGCTTTGGTATCTTCGAGCCTGCTGTTGATAGAATGCGGAACGGGCTTGTGCCACGTAATGCTCCTCCTCCAATGCGTCCAAACTGTCCTGCCGATCGAGCTCGGCTTCTCTTTCTTTGTACATGCGCACTCGAGGTGAGTCATGAATTATGTCGCAAGGCAAAACTGCCTCTGCGTCGTACACCATAAAGAATGGTGTGTATCCGGTGGTGCGATTCGGCGTGGTCCGCAGCCTCCAGAGTATGGAGTCGAGCTCCTCTACCCAGTGCATGTTAGATTCCTTGAGGGACCGCACTAATCTGGGTTTGATGCCGCTCATGATAAGACCATTTGCACGTTCGACCTGGCCGTTAGTTTGTGGGTGATAGACGAAAGCATAATCGAGCTTGATGCCCATGTTTTTGCACCAGAGTTTTACCTCGTCGGCCGTAAAGTTCGTGCCGTTATCAGTGATGATGCTGTGGGGGACGCCGTAACGGTGTACAACCCCGTATATAAAGTCTATCACCGGTCTGGATTTGGCCGTCTTAACAGGCTTGGCTTCTATCCATTTGGTGAACTTATGCACCATGACCAGTAAGTATTTTTGCTTGTGGGTTCCGCCTTTAAGGGGTCCAACCATGTCAAGCCCCCAGACCGCGAAGGGCCAAGTGATGGGGATAGTTTAGAGGGCGGTGGGTGGCATATGGCTTTGGTTTGCAAAGAGCTGGCAACCGACGCATCATTGGACTAAGTCCTGGGCGTCTGCCCGGGCCGTCGGCCAATAAAAGCCTGTACAGAAGGCCTTGCTTACAAGGGACCGAGCTGCATCGTGATGACCGCCGAGTCCGGCATGAATTTCAGCCAGGAGGTTCCGCCCTTCCTCTTCGGAGATGCACCTTTGATGGACTCCAGTAGTGCTTTTCTTATAAAGCTCTTCCTCATGGACTTTGTAGGCTTTGGATCACCGCACTATGCAGCGTGCCTCATTTTGGTCCTCGGGGAGTTCCTGCCTAGTAAGGTAGGCGAGGAATGGTTCTGTCCACGGGGCGATGACGGCCATTATTATGTGGGCTGAAGGTGTTATTTCGTTGGTAGAGCCTCCGATTGTGTCAGAATGTTCGGTGTCGGGCAGTGCGGTTGGGTCCGGGCTATTATTGTTCGGCTCCCCTTCCCATACTATGGATGGCTTGAACAGCCTTTCCAAGAAGATGTTGGGGGGGACTACGTCGCGTTTTGTGCTGATGCGTGCCAGGACATCTGCCGCCTAATTATTTTCCCGGGGTATATGGTGAAATTCAAGCCCTTCGAACCGAGCTGACATTTTTAGGACGGTGTTGCGGTAAGCTACCATTTTTGGATCCTTGGCATCGAAGTCTCCATTTATTTGGGATATTGCAAGGTTCGAGTCCCCGCGCACCACTAGGCGTTGAATGCCCATGAATACTGCCATCCGGAGACCATGTAAAAGGGCCTCATATTCGGCTGCATTGTTGGAGTCTGTGTACATAATCTGGAGTACGTATTGAATTGTGTCTCCTGTGGGGGACGTCAAAACGACGCCAGCCCCTAGTCCGGCCAACATCTTGGAGCCGTCGAAATGCATGATCCAATTTGAATATGTGCCGTACTCTTTAGGGAGTTCGGCCTCCGTCCATTCTGCGACGAAGTCGGCCAAAACTTGCGACTTGATGGCTCGCCGTGGCTTATAAGTTATGTCGAACGGGAGGAGCTCGATGGCCCATTTTGCAATCTGGCCCATTGCGTCACGGTTGTTTATAATACCGTTAAGTGGTACTTCCGAGGCTACTGTTATTGAACACTCTTGAAAGTAGTGTCGTAGCTTCCGGGATGCCATGAATACCGCGTACGCGATCTTTTGATAATACGGGTACCGTGATTTGCACGGAGTGAGGATAGTGGACACATAATAGACCGGCTTTTGAAGGGGGAATTTGTGTCCATCTGTTTCTCGTTCGACGACAAGCACTGCGCTTACAACCTGATGTGTTGCTGCAATGTACAATAGCATTGGTTCGCCAATGTTTGGTGCGGCCAGGACTGGGTTTGTTGCCAATATGGCTTTTATTTCGTCGAGTCCGGCCATGGCTGCATCCGTCCATTCGAAGTGTTCGGTGCGCCGAAGGAGGCGGTAAAGGGGTAGGGCCTTTTCTCCCAAGCGGGAGATAAAGCGGCTTAGAGCCATCACGCATCCGGTTAACTTTTGTATTTGTTTGAGGTCCTTTAGGATATCCAATTGTGACAGAGCTCAGATCTTGTCTAGATTTGCTTCAATTCCTCTACCGAATACAATGAAGCCCAAGAGCTTTCCGGCTGGGACGCCAAAAACGCATTTTTCCGGGTTGAGCTTGATGTTATATGTTCGGAGGTTATCAAATGTGAGCCTCAAGTCGTCTACTAGAGATTCGACGTGTCTTGTTTTGACGACCACATCATCTACATATGCCTCCACTGTTTTGCCGATCTGGTTTGCCAGACATGTCTGAATCATGCGCTGATATGTTGCGCCGGCATTTTTGAGCCCGAAGGGCATTGTGTTGAAGCAGAATGGGCCGTATGGTGTGATAAATGCCGTTGCGGCTTGGTCTGACTCTGCCATCTTGATTTGATGGTAGCCGGAATATGCGTCGAGGAAACACAACGAATCGTGTCCTGCGGTAGCGTCGATAATTTGATCGATGCGGGGTAGGGGGAAGGGATCCTTTGGGCAAGCCTTATTAAGGTCTTTAAAATCAACGCACATGCGCCAGGATTTGTCCTTCTTTGGTACCATCACCAGGTTTGCTAGCCAGTCCGGATGTTTTATATCTCTGATGAATCCGGCCTCCAATAGCTTTGCTAGCTCCTCTCCCATGGCCTGTCTCTTAGGTTTGGAAAAACGCCGAAGAGCTTGTTTGACAGGTTTGAATCCTTTTAGGATATTTAAGCTGTGCTCGGCCAGCCTGCGTGGGATTCCTGGCATGTCTGAAGGGTGCCAGGCGAAAATGTCCGAGTTCTCTCATAGGAACTCTCGCAGTGCGGCGTCTACCTCCGGGTTTAACTGTGCCCCGATGGAAGCTGTTTTATTGGGGTCCGTTGGATGGACCTGGAATTTGACTACTTCGTCCGCCGGTTTAAAGGAGCTGGACTTGGATCTTTTGTCGAGTACCACATCGTCCCTATTCACCGTGGAACACAGCGCAGTCAGTTCTTCAGCCGCTAGGGCTTCGGATAGTGCCTCGAGGGCCAGTGCGGCTGTCTTGTTTTCGGCGCGGAGTGCTATGTCCGGATCACTGGCGAGAGTGATGATCCCGCTAGGCCCGGGCATCTTGAGCTTCATGTACCCGTAATGGGGTATTGCTTGGAAGATTGTAAACGCTTCCCGCCCTAGCAGAGCATGATAACCGCTGCTGAACGGAGCCACATGGAACGTGACCTCTTCGGACCTATAATTATCCGGCGTGCCGAACACCACATCTAGTGTGATTTTTCCTGTACAGCGCGCTTCCCGACTGGGGATTATTCCTCTGAAGGTTGTGCTGCTTCACTCAATGCGGTTCCAGTCTATTTCCATTTTTGAAGGGTTTCCTCATAAATGAGGTTCAATCCGCTACCGCCGTCCATGAGTACCTTGGTAAGACGAAAGCCATCCACTATTGGACTGAGGACCAATGCGGCTGGTGCTCGGGCTGTTCGGAATTTAGGTTCATCACTGGCGTTAAAGGTAATAGCCGTGTCACTCCATGGATTTATTGTTGCTACTTGGTAGACTTCGGCAAGGCTACGGAGTGTCCTTTTTCGCATTTTATTTGATGCGAAAGTCTCGAAGACTGTAAATACCGTATTGGTGTCTCTAGAGTGGCTTTCTGTGGCCTCCGGAATTAGGAGATCTTCGCCAATTTTGGCCACCTGTCGGAGTATCCAACATGCTCTAAGGCTGTGAGTTGGTGTGTCGTCCTCTGTACTGTGAATTTTACAGGGTCCATTAAGCCATCCTTCCAGTACGGTTCCATGCCCTGTAGAGGGTTTTTGCTTTTTGGAGTTTGACCCGGGTGTCTGGCGATGATGCACCCTTTTATTTTGGACTGGGTTTGTATTCAGGGCCGGATCGTCCCAAAATTTTATTTTGGTTTTCCAGGCGCTTTCCATCGCACAGTACTTTCGTACAATGGACGCTAAGTCAGCGAAGCGTGTAATATCACGGCAACTTATGGCGTTGAGGATTCCCTTGTCCGTGCAATTATTGCAGAAGATTGAGATTGCGTCTTCCTCGCGGCAGTCCCTTATCCTGTTCCTTACCAGGAGGAATCTGGCCCAGTAATGATGTATTGTTTCATCGGGCTCTTGCCTGATTTGGGATAGATCGCTTATGTTCGGGTGGGTGGGTGGAATTAAATCCGAAGCCTCACCCAATCTTTGGCTCAGAGGCCGAGGAATTTCTGAACTCGAAAATTTGGATTCCTAGATGTTGTCCAATGAATCCAACCCGTCGCCTGACTCTAAGTTCAGGTTTTGAGTGATATCCTCCCCTCCGCGGGTATCCGGCTCGGAGGGATCGGGAATCAGGACGTAGCTAGTCCTTAAGATAGACGAAGGGTCGCCGCACTGTCCCTCTACCACGGCAACGTGATGGGTGACTTGGGGAGAGTTAATCTCTCTCAGATCGGGTTTAGGCCCAATCTGGTCGTAATCCGTAGCGACTCCCAGGGCGGCAATGCGATCCAAGAGCTCGTTTATGGAGGAGAGCTCCATTGGATCTAACTACTCGGCGAGTTCCGAGCTGACATGAAGATTGTTTTTGATGGCTCGAGAGGTCATCGTCGGCGTAGAAGCCGAACAGGCGGTCATAAGAAAACCACCTAGCCGGAGGGTTTGGCCGACAGCCAAAGCTCCCTTAGCAACGGTGCCGTCTTTAAAGACGGGACGAGGCATCCTTCCTGATGGCGACGACACAGAGGAACTCTCAATGAAAGCACCAATGTCGGTGTCAAAACCGGCGGATCTTGGGTAGGGGGTCCCGAACTGTGCGTCTAGGCCGGATGGTAACAGGAGGCAAGGGACACGAAGTTTTACCCAGGTTCGGGCCCTCTTGATGGAGGTAAAACCCTACATCCTGCTTGATTAATATTGATGATATGGGTAGTACAATAGTAGATCTACCACGAGATCGGAGAGGCTAAACCCTAGAAGCTAGCCTATGGTATGGTTGTTGTTCTGTATGTTGTCCTACGGACTAAAACCCTCCGGTTTATATAGACACCGAAGAGGGTTAGAGTTACACAAAGTCGGTTACAATGGTAGGAGATCTACATATCCGTATCGCCAAGCTTGCCTTCCACGCCAAGGAAAGTCCCTTCCGGACATGGGACGAAGTCTTCAATCTTGTATCTTCATAGTCCAGGAGTCCGGCTGAAGGTATAGTCCGGCCATCCGGACACCCCCTAATCCAGGACTCCCTCACTAGGGTTTAAGCTTCTGTCACTCTAGCAACTCATCATCTACTTATTACTTCCCAATGCCTTCCTCAAGGCCTAAACAATGGTGAAGTGTCATGTAGTCGACGTTTACATGACACCACTAGAGGAAAGACAACATACATCTCATCAAAATATCGAACGAATACCAAATTCACATGCCTACTTATAGCAAGACTTCTCCCATGTCCTCAGGAACAAATGTAACTACTCACAAATCATATTCATGTTCATAATTAGAGGGGGGTATTAATATACATAATGGATCTGAACATATGACCTTCCACCAAGTAAACCAACTAGCATCAACTACAAGGAGTAATCAACACTACTTGCAATCCATAGGTACCAATCTGAGGCTTTGGGACAAAGATTGAATACAAGACATGAACTAGGGTTTGAGATGACATGGTGCTGGTGAAGATGTTGATGGAGATTGACCCCCTCCCGATGAGAGGATCGATGATGATGATTTCCCCCTGCCGGAGAGAAGTTTCCCCGGCAGAACAGCTCTGCTGGAGCCCTAGATTGGTTCCGCCAAGGTTCCGCCTCGTGGCGGCGGAGTTTCTACCCGAAAGCTTGCTTATGATTTTTTCCTCGACGAAAGACTCCATATAGCCAAAGATGGGCATCAGAGAGTTGCTAGGGGGCCCACGAGCCAGGGGGCGCGCCCCCACCCTCCTGGACGGTGGGTGGCCCCCCTCTGGTACTTCTTTCGCCCAATATTTTTTATATATTCTGAAACGTGCTCCCGTGAAGTTTCGGGACTTTTGGAGATGTGCAGAATAGGTCTCTAATATTTGCTCCTTTTCCAGCCCAGAATTCCAGCTGCCGGAATTCCCCCTCCTCATGTAAACCTTGTAAAATAAGAGAGAATAGGCATAAGTATTGTGACATAATGTGTAATAACAGCCCATAATGCAATACTTATCGATATAAAAGCATGATGCAAAATGGACGTATCAAGTACGGCCTCGAGTGCCCAACTAAAAGTTACCCGAAGGTAAACTTCTACCTCAATTCGACGACGAGGCACTTGAGCCCGTGCCGTCAGCACGTAATGCGGCTGACCGGCCACCACGCGGCCGGGAGAAAAGCGGCAACTCAAGCCGAACACCAGCTGATACTATCTCGCTGTAAAGGTCGAGACACAACAGCTCGAGGATATACATATGACTGATACATCTCCAACGCATCTATAATTTTTGATTGTTCCATGCTATTATATTATCTGTTTTGGATGTTAATGAGCTTATTTATACACTTTTATATTATTTTTGGGAATAACCTACTAACCCAAGGCCCAGTGCAAATTGCTGTTTTTTTTGCCTATTTCAGTGTTTCGCAGAAAAGGAATATCAAACGGAATCCAAACGGAATGAAACCTTCGGGAGAGTTATTTTTGGAACAAACATGATCCAGGGGACTTGGAGTAGACGTCAAGAAATCAACGAGGAAGCCACGAGGCAGGGAGGCGCGCCAGCCCCCTGGGCGCGCCCCCACCCTCGTGGGCCCCTCGTAGCTCCACGGACCTACTTCTTCCTATTATATATGTCCATATACCCCGAAAACATCCAGGAGCACCAGGAAACCCTATTTCCACCACCAACCTTCTGTGCCCAAGAGATCCCTTCTTGGAGCCTTTTCCGGAGCTCCACAGGACGGGGAATCGATCACGGAGGGCTTCTACATCAACTCCATAGCCTCTCCGATGATGTGTGAGTAGTTTACCATAGACCTTCGGGTCCATCGTTATTATCTAGATGGCTTCTTCTCTCTCTTTGGATCTCAATACAATGTTCTCCTTGATCTTCTTGGAGATCTATTCGACGCAAACTCTTTTTGCGGTGTGTTTGTCAAGATCCGATGAATTGTGGGTTTATGATCAAGTTTATCTATGAACAATATTTGATTCTTCTCTGAAATATTTTATGTATGGTTGGTTATCTATGCAAGTCTCTTTGAATTATCAGTCTGGTTTGGCCAACTAGATTGATATTTCTTGCAATGTGAGAAGTGCTTAGCTTTGGGTTCAATCTTGCGGTGTCCTTTCCCAGTGACGGCAGGGGCAGCAAGGCACGTATTGTATTGTTGCCACCGAGGATAAAAAGATGGGGTTTATATCATATTGCTTGAGTTTATCCCTCTACATCATGTCATCTTGCCTAATGCATTACTCTGTTCTTATGAACTTAATACTCTAGATGCATGCTGGATAGCGGTCGATGTGTGGAGTAATAGTAGTAGATGCAGAATCGTTTCGGTCTACTTGTCGCGGACGTGATGCCTATATACATGATCATGCCTAGATATTCTCATAATTATGCACTTTTCTATCAATTGCTCGATAGTAATTTGTTCACCCATCGTAATACTTATGCTATCTCGAGAGAAGCCACTAGTGGAACCTATGGCCCCCAGGTCTATCTTTTATCATATAAGTTTCCAATCTATTTTATTTTGCAATCTTTACTTTCAATCTATATCATAAAAATACCAAAAATATTTATTTATCTTATTATCTCTATCAGATCTCACTCTCGTAAGTGACCGCGAAGGGATTGACAACCCCTTTATTGCGTTGGTTGCGAGGTTCTTATTTGTTTGTGCAGGTACGAGGGACTTGCGTGTAGTCTCCTACTGGATTGATACCTTGGTTCTCAAAAACCGAGGGAAATACTTACGCTACTTTGCTGCATCACCCTTTCCTCTTCAAGGGAAAACCAATGCAGTACTCAAGAGGTAGCAAGAAGGATTTCTGGCGCCGTTGTTGGGGAGATTGCATCAAGTCAAGACTTACCAAGTACCGTCACGAACTCTTATCCCTCACATTACATTATTTGCCATTTGCCTCTCGTTTTCCTCTCCCCCACTTCACCCTTGCCATTTTATTCGCCCTCTCTCTCCTATATGTATCTTTGTTTGTGTCTCCATGTGCCTTCCATTTGCTTGCATCTTTGCTTGCTAAAAATCTATTGATATGGATCCACATAAAGTGTTCTACTTGGATCATCTTTGATCCCTATGCGCTCGTGCTGAAACCCCAACTAGCCTGGTTGATGGGAAATCTTTAGATGAGCATGCTCATTTTGTGCGTCACCATTTGTCTGAAAAAGGGAGACTCTTATGGGATCAAATAAACAGATTGTTGTGTTATGCTTGGAATCTTTGTGAAATTTATGATTTTACTTGTTGCTCTAAGAACCCTAAAAAACACCTCCCCTACCTATGTGAGTTTAATGACAATGAAATCTTATATTCTTATGCAAAGGGTGTTTATAGTTACTACGATATCGAACAAATTGAAGAATTTGTTGCTTTTAAGGGTGCTTATGAAGTTGCTTATTTGATTGAAAAGTATGATATTACTCTCTACGAATCTGAAAATTTTGACATACTTAAATATTGCTATGAAAACTATGCTCATAATGTCTATGTCAAAGAACTTATTGAAAGAATGACAGTTGCTTCAGAAGAAAATAATGATATGTATGAATCTATAGATAATTGTGATTCTGATGATTTGATTGAAATATCCCTTAATGAACATGATGCTTGTTGTTATTGTGGCCATGATGCCAATATTTGTGAAGATGAATTTGCTATAGTTCCTTATGTTAAACATGAGATCGTTGCTATTGCACCCATACTTGATAGTTCCTTTGATGAAAAGCATGATTGCAATGATGTTATTATAAGTTCTCTTAAAGTCAATTGTGTTAATGATATGCAAAACCTCAAGCTTGGGGATGCTAGTTTTGCTATGACTACTATTTGTTGCAATGATCATGATTGGGGCGATTCTTCTTATGATCTTGAAAAATTTATTTAAGCCCCATGATGAATATGAGATTCATAATAGTGTTTGCAATATTATTGAAAGTGGGTTTGGAAGAGTGTTAACTTTAGATCCCACATATTTGGATAATGTTCAATCTTACGGATTTTTTTGATAAAAGTGGGTTTGGAGAGGTCATGACTTTATTTTATGGTAATCCCACTATTTCAGAAGAGTGTCAGCTTTGCATGCATGTGGATCATGAAGAGAAAAATTCATGTGATAGCTATATTGTTGAATTTTATTATGATCCTACATGTAATTATCATTAGAGAGGAAAATATGGTTGTAGAAATTTTCATGTTACTAAATTACCTCTTGTCATGTTGAGATTGCTATTGTTTCCTTTTTCTTCCATGAATATGCTAGTTTTTGCTTGTCTTGATAATTTGTTTGCTTATAAAATGCCAAATGCATAGGAAGTATGTTAGACTTAGATGTGTTTGTCACGTGTTTCATGATGCTCTCTTTGTGCTTCAATTCTTGTCTTTCATGTGAGCATCATTGAAGTTATCAATGCGTAGCTAGGGGCATTAAACGATAGCGCTTGTTGGGAGGCAACCCAATTTTATTTTTGTTTTTTGTTTTTGGTTATGTTTAGTAATAAATAATTCATCTAGTTTATGTTTAAATGTGGTTTTATGTTTTTAATTAGTGTTTGTGCCAAGTAGAACCTTTGGGAATAATTGGGGGAAGTTTTTGCGATCTTGCTGTAAAAAACAGAAACTTTAGCGCTCACGAGATTTGCTGCCATTATTTACTGGAGAGTGTGATTAGCTTGATTATTTTTGCATATGATTAATAGACAAATTCCTCACGTGCACCATCTTCTTTCAGAATTTTTTGGGATACATAAGTATTCGAAACCTACATATTACTAAAGACTGTTCGGTTTTTGACAGATTCTGTTTTTCGTGTGTTGTTTGCTTATTTTGATGAATCTATGGCTAGTATTGGGGGGTATGAACCATAGAGAATTTGGAGTACAGCAGGGTTAACACCAATATAAATAAAGAATGAGTTCATTACAGTACCTTAAGTGGTGATTTGTTTTTCTTATACTAACGGAGCTCATGAGATTTTCTTTTGAGTTTTGTGTTGTGAAGTTTTCAAGTTTTGGGTGAAGATTTGATGGATTATGGAATAAGGAGTGGCAAGAGCCTAATATTGGGTATGCCCAAGTCAACCCAAGATAAAATTCAAGTACAACCAAAAGCCAAACTTCGGGATGCCCCGGAAGGCATCCCCTCTTTCGTCTTCTTCCATCGGTAACTTTACTTGAGGCTATATTTTTATTCACCACATGATATGTGTTTTGCTTGGAGCGTCTTGTATGATTTGCGTCTTTGATTTTTAGTTTGCAACAATCATCCTTGTTGTACTCAACTTTTGGGAGAGACACACATGAATTAGAATTTATTAGAATACTATGTGCTTCACTTATATCTTTTGAGCTAGATAATTCTGCTCTAGTGCTTCACTTATATCTTTTAGAGCACGGTGGTGGTTTTGTTTTATAGAAATTGTTGATCTCTCATGCTTCACTTATATTATTTTCAGAATCTTTTAGAACATCATGGCAATTTGCTTTGGTTATAAAATTAGTCCTAATATGATAGGCATCCAAGATGGGTATAATAAAAACTATCATAAAAAGTGCATTGGATACTATGAGAAGTTTGATACTTGATGATTGTTTTGAGATATGAAGATGGGGATATTAGAGTCATGCTAGTTGAGTAGTTGTGAATTTGAGAAATACTTCTTCTAAAGTTTGTGATTCCCATAGCATGCATGTATGGTGAACCATTATGTGATGAAGTCGGAGCATGATTTATTTATTGATTGTCTTCCTTATGAGTGGCGGTCAGGGATGAGCGATGGTATTTTCCTACCAATCAATCCCCCTAGGAGCATGCGTGTAGTACTTTGTTTCGATAACTAATAAATTTTTGCAATAAGTATGTGAGTTCTTTTATGACTAATGTTGAGTCCATGGATTATACGCACTCTCACCCTTCCATCATTGCTAGCCTCTTCGGTACCGTGCATTGCCCTTTCTTACCTTGAGAGTTGGTGCAAACTTCGTCGGTGCATCCAAACCCCATGATATGATACGCTCTATCACACATAAGCCTCCTTATATCTTCCTCAAAACAGCCACCATACATACATATCATGGCATTTCCATATATTATACGCACACTCACCATTCCACCATTGCTAGCCTCTTTAGTACCGCGCAACTTTCGCCGGTACCATAAACCCACCATATACCTTCCTCAAAACATCCACCATACCTACCTATTATGGCATTTCCATAGCCATTCCGAGATATATTGCCATGCAACTTTCCACCGTTCCGTTTATTATGACACGCTTCATCATTGTCATATTGCTTTGCATGATCATGTAGTTGACATCGTACTTGTGGCAAAGCCACCTTTATAATTCTTTCATACATGTCACTCATGAGTCATTGCACATCCCGTTACACCGCCGGAGGCATTCACATAGAGTCATATTTTATTCTAAGAATTGAGTTGTAAGTAAATAAAGTGTGATGATCATCATTATTAGAGCATTGTCCCATGTGAGGAAAGGATGATGGACACTATGATTCCCCCACAAGTCGAGATGAGACTCCGGACGAAAAATAAATAAATAAAAGAAATAAAAAAGAGGCCATAAAAAAGGAGGAAAGGCCTAAATAAAAAAATGAGAGAAAAAGAGAGAAGGGACAATGTTACTATCCTCTTACCACACTTGTGCTTCAAAGTAGCACCATGATCTTCATGATAGAGAGTCTCCTATGTTGTCACTTTCACATACTAGTGAGAATTTTACATTATAGAACTTGTCTTGTATATTCCAATGATGGGCCTCCTCAAAATGCCCTAGGTCGTCATGAGCAAGCAAGTTGGATGCACACCCACTTAGTTTCTTTTGTTGAGCTTTCATACACTTATAACTCTAGTGCATCCGTTGCATGGCAACCCCTACTCACTCACATTGATATCTATTGATGGGCATATCCATAGCCCATTCATACGCCTAGTTGATGTGAGCCTATCTTCTCCTTTTTGTCTTCTCCACAACCACCATTCTATTCCACCTATAGTGCTATGTCCATGGCTCACACTCATATATTGCGTGAAGATTGAAAAAGTTTGAGAACAACAAAAGTACGAAACAATTGCTTAGCTTGTCATCGGGGTTGTGCATGATTTAAATATTTTGTGTGGTGAAGATAGAGCATAGCCAGACTATATGATTTTGTAGGGATAACTTCCTTTGGCCATGTTATTTTGAGAAGACATGACTGCTTTATTAGTATGCTTGAAGTATTATTTTTTTATGTCAATATTAAACTTTTGTATTGAATCTTTCGGATCTGAACATTCATGCCACAATAAACAAAATTACATTGAGAATTATGCTAGGTAGCATTCCACATCAAAAATTCTGTTTTTATCATTTACCTACTCGAGGACGATCAGGAATTAAGCTTGGGGATGCTTGATACGTCTCCAACGTATCTATAATTTTTGATTGTTCCATGCTATTATATTATCTGTTTTGGATGTTAATGGGCTTATTTATACACTTTTATATTATTTTTGGGACTAACCTACTACCCAAGGCCCGGTGCAAATTGTTGTTTTTTTTGCCTATTTCAGTGTTTCGCAGAAAATGAATATCAAACAGAATGAAACCTTCGGGAGAGTTATTTTTGGAACAAACGTGATCCAGGGGACTTGGAGTAGACATCAAGAAATCAACGAGGAGGCCATGAGGCAGGGAGGCGCGCCTGCCCCCTGGGCGCGCCCCCACCCTCGTGGGCCCCTCGTAGCTCCACCGACCTACTTCTTCCTCCTATATATGTCCATATACCCCGAAAACATGCAGGAGCACCACGAAACCCTATTTCCACCGCTGCAACTTTCTGTGCCCAAGAGATCCCGTCTTGGAGCCTTTTCCGGAGCTCCACCGGAGGGGGAATCGATCACGGAGGGCTTCTACATCAACTCCATAGCCTCTCCGATGATGTGTGACTAGTTTACCACAGACCTTCGGGTCCATCGTTATTATCTAGATGGCTTCTTCTCTCTCTTTGGATCTCAATACAATGTTCTCCTTGATCTTCTTGGAGATCTATTCGATGTAAACTCTTTTTGCGGTGTGTTTGTCGAGATCCGATGAATTGTGGGTTTATTATCAAGTTTATCTATGAACAATATTTGATTCTTCTCTGAAATATTTTATGTATGATTGGATATCTATGCAAGTCTCTTTGAATTATCTGTCTTGTTTGACCTACTAGATTGATATTTCTTGCAATGCGAGAAGTGCTTAGCTTTGGGTTCAATCTTGCGGTGTCCTTTCCCAGTGACAACAGGGGCAGCAAGGCACGTATTGTATTGTTGCCATCGAGGATAAAAAGATGGGGTTTATATCACATTGCTTGAGTTTATCCCTCTACATCATGTCATCTTGCCTAATGCATTACTCTGTTCTTATGGACTTAATACTCTAGATGCATGCTGGATAGCGGTCGATGTGTGGAGTAATAGTAGTAGATGCAGAATTGTTTCGGTCTACTTGTCGCGGACGTGATGCCTATATACATGATCATGCCTAGATATTCTCATAATTATGCACTTTTCTATCAATTGCTCGACAGTAATTTGTTCACCCATCGTAATACTTATGCTATCTCGAGAGAAGCCACTAGTGGAACCTATGGCCCCCGGGTCTATCTTTTATCATATAAGTTTCCAATCTATTTTATTTTGCAATCTTTACTTTCAATATATATCATATAAATACCAAAAATATTTATTTATCTTATTATCTCTATCAGATCTCACTCTCGTAAGTGACCGCGAAGGGATTGACAACCCCTTTATCGCGTTGGTTGCGAGGTTCTTATTTGTTTGTGCAGGTACGAGGGACTTGCGTGTAGTCTCCTACTGGATTGATACCTTGGTTCTCAAAAACTGAGGGAAATACTTACGCTACTTTGATGCATCACCCTTTCCTCTTCAAGGGAAAACCAATGCAGTGCTCAAGAGGTAGCAATGACCTATGGCAGTACCTGCAAAATATAGCAGGTCCGACCAGATCGATCTATGGATCGTGGGGGTGTGCCCCGACGCGCGACGACAGCTATCTAGCCGGACGTGACAAGCATAATCACACCCGGGCCGAAAACCGCAGACGGACTCCATCCGAGCTACGTCGCGACCTGGCCGGATATAGAGCTGTCGCACACCCCCTCTGCTTCACTTGTGAAGTAATGGAACGTGAACTCCCAGAAGGGTTCAAACCTGTGAATATCGAATCATATGATGGAACGACAGATCCTGCGGTATGGATTGAGGACTTTCTTCTCCATATTCATATGGCCCGCAGTGATTATCTTCATGCCATCAAATACCTCCCCCTAAAACTCAAGGGACCAGCTCCCAGCACTGGTTGAACAGCCTGCCTGAAAACTCTATTGGCAGCTGGGAGGACCTGGAAGATGCCTTCCACGACAACTTCCAAGGCACATACATCAGACCTCCGGATGCCGATGACTTAAGTCACATAGTTCAACAGCCCGGAGAATCGGCCAGGAAACTCTGGACTAGGTTCCTAATTAAAAAGAACCAAATTGTCGACTGTCCGGATGCCGAAGCACTCGCAGCCTTTAAACATAGCGTCCGCGACGAGTGGCTCGCCCGCCATCTCGGCCAAGAAAAGCCATAGTCCATGACAGCTCTCACCGCACTAATGACCCGCTTTTGCGCGGGAGAAGATAGCTGGCTCGCTCATAGAAGCAATAGCGCAGGCGATCCCGGCACCTCATAAGTTAGTGACGGCAATGGAAAGCCACGGCGCAATAAAGACAAGCATCACAACAATAATGTAGAAACCCAATACATAAGGGTCAACGTAGGATTCAGTGGCTCCAAAACCGGTCAACGGAAGAAGCCATTTAAGGAAAACAGAGATGGTCCATCCAGTCTAGATAAAATACTGGATCAGACCTGTCAGATCCATGGCAGCCCCGATAAACCCGCCAACCATACCAACAGAAATTGTTGGGTTTTAAAACAAGCCGGCAAGCTCAATGTCGAACACAAAGGGAAGGGGCCGCCCAGTGATAGTGAAGAAGAGGAGGCTCGCCTACCGAGCACTGAGGGACAGAAGCAATTCCCCCCCCCCCCCGAAGTAAAAACAGTAAACATGATATACGTGACGCATACCTCTGAAAGGGAGCGTCATCACGAACTATGAGATGACCACGCCATAAAGACGGATGCCCAAAAATGCAATCCAAGGGTGGCCTGCTCGATCACTTTTGATCACGAGGACCACCCAACTAGTATCCTTCACGGAGGTTCGACAGCCCTGGTCCTCGATCCAATCATCGGCGGATTCCATCTTACACGAGTCCTCATGGACAATGGTAGTAGCCTCAATTTACTCTATCACGACACTGTCTGCAAAATGGGCATTGACCCTTCGAGGATCAATCCCAACATAACCTCCTTCAACGGAGCAACACCTGGCACAGGCTCAATCTTACTGGAAGTTGTCTTCGGTTCACCGGAAAACTTCCGGCGCGAAGAATTGATCTTCGATATTGCCCCATTCCGCATTGGCTACCATGCACTGCTCGGGCGGACCGCTTTTGCTCGTTTCAATGCGGTCCCAAAATAGACATATTTAAAGCTTGAGATGCCCGGTCCCCGCGGCACCATAACAATCAACGGAAACGTGGAATGCTCCCTCCGCACTGAGGGGCACACTACGGCAGTCACAGACGAAATGCAAAGCGGCCTCCTTAAGCCGCATATCTCATCGGTCATCAAACCGCCGGCCTCTACTCTGCAGGACCGGTCAATTTCAAAGCTGGATTAGCAACTCCTCCTCTGTCGCTCGCCTCTTATACCCGCGTATTTTGCACCGCGCATACATAACTATGCACTCAAAATACCTTGGTCATTGGCGGAGGCACAAAACGGATAAGCCTACAAATCGGTTAGTCCGGACTCTAACCTTTCCTATTTTCTAACTATTTCTCTATACTTTTGTTACAGGTAAATTAATACTTGTCCGTCTCGTGGACCTTAAGGGACTCTTTATGAGTCTGGCTTCCCCACAAATAACCGGGGGTTGCTCCCTTTACGGAAGCCTTTTTGCAGAAGCACAGGCAGCACAGACGTGCGATAGGAGGTCCAAAAGATTTTTTGTAGACCACAAGTTCTATTTGAAACTTGTACAAAGCCTCTTCCCTAACCCTCAACCCCCGGCACGTAAAATGGCCTGCGTGGTGGTTTCATAATCTGTAAGATTACGTTCGACGTATCAATCAGATTTTAGTGAACATAATCGTCTTTAGTATTTGATTTTTCAAATGAACCTTGCTTCTTCGGTTGTTTCACGCAGACACCTCGGCGCGAATCGCCAGGGGCTTGATACAGCAACATATGGGTTGCCAAAAAAGTCCGAACAACTCTATAGCGCACTTCGGCATCACGAGTTTGGCCTTATATGCATCAGCTCTGAATCATGTCTTTGGTCAATAGTTGGGTTGCCCGGCTCCTGTGCTTGCTACCCTACGTTCTGCCCTATCGGCTAGGGTAGTAAAGGGAGAACTACTGTGATTGTATTTCCGGTTCACCTGGTCAAACACCTCAGTAGAGAAAGACGAAAATTGACTGTCATGATGCGGTGAGAGATGGTCAACCACTCAGTGACTTATCAGAATCTTTTGCGATTTCTTCCGTATTACACGAAGGACCGTTTTCCGGTCACTTATGTAACGCAACCGCATTCGGATAACTACGTACATACCAGGGGCTACATCGTAGACCCACCGTAAAACTCCTATGGTTAAGTGAAGGTGTTAAAGCCCTATAGTCCGATTGCCTCATTCGCCGCACTGACACCTCCGTTCTAGACCAAGACGTTGGGTCAAGAGTAATCAGGTGCTATTCCGAACACCCCCATATTATATGCGAGGGGGCTGAAGCTGACGACTGGCAAACTTTAAGGTTATAAGAAACGGCCGCACAGGAGGAAATAATGGTTAGAATATATAACACAACTTTAACATATCATCATATTGTTTTTACAATTCCGGTACATTTATTCAAATATAATATCCTTCGAGCACTGACCCTCTATCAACCGGGCGCCCTCTAGGACGTCCTCCAAATAATGCTCCGGCATGCGATGGTCCTTGCCCCCAGGTGGACCCTCAGTTGCAGCATTGGTGGCCTTCATCTTTGCCCAGTGCATCTTGACGCGGGCGAAGGCCATCCGCGCAGCTTCTATGCATGCCGACCGATTGACGGCGTCAATACGTGGCACTGCATCGACAAGCCGATGTACCAAACCAAAATAACTGCTCGAAACAGGTTCGGCTGGCCATAGCCGAACTACGACATCCTTCATGGCAGCTCTGGACATCTTGTGTAGCTCGGCCCACTGGGTCATCTATTCATTCAGCAGCGCCGGACGCTTTGCCTCGTTGAATTGCGACCAGAAAAGCCTCTCCACAGCACGTCCCTCCTGTGCCCGGAAGAACTGCGTCGCGTCGGAAACACTCCTTGGTAGATCCACGAACGCGTCTGAAGAACTCCACATTTGGTTAAGCAAAGCATACTTTGGGTCGCCGAACTTAGTCTGTAAAAGAAAGGGCTTACCAGCCGCTATCTCCCCAGCATGTCGGATCTCCTCCCGAGCCGCTCTAGAATCAGATCGCGCTTCTTTTGCCTCTAGCAAGGCCTTGTTGAGTTCGACTGCCTTGGTTTTGTTATCCTCCTCGAGAGATTTGCACCTATTAGTAGCATCCTTCAGCTCTCGCTCCACGGTGGATATTCTGTCCTGGCATTGGCGCAGGGCGTCCTGTTCGGCCTTTAAATCTGCAGCCACCTTCTTGGCAGTGGCGTCGCTCACTCTGGCCTTCTCCTTGGCCTAGGCAAGTTCAGCCCGAAGGGTCTCAACTGCGGCAGCACCATCTACAGTTATGCATATGGTTTTCAGCCTCGTGCTCACACTACTATACACACATAAACAAGCTACCCCAACACATACCTTGTGCCTTGTCGAGCCGCCTGTTAATAAGAGTGATGTCCTCATCCTCTAACTCAAGCTTCTGCTTCATATCTGCATCTTCCGTAGCTTGGGCGGTCGCCATGGACGTAACAACCTGTGTTCGGATCAACAAGATTACTTCCCGAGCATGTCTTTTTGATCCTTTGATCGCCTCCCTGTGGAAGCCGACCAGAGCCTCAGGGGCTACTATTTGTACACATGTGCATTGTGCATGAGAAATAGTTAAAACCATTACATTACATACCTCAAAGCCTCTCAACAGGCCCAGGAAAGCTTCATTCAATCCGCTTCTCACAGATAGAACTCTTTCAACCATCGTACCCATTAAGGTACGATGTTCCTCTGAGATGGACACACTTTGTAATGTGCTCGTCAGAGTATCCGGCACCTCCGGATTCCTGGAGGATGCCGTGAGAGTATGCATTCCCTTCAAAGGGATACATCTGCTCGACCCTAGGGTCATCTTCGGCTGTAAGCCGGATAGTTTGGGGCCTTCATTGCTAGCCCCCGTAGGGGCTGCACCCCCGGGCACTTAAGGATCGAAGTACCGCCTTCGGGCGTTGTTTTCATTGTCCCCATGCCGCTTGATGGTCAGGGGAGATTCTCCGAGATGACACCTCAAAGTCATCCGCCCTAGGAGGCGAGGAAGCATGAGAAGGCGTCTCGCTTTCCATCATCCCCGGAGATAAGTCCCCTGATGAGGAGGACTGTCGGGGCGGACTATGGGCCGAACTGCAAGCATATAGTTTAAATATTAGCCCTATAACTCGAAAAGAGCAGGATATGTCTAGAACATCCTTGTTCACTTATGATTTGGCAAGGGGCTTGTCCTTAGAGAGGTGCCTTGTGACGACATCGGCTTCGAAACTCGAACCATAGTGTAGGGATGCCGTCCCTCTCTTCGGTGCTTCCACTTCCAATTCTTCGGGTGCAGTTCTTTTCCTCCCATGAGGGGAGAGAATATCACCTTATCCTTCCCCTTCGTCTTTTGAAGAGGGAGCTTCAGCCCCTTCGGACATAGTGTCTGGCATACCTGTGGAATGGAGGCCGCTTTCGGCCTCTTCGCTCTTTTTCTTGTCCTCTGGCGCTGGAACTTGATATGGCGCCGGGACCAGCATCCTCGTCAACACAGGATCGGCCGAGTCTTCAGGAAGTGGAGCTAAACATCTAATTTGTTCCGCTTTCTTTATCCAGCCCTGGTTGAAGATAGAACTCTTAGTACATTGCAATGGGATAATCAACCAAGTTGCGATCAGAAGTTGGGTGCTTACCGGGCTATCTGGACGGTTGCAGTTTAGACCGACGTCCTCTGACGTATCCGGCCGCTACTCTCGAGTTTTGAAGAATAGCTCCCACATCCCTTCGTGCGTTGTGCTGAAAAATTGCTGAAGGGTCCGCGGTCCCTCCGGATTGAACTCCTACATACGGATAGGCCATCGCTGGCACGGGAGGATCTGGCGGACTAGCATCACTTGGACCACATTGACGAGGCCAACGTCCCTCTCGAGGATACTCCGGATACGACTTTGCAGCATATGTACTTCGTTATGATCCCCAGTCTAGCCCCTTATTTATCCATGATGCGAGCTACAGTGGAGGGCCGGATCGGAACGCAGGTGTGGCTGCCCATTTGGTGCCGCGGGGTTCAGTGATATAGAACCACTCCTGTTGCCATAAGTTGGAGGTTTCCGCGAAGGTGCCTTTTGGTCAGACAGTGCCGGCAAGCTTGCTCACCATAGCACAGCCGCACTCCGCTTGTTCCCTGTTAACTAGCTTTGGCTTCACATTGAAAGTCTTGAGCCATAGGCTGAAGTGTGGGGGCGCGGAGAAAGGCTTCACACACAACGATAAATGCCAAGATGTGAAGAAAAGATTCTGGAGCCAGATCGTGAAAGTCTAGCCCATAATAAAACATGAGGTCGTGAACGAAGGGGTGAAGAGCGAACCCTAACCCGCGGAGGAAGTGGGAGATGAATACAACCCTCTCGCCGAATTTTGGTGTGGGGATGACCTGCCCTTTTGTAGGGAGCCTGTGGGGGATCGCCGCAGCCAGGTACCTCGCCTTCCAAAGTGTCGCGATATCCTCCTCGATGACCAAGGAGGTCGCCCACCTACCTTGGGAGATGGATCCGGACATAACTAGAGGGCCGGATAACAATGGGAGAAATCAAATCCTGGGCGTTGGAGCTTGAGGTTGGGAAGGTTGAGGAAGGGGAAGGAGGGGTCTGTGCCCCTTTATAAAGGCGAACAATACCGAACGCCTCCTCACGGGCCTTTATGCTCGCCTATTCCCAAGGGATCTCCAATAACACGATTGGATTACCCACGCCCATATTGATGAGAATCCCGCAATAAGGGGACACTGATACGTCTCCAACGTATCTATAATTTTTGATTGTTCCATGCTATTATATTATCAACTTTGGATGTTTATGGGCTTTATTATACACTTTTATATCATTTTTGGGACTAACCTATTAACCCAGAGCCCAGTGCCAGTTTCTGTTTTTTTTTGCCTATTTTAGGGTTTCGAAGAAAAGGAAAATCAAATGGAGTCCAAATGACCTGAAACTTCACGGAACTTATTTTTGGATCAGAAGAAGCCCAGAAGACTTGGAGTCTACGTGAGGGAAGCTTCAAGGAGGCCACGAGGTAGGGGGCGCGCCCACCCCCCTGGGCACGCCCTCCACCCTCGTGGGCCCCTCGTGGCTCCGCTGACGTACTTCTTCCGCCTATATATCTCCATATAACCTAAAACGATCGGGGAGCACAATAGATCGGGAGTTCCACTGCCAGAAGCCTCCGTAGCCACCGAAAGCCAATCTAGACCCGTTCCGGCATCCTACTGGACGGGGAAGCCCTCTCCGGTGGCCATCTTCATCATCCCGGTGCTCTCCATGACGAGGAGGGAGTAGTTCTCCCTCGGGCTGAGGGTATGTACCAGTAGCTATGTGTTTGATCTCTCTCTCTCTCTCTCGTGTTCTTGAGGTGATACGATCTTGATGTATTGCGAGCTTTTCTATTATAGTTGGATCTTATGTTTCTCCTCCCCCTCTACTCTCTTGTAATGGATTGAGTTTCCCCTTTGAAGTTATGTTATCGGATTGAGTCTTTAAAGATTTGAGAACACTTGATGTATGTCTTGTTGTGCGTATCTGTGGTGACAATGGGATATCACGTGATTCACTTGATGTATGTTTTGGTGATCAACTTGCGGGTTCCGCCCATGAACCTATGCATAGGGGTTGGCACACGTTTTCGTCGTGATTCTCCGGTAGAAACTTTGGGGCACTCTTTGAGGTTCTATGTGTTGGTTGAATAGATGAATCTGAGATTGTGTGATGCATATCGTATAATCATACCCACGGATAATTGAGGTGACATTGGAGTATCTAGGTGACATTAGGGTTTTAGTTGATTTGCGTCTTAAGGTGTTATTCTAGTACGAACTCTAGGGTTGTTTGTGACACTTATAGGAATAGCCCAACGGATTGATTGGAAAGAATAACTTTGAGGTGGTTTCGTACCCTACCATAATCTCTTCGTTTGTTCTCCGCTATTAGTGACTTTGGAGTGACTCTTTGTTGCATATTGAGGGATAGTTATGTGATCCAATTATGTTATCATTGTTGAGGGAACTTACACTAGCGAAAGTATGAACCCTAGGCCTTATTTCCACACATTGCAATACCGTTTACGCTCACTTTTATCATTCGTTACCTTGCTGTTTTTATAATTTCAGATTACAAATACCTTTATCTACTATCCATATACCACTTGTATCACCATCTCTTCGCCGAACTAGTGCACCTATACAATTTACCATTGTATTGGGTGTGTTGGGGACACAAGAGACTCTTTGTTATTTGGTTGCAGGGTTGCTTGAGAGAGACCATCTTCATCCTACGCCTCCTACAGATTGATAAACCTTAGGTCATCCACTTGAGGGAAATTTTCTACTGTCCTACAAACCTCTGCAGTTGGAGGCCCAACAACGTCTACAAGAAGAAGGTTGTGTAGTAGACATCAGACACGATCTCTGCTTTGACAATAAAAACCGCATCTCAAAAACATGGAACGGGCTAAAAAACAGTTTGAAATAATGACCGGGCGGAGACGTGGCGTCTCACTACAAAAATGTCAGTAGATGGGACTTGTTAAATATTATACTCTTTATGGAGCCTGTTTTGTAGAGCCGGACACGTTCTCTGTGTTCAAGGACTACTTTGAAGTATTCGGAGGAGGAACCCGCCTTGCAATGTCGAAGACAATCTGCGCGCCGGACACCTCGTCATTGAAACCTGGTTCAGGGGCTACTGATGGAGTCCTGGATTAAGGGATCCTCGGGCATCCGGCCTGTGTGACATGGGCTGGACTGTTGGGCCATGAAGATACAAGATAGAATACTTCCTCCCTTGTCCGGATGGGACTCTCCTATGCGTGGAAGGCAAGCTAGGCGTCCGGATGTATTATTTCCTTTCTCTGTAACCGACTTTGTATAACCATAGGCCCCTCCGGTGTCTATATAAACCGGAGGGTTTAGTCCTTAGGAAGGATCACAGTCATACAAGCTAGACTTCTAGGGTTTAGCCACAACGACCTCGTGGTAGATCAACTCTTGTAACCCTTATACTCATCAAGATCAATCAAGCAGGACGTAGGGTATTACCTCCATCAAGAGGGCCCGAACCTGGGTAAAACATCGTGCCCCCTGTCTCCTGTTACCATCAACCTTAGACACACAGTTCGGGAGCCCCTACCCGAGATCCGCCGGTTTTGACACCGACAGCGGGGGCCCGTGCACGAGAGATGGAGTTTCTTCGAACAAATCTGGGTGAAAACTTGCTTTTGACTACTGCAAAGGCCGGCGGTGGCGGCACTGTCTACGTTGTTCCCTTCTTGAAGGCATCATCGTGAAGAAGTTCAAGGCCACTCTCTGCTACCTCCAGGGGAAATCCTAGATCAGTTGATCAGATGATAGCGACGCTCTGGTGTCATTTTCCTCTTGGGGGCGTCATTCATGGAGGTACACACGGTCTCGGGGAACAGAGGACGGCTTCTTTGGTGGAGCGGTACTTCATCTTATACATTGATGGCGGCGGATCTCAGCGGCGTGGCGCTATGGAGATTCGGAGTCCCGATGAGCAGAGATGGACTCGAGCAGGAGGAGGATGTTGTTTGGCGTCATGGTGGCGTTGATGGCAGAAGAGGCCTGGCAAGGTCCATGCATCAGTTTCTGTTCTGAAGATGGATTGGTGGAAGATGGTGGTGACGACACACAGAGTGCGTCGGACCAGTTTGTGCCCCAAACCCGGTATGTGACTTGGTTGGGGCCTTTGTCTTTAGATGTTAGGCATTTGTGCGATGTCTGTTTGGTATTAGGCTCGGACTATCGGCACCCCTTCATCAGGTGGATAGGAGTAGCGACAGTTGTTGCTAAGATGGTGTCTTCAGACTACCTAATGTACTACTTTGTAAGGTCTTTGTGAATAATTAATAAAATGGCTGTATGCATCGTCCAGATGTAGAGGCCAGGAGTAATCCTCCTTTTCTAAAAGAAAGTCTTAGAGGCGAAACTAGGAATCTTTATTTTATCCGTTTATTATTTCACACGTACATATGAGTTTTACATTGGATCGCATATTTCAGGATCATAGCAGTTATAGCATCAAATATAAACACTTAATTATGAATATGAAAATATAATAATATAATATCATTTCCTTTAGGGCATATTTCTAACAAAACCACCCACTACAGAGGAGAGAACATATTCTAACATTTTTATATATAGTTGTACATTAGCCAAAACAAGAAGCAAGTCTTAAGTTGAGCGCAATAAAGGGCCACCCATTACTCGGGCAGAAACAAAGCAATGTCTTTAAGGAGAAGGATTCCATTAGTGCGCCCTTCTATAGACTTCGTTGCTACCCGAGATAACCTCTTGAAAACCTCTAGCATTTTTTGCACTCCTTTTTTCCTGTAGAATTACCCATGAATCCAACAAACAACAGAAGGTAAATATAACATCGATAGGACTTGAAAGGAAAACACGTTGAAAACATGATCTGTTCCTCGTTTTCCAAATTGTCCAAATCAAAGCAGCAGTTCCAATAAAAACAACAACCCTGGCTTTACTAGAAGAGGGTGGTATACAATTTTAACAAAGATAAAAGAAAGATATAGGTAATTTGGGGTTACCAGCGTTCCACAAATCACATTCCACAAGAATCTTGCAAAAGAGCATGAAAAGATCATATGATCGATGCTCTCAGCAGAGCATCGCCACATAACTCATAGAAATTTGACCCTTTTCACCGTTTCCTAAACAAGTTATCCTTCGCTAGGATCCTCCCTTTAGTCACTAACCATATAAACACTTTTATATTTGGAGGCATTCTCATCCTCCAAAGAAGTTTAAAAGGAAAAAACAACAACTCTAGCTATTTAACCGAAAACGGTCCAGATTTAGTAAGAAGCCATTTAACTTTGCTAGGCCACTCCGACAGAATAGCCTGACTACACATATCGAGTAATTCATTCCACAGCGTCAGAGTTTCTTCATAAAGACATCTCCCGAATCTAATGCAATCAAAATCTTGGTTAAAGACCTTAGCAACACCATCAAACAAGTAGGTGTATCGACATTGATCGCCTGGAAGATGATTTTCCTTTGATCCATATATTTGTTTTGTGAGCTCTGTTAAATAATATAATAAAGATGATTGTGTGCATGAGGCCAAAGTTTATCCTCTTTTTAAAAAAAACAATTACATTAGTATTCCCTCGGTAAAGAAATATAAAAGCGTTCACTAAAACACTTACATTTCTTTACAGAGGAAGTACGAACTACGCCGTATAATGAGTGCAGTGCAGGTCCGAGTCAGTGAGTCACCCACAGAACATGTAGTAAAATTTGTGCTCAATCAATGAGTCGAGTGCTTGGGGCCGCACGTACCGGAAAGAGGAGATGCCAAAGAGAAGGGCTCGATCATCACCCGGTGGATACAAATCATACGATCATGTGTCTTTGGGGAGTGGAGAAAAAAGTTGAGTATAAACTACACTCTGCAAGAAAAAAAGCGGGACCTCGCTAAGTTCTCCTGACACTAGTGGCGCCAACTAGATTCAGGAATAAACAACCCAGCACATACTCGATGAGACGATGACTCGATCACTCGAGTTTTTATTAGTATATCGTTTTACTGCATGCTTGTCAAACGGCCGCGGCGTCGAGAAGGCCCAGGTAACACTGTCAAAAAAATGATACACGGTGTATAAAACGGTGGGGTAAAAAGTGCTGGTGCAGATATCACCGCATCTGAAAGCCGAAGCAGAGATTACCTCAATCTCGAAAGGAAAAGGTTGCTCTGTCCACCGCTGTCGTTTTATTTTTGTTGCTTTCAAAAAGGAAACAAAGTGACGCAAAGTATATGTGCACAGGATCTTCTTTTCCCTGCCCGCTGCATCTGATCTGCCACCCCTAGCTTCAGTTGTAAGTAATGGTAAGAACAATATGAAAACAGCCAGGCGTAAAGAGGGAATTATTAGATGCTTTAAACGTAGAAGAATGAGCTACCGGGTGTCCAGACTTCATGCTCCAGCTTGCTTCAATAATTCAGATGCTGCACTTGCACACCTCGAAATTAATTAACCGCTGTAGCATTAGATTCCGGATGTTTTTCCGACCCTTGAAGGCTTGTAAACGTGTAGCTAGCTGCCCCTGTACGTACAGACGAGCCGATGGGGTCGAATCTGCCTAAGAATGTTAGGTGCTAGCAGAATATGTTCTTAATGACAAGTGTACTGGTAGAAGCAATATGTTCTAGTTAAGCCAAGTTACCGGCATGGGTCCGGCCGTCGGGGGATCTTCTCTCACAAGTAGCCTCACTATGTCTATCTTGTTAAGACAGTATGAAGACGTAAAACCACAACGATTGACAGGGAATAAAAACGCATCATGAAGTTGGCTGGAGAAGTATGTCGAGAGATGTTCCTTTCGACGTAGTACAAGATCGCCATCCCATCCCTGCTTTTGTTCTTTCCCATTTCAGTTCCTCCGCGGCAACAGAAAACAAGATCCATGAGTAGTACATGCACTGTAGAATATACACTTGAGCGAGCCCTCCGTCGACGATGACTGCGTTGTCAAGTCGAGGGGCCATGGCGGTGGCGTCTTTCTTTACCAAAGCCAACTTTGTACTGCTCCTACTACCAGCGCTAGTGCCGTGCCACGCCTTATCGGTACCCTACCGATCTTAAACGGTTCCACTATAGCCTGCCACTGCCATCTCCGCCCTTTAAAGTGCGCAGCCTGCCAGACTCGGCGGCCCTCTCCCAAAGCTAAAGAAACAAGGTAGTGTAGCCAGCCATCAAGTACACCGCAGTGCTGCACCGAGCGGCTCTAGGCTAGCGGAGTTGAGTGTCGTCAGACAGCCACCACCTTCCAGTTCCAGCCATGGCCACGGCGTCGGCGGCGCGGATAGTGCCGGTGCTGCTGGCCCTCGCGGCCCTCATCTGCGCGGCGGCGGAGGCGTCGCCAGCGAAGGTGCCGGCGATGTACGTGTTCGGGGACTCCACGGCCGACGTCGGCAGCAACAACTACCTGCCTGGCAGCGCGGTGCCGCGGGCCAACTTCCCGCACAACGGCGTCGACTTCCCCACCTCGCGCCCCACCGGCCGCTTCAGCAATGGCTTCAACGGCATCGACTTCTTAGGTACGTGTGTGTGCGCGCGCCCTGAAAAAATGTCCTCCGCCCTTCTCTGCATGTCTCTCTCGCAAGTCTGCATAGAACACTGTGGAGTAGCTTAGCTGCCGCTTACACCGGCTTGGAGTAGCTTACGGTGTCGGCTCCATGTCTGCATAGCTGCCCAACTGGTGAGCCAGGCGTTCGAGCTTCCCTTTCTGCGTCTCACGATATACATGGCCTCTGAAATTGGTGTGCGCTATCTGGCGGACAAGAGCTTGGATCGGCCGTTTCAGTTCATTGTGGACGACGAATCAAACGCGAAGCTGACGGGAAACAGAGGACTGAGAGGGTGCCAGCCGGAACTGAATCTGGTGCCTCCGTCCGTTCCTAGCATGTGTGATCGTGAGCAAGTTCATTATATGTGGGTTTTTTTTTGTCTAATTTGATCCGGTGGGGTGCTAACTCATTTTAACATGCAAGTAGAAAAAGGTTTCTTCCCGCTCAAAAAAGAAAGTAGAAAAAAGTTGAAGAACAAATGCTAGAGAGAAGTGGCCTGCACGTAATCATTGTGGCCGCGTCTCGCTTCCCGACGCGATGAAGAGAGCGTGGCAGCGTTCCGCAGTGCAGTGAAGGGACCGGTCTTTCTTTTCGAGAGTACTATCGTTTGGCGCGTACCACTGACGAGTTTGCACAGGGCGCATAAATGAGACAGTCTGAGTACACTGTATCGTTTTTTTTCTGCGGGTGGAGCATCTTTCGGTGTAGAGCGTGCACAAATTGCAGACATGCGTTTGTTTCAGTATTTGGCCTGTTTGGTTCAAGGATTCCCCCCCTTTTAAAGTCTATTTGAGCTTTACAAAATGGGTGGCTAGATATGATACTTAACCAAGTCTTAGAAGAAAAAAGAAAAAGTTAAAAGAAAATTTTTACACGGATCTCCACCTAAACTCATGAATATAACATCGACTGAGACTTCGTTATATCTCAGTCGATTGAGGTTTAGCAATCCCGTTCCAAAATAACACTAAAATTTTTATGGATTGCTTTGCTGCACTGCAATTTCATTGGATTTTCATAGCAAGAGGTATGACCTTCGAAACAAAAATTCTCAGGTTTTGCTATTTTTTAGGTACCTGAATTTTTTGTTGCGTCAGTCACTTTTTTCTTCTTCCTTCATTTTTCCTGAGCGCACGCGTTGGGGAAGCTAGACCTTGCCAGAGTAGAATCAACCCCACTATCTATTTTAGGGGAAGCAACATCCCCATTATCTATCTAAGGGGTGGGGAGGGGGGTGCAGGGGATCACCAGAGTTGTTCACCGGTGCCGCGGGGCTTAGAGGGATGGCTGGGGCAACGACCAGCACGACGGTGGGGAGAGTTCGAGGGAAGGACAAGGTGGCGACAGCCACTGGCCACGTGAGGCGGTGGCAAGCGGTTAGGTCTGGATCGAAGGGGGGCTGCACGAAGGAAGAACATGAACATGAACGGTTGGAGGAGGAATAAGGAGATCTGGCCGTTCATCCCTGATCCGACGGCCGGTAGTAAAAGTGATTGATGCAAATTTATTATCTGATGGATAGACGATCCCAATTATTTTCGAGTCAACAACTATGACAACCACTCAATCTCCATGAAAACTCTGATGTTCTGATCGATGGGGTACAATTTCTAAAGTAGCATGTGTTTGGTATACAACTGGTGACCAAAATTCTCTGTCGACCTTGGCAGCTCTGAACATGGGCTTCAAGCGCAGCCCCCCGCCGTTCCTCTCGGTGGCCAACAGAACCAACAGGCAGATCGCGCGAGGGCTGCTGGGAGCAAACTTCGCCTCCGCAGGATCAGGCGTTCTTGACACGACGGTAAGACGGTACCTAAAGTTCATTGTTTTCGAGGTAGCTCACCATTCGGCATGAATGGTAGACGCTACCCAAAGTTAGTGAACTTGCTGCGCTGTTAATTTACGCCTGCCCAGTAACGTTAGAGCCACGATTTCGTGCAGGGTGACTCCATCGTCTCGATGAGCAAGCAGGTCGAGCAGTTCGCCATTCTGCGATGCAACATCTCTGCGCGCATCGGCAAAGAGGCGGCCGACACCGTGCTGTCGAGGTCCCTGTTTGTCATCAGCACCGGCGGCAACGACATCTTCGCCTTCTTCTCGGCGAACAGCACGCCGACGGCCGCGCAGATGCAGCTGTTCACCGCCAACCTGGTTTCGCAGTACAAAAATCATGTGAAGGTATATATTTGTTTACCATACAATAATCATGTGAAGTTATTGCGATAAGATGTAAGATCTCACCGGAATGTACTGTATGGCAGGCTCTGTTCGGCCTCGGGGCGAGGAAGTTGGCCGTGATCGACGTCCCGCCGATCGGGTGCTGCCCCTACCCGAGAAGCCTGCACCCTCTCGGTGCCTGTATCGACGTCCTCAACGAGCTGACCCGTGGGCTCAACAAGGGCGTCAAGGACGCCATGCATGGCCTCAGCGTCAGCTTGGGTGGCCTCAAGTACTCCATCGGGAGCTCCCACGCCGTCGTGCAAAGCATCATGAAGCACCCCCAAAGACTAGGTACATTAACTTATAACAAATGTCTTTGTCAGGCCAAAAGTTCAGACTTCAATTCAGAATGGCGAGTTTGGTTTTTTGCAGGGTTCAAGGAGGTGACCATGGCGTGCTGCGGCTCCGGCAAGTTCAACGGCAAGTCGGGCTGCACGCCCAACGCCACGCTGTGCGACAACCGGCACGAGTACCTCTTCTGGGACCTGCTGCACCCGACGCACGCCACGTCCAAGCTCGCCGCCGCGGCCATCTACAACGGCTCGCTGCACTTCGCAGCGCCCATAAACTTCAGGCAGCTAGCGGAGGACCAGTGCTAGATAGACTGATAGAGCACGCACGGCCGCGTGCGCGGTCGTGTCTGCTGCGTTATTAGGTTTGCTTCACGTGTCTGTGATGGTGATGTTTGTGTGTAGGATATGTATGCACAGTGGTGTTCGTCTGTGGTTTCATTTGTGTATTGTTAGGTGGGTGCCTGGCGTAGTGTGGAACCTAAAGATCAAAATGGTACCATCTCTGTAATGCAGGTTAATTACTTCTCGAGGTTCGTATGTAGTACTGTATATCCGAATGAACTAAAATTTAATTAAATCTATTCTAGTATTTTTACGTCATTTGTTTTTCATCATTTTAAATCACTTTTGAGTTAGTATCGCCTCTATAAGGAAATTGATGTGCCTCCCACCAAAAATGCTACACTTATGTTTAAAACAAAACGGTACACTTACGTAAATTTTTATGGTATGTAAGCTTACGAGACCTCTTCTTCACCTAATCAACCCAGATCCGGCTTGCCTGCTCCCTCCTCATGCTCTCATCCGTGCTCCCACTTCATCCTACGACTGTCTTTTTTCCTTTTTCCTTTCTAATCTAATCATCCCCCCCCCCTGATTTTAAGGGGGTGGGGCCGGGCATTATTTTGCTCCAATCAAATTAAGCCACGTACGCGGGAGTACGGATGGGCACACGCGCGGGGAGCAGGCAAGTCTCGTCCAATCAACCCCCCCTCCCCTCCCCCCCACACACATTTAAGGGCGGGCCCTGCGCCAGAACTAATGCCCAATTAAGCATTGCCAAATCAGCACGTAACTTTCCTCACCACTTCACCTCAGGTAAGTGTAGCAAAACTCGCCTCCCACGGAGAAAAAAGAGAAATTGACGTGTAATCGAGAAACTCGTATCTTCAAGGATACGTCAAAGCTGGGCACATCAGTAACATAAAGGAAAGGAAAAGGTAAGCTGGCCAAGACAAAACAATCTAAACCGTAACAACACCCTCACAAGCTGGGACAACTGAAAAATGGAAAACGGACTACTCGCTACATCTTCACCCATGTACAAGATTCCCTAATCTAATCAACCTCGCCACTCTCTCGTCATCGCCCTAGGGGTAGCACCACCGAAAACATCAAAAGTGTCCTCATATTTCTGGTCCGGATGCTCCACAAGACAAGCATCACAAGTGTCCTCATATCTCTGGTCAGCAACCCCTGGTCCTCCTTGCTGCTCCACCAGCTCACCACATGATCATCCATTGTTGGCATCCATCCTGGTTTGCCCCAGTGCGTGAGGATTACGGTCTAGACCTCACGAGCAAGCACATACTAGAGCAGGATGTGTTGAATACTTTCCTGCTCCTGGTCATAGAATGGGCATGCCGAGGGATGTGGCAAACCCTGATGAATTCACGTGTCCGCGGTCCAACATCATTTGCATCCAACCAACCAGCCAAAGACCTTACTGTTGGGGAACGCAGTAATTTCCAAAAAAAATTCTACGCACACGCAAGATCCATCTAAGTGATGCATAGCAACGAGAGGGAAGAGAGTTGTCCACGTACCCTCGTAGACCGTAAGCGGAAGCGTTATGACAACGCAGTTGATGTAGTCGTACGTCTTCACGATCCGACCGATCCTAGCACCGAAGGTACGGCACCTCCGCGATCTGCACCCGTTCAGCTCGGTGACGTCCCACGAACTCTAGATCCAGCTGAGGTCGAGGGAGAGTTTCTGTCGGATTTCGGGTTCCGGCAGACCCTTAAGGTTCGAACTCTGGGGTGCACACGGAGATCTTTCCACTACCGACTCGCGCTTCTATGGCTCGCAAGAAATCTAGGCTGGAAAGAAGAACACACAGAGGACACGAGGTTTATACTGGTTCGGGCCACCGATGTGGTGTAATACCCTACTCCAGTGTGTGGTGTGGTGGATTGCCTCGGGGGCTGGTGATGAACAATACAGGGGGAAGAACGGCCTCACGAGAGGTGTTCTTGAGCTGGTGTGGTATGTTCTACTTGGTCCGGGTCCCCTTCCCTCTATGGTGGCTAGTCCTACTTATAGAGGCCCTGGTCCTCTTCCCAAAATGTGAGCGGGAAGGGTGCCAACAATTGGCCATTTTGAAGGGGAACATCTAGTACAAGTTATCCTGACCAAAGGTGGTCTTCGGCTGCCAAAAGCACTGGTGATGACGCCGTCTTGGGCTCCACGATGACCTCCGTCCTGCCGCTTTGCTGGTCTTGGTCTCGTTTGCACCGGAATGGTAACCTTTGCCCGATGCCTTGGATTGTGCTTGTTCCCTTTGCACCGAAGGGGAAACAAGGACACTGCACAGGCCGGTGCCCGCCTGGCGCCCGCCTGATCTCGATCGTCATGGCTTGCATCACGGGCTCCTCGCGAGGTGCCCCTGCCTTGATCTCTCCGCCTCCTCGCGAGCCTGCCTGATGAGGCTGCTCCTGAGGAAGCTTCCTGCCGTCTGCCCCGCAGGGCTTGGCCCCTCGCGAGGGTCTTGAGTTTGAGCTGATGAAGCTGGGCCGCACTGGGCCCCCACTCGAGCCACGCCGCAGGCGGCAGGCAGGCAAGTCTGGGGACCCCCGTTCCCAGAACGCCGACAGTTTGGTTAGCACGACAGCGTGATGACGGTGATGATGAAGTTACCGACGCAGGGCTTCGCCTAAGCTCTACAATGATATGACCGAGGTTGAAATCCATGGAGGGGGGCACCGCACATGGCTAAACAATCAGTTTGTGTGTCTATGGGGTGCCCCCTCCCCTGTATATAAAGGGGGAGGAGGAGAGGGCCGGCCTAGGAGGAGGCGCACCCAAGGGGGGGGGCAATCCTACTCCAAGTAGGTTTGCCCCCTTCCTATTACTACTAGGAGAAGGAGGTAGGAGGAGGAGAGGAGAAGGAAAGGAGGGGCCGGCCCCCCAAACCCTAAACCAATTCGGTTTGGGCGTAGGGGGGCGCGCCCCACCACTTGCCTGCTGCCCTCTTTCTCCACTAAGGCCCATTAAGGCTCATTGACTCCCCGGTGAATTCCCGTAACTCTCCGGTACTCCGAAAAATACCTGAATCACTCGGAACCTTTCCGATGTCCGAATATAGCCTTCCAATATATCGATCTTTACGTCTCGACCATTTCGAGACTCCTCGTCATGTCCGTGATCTCATCCGGGACTCCGAACAACCTTCGGTACATCAAATCACATAACTCATAATACAAATCATCATCGAACATTAAGCGTGCTGACCCTACGGGTTCGAGAACTATGTAGACATGACTGAGACTCATCTCCGGTCAATAACCAATAGCGGAACCTGGATGCTCATATTGGTTCCTACATATTCTACGAAAATATTTATCATTCAAACCGCATAACAACATACATTGTTCCCTTTGTCATCGGCATGTTACTTGCCCGAGATTCGATCGTTGGTATCATCATACCTAGTTCAATCTCGTCACCGGCAAGTCTCTTTACTCGTTCTGTAATGCATCATCCCGTAACTAACTCATTAGTCACATTGCTTGCAAGGCTCATAGTGATGTGCATTACCGAGAGGGCCCAGAGATACCTCTCCAACAATCAAAGTGATAAATCCTAATCTCGATCTATGCCAACTCAACAAACACCATTGGAGACACCTATAGAGCATCTTTATAATCACCCAGTTACGTTGTGACGTTTGATAGCACACTAAGTGTTCCTCCGATATTCGGGAGTTGCATAATCTCATAGTCATAGAAACATGTATAAGTCATGAAGAAAGCAATAGCAATAAACTGAACGATCATAGTGCTAAGCTAACAGATGGGTCTAGTCCATCACATCATTCTCAAATGATGTGATCCCGTTCATCAAATGAAAACACATGTCTATGGCTAGGAAACTTAACCATCTTTGATTAACGAGCTAGTCTAGTAGAGGCATACTAGGGACACTCTGTTTGTCTATGTATTCACACATGTACTAAGTTTCTGGTTAATACAATTCTAGCATGAATAATAAACATTTATCATGATATAAGGAAATATAAATAACAACTTTATTATTGCCTCTAGGTCATATTTCCTTCACTTACAAGTCATCGGCGCGCGAGACCGCCAGATCTTCCGCGCTCTAGGGCATTGCATGCACCCACCAAAAAATGTCTAGTGTGCCGAGAAGCACTCGTCCTTCTCCCATGCTCAGATGCAACTACCCTTGGTGTAGGGATCAATTGTACACCCTCCAACACATGTCCTTTAAGAGGAAGGAACTCATGAAGGTCCACCGCCTATATGTTTCGGTTCATGTCCTCCCACCCGTTTCAAATATGTCCTAGAGGCAATAATAAACATTAGTATTATTTATTTCAACGTTTGTAATTAATTATTTTCTCTGCTATAATTGCGACTGGTTCTTGAGTCTTCTTATTAATGAGATTCAGGGAAACACCCATTTGCATGTTGGAATAATAAACACCAAATAGGTTTTAGTCTGGCTGTCGGTGTCAAAACCGGCAGATCTCGGGTAGGGGGTCTCAAGCTGTGTGTCATGGATCGATGGGTAACAGGAGACAAGGGACACGATGTTTACCCAGGTCCGGGTCCTCTTAATGGAGGTAATACCCTACTTCCTGCTTGATGATCTTGATGAATATAGAGATTACAAGAGTTGATCTACCTCAAGATCATATGTTGTGGTCTAAAACCTAAGGGTATGATGAGTAATATCATAATGATCTCGCCTCCCCCTATCGAATAGCCCGACATCGGCTTATATAATGTACTAGAGGCCTAGGATAACAAGAGTCCTAGTCGAATACGTCGGTAGAGAGGAGTCCTTGTCTTGATCACCAAGTCTTGTGGAATCTTCCTCGCGCATACATCGGCTGTCCGAACTGGCCCATGAATAAACGGCCATGGGGGTCCTCGTCCCAATCCAACTGATCAGGAGACGACGTGGTGAGTACCCCCTAGTCCAAGACACCGTAAGTACCCCCTTAAACCGGTCTTCAAGTTGGGGACGCTCCTCGATTCTTCCGAACTGTTCTTCATCTTCGGTCATCGGCCTTGAAAACTGGTTCAACAAATCTTTCTCATCTTCGATCTTGAGGATCGCCGAAGTGAATCCAAAGAGTTTACACGTCGGGTATCCGAGGAGCCCCTTTAAGTTCTCGGCCTTTATCAATGCCTTGTTATTTTTTACACCACACCTCTAGTTTGAAGTTGTTCCCGTGCGGCGCTGTCCTCTTGCATCCGAGCCCCAACGTCGGACTGCATTCAAGGTATCCTTTGTAGCCGAGCACCAACGCCGGACTGTATCCGAGCTCCAACGCCGAACTGTATCCGAGCTCCAATGCCAGACTATATCCGAGGTGTCATAGATCACATTGGCTTGAAGAAGTTTGAAGGAGGTTAGCCGAGCTTAATGCCGGAAATGCCCTCTATAGAGCCATCCACTTGCATCCGAGCTTTATGCCGCACTGCTTCCGAGGTGATGCACCACCTCGAGCTTGGGCTGATTGTTTGCGGATTTTATTTCCGATTGATGCAATTTCTTTACTGACAAGATATATAGCCAATAGCCCTCAAGGTGTGTGTCGGCCAAAAATCCGAGATGCACCTAAAGGAAAACATAAAACCGCTGATCCCAGTAGCCCCTGAGACTCAAGTCGATTCAAAAAATCGGCCTGAGGATCAACTCCTAGCTCTGGAGCATACTTAGGAATAGAAACATGGTGCAATATATTAGAGGAAATAGTGATTAGCAGACGGGCCCTTGAGAGAGGGTCTTGAGAAGTCGCTGTAATATACTAGCTTGATGCCGGATAGGTTCCAGATGGTGCCTATTGTTGTCCAAAGACGCGTTTGCCCATAACTCGGTCAAGCCGAACACTTGAGCACTTCAAATTTTCTGCATTGAATAGGCAATGCAGTAGCCCATGCTACCTCTTGAGCACTGCGTTGGTTTTCCCCTAAGAGGAAGGGATGATGTAGTAAAGTAGCGTAAGTATTTCCCTCAGTTTTTGAGAACCAATGTATCAATACAGTAGGAGGCTACGCGCAAGTCCCTCGTACCTGCACAAAACAAATAAATCCTCACAACCAACACAAATAGGGGTTGTCAATCCCTATGAGGCCACTTACGAGAGTGAGATCTGATAAATATGATAAAGATAATATATTTGGTATTTTTATGATAAAGATGCAAAGTAAAATAAAGGCAAAGTAAATAGCAAAGTAGTAGGATAACAATATGATGAAGATAGACCCGGGGGCCATAGGTTTCACTAGTGGCTTCTCTCGAGAGCATAAGTATTCTACGGTGGGTGAACAAATTACTGTTGAGCAATTGACAGAATTGAGCATAATTATGAGAATATCTAGGCATGATCATGTATATAGGCATCACGTCCGAGACAAGTAGACCGACTCCTGCCTGCATCTACTACTATTACTCCACTCATCGACCGCTATCCAGCATGCATCTAGAGTATTAAGTTAAAAACAGAGTAACGCCTTAAGCAAGATGACATGATGTAGAGGGATAAACTCATGCAATATGAAGAAAACCCCATCTTGTTATCCTCGATGGCAACAATACAATACGTGCCTTGCTGCCCTTACTGTCACCGGGAAAGGACATCGCAAGATTGAACCCAAAGCTAAGCACTTCTCCCATTGCAAGAAAGATCAATCTAGTAGGCCAAACCAAACTGATAATTCGGAGAGACTTGCAAAGATAACCAATCATACATAAAAGAATTTAGAGAAGATTCAAATATTATTCATAGATATACTTGATCATAAACCCACAATTCATCGGTCTCAACAAACACACCGCAAAAAGAAGATTACATCGAATAGATCTCCACAAGAGAGGGGGAGAACATTGTATTGAGATCCAAAAAGAGAGAAGAAGCCATCTACCTACTAACTATGGACCCGTAGGTCTAAGATAAACTACTCACACTTCATCGGAGAGGCTATGGTGTTGATGTAGAAGCCCTCCGTGATCGATGCCCCCTCCGGCGGAGCTCCGGAACAGGCCCCAAGATGCGATCTCGTGGATACAGAAAGTTACGAGGTGGAATTAGGGTTTTGGCTCCTATTTTGATCGTTTGGGGGTACATGGATATATATAGGAGGAAGAAGTACGTCGGTGGAGCAACAGGGGGCCCACGAGGGTGGGGGCGCACCTGGTAGGGTAGGGCGCGCCCCCCTACCTCGTGGCCTCCTGTTACGTGTCTTGGCGTAGGGTCCAAGTCTCCTGAGTTGTATTCGATGAGAAAATCACGTTCCCGAAGGTTTCATTCCGTTTGGACTCCGTTTGATATTCCTTTTCTTCGAAACCCTAAAACAGGCAAAAAAGCAATTCTGGGCTGGGCCTCCGGTTAATAGGTTAGTCCCAAAAATAATATAAAAGTGGATAATAAAGCCCAATAATGTTTAAAGCAGTAGATAATATAGCATGGAGCAATAAAAAATTATAGATACGTTGGAGACGTATCAAGCATCCCCAAGCTTAATTCCTGCTCGTCCTAGAGTAGGTAAATGATAAAAACAGAATTTTTGATGCGGAGTGCTACTTGGCATAATTTTAATCTAATTCTTCTTAATCGTGGTATGAATATTCAGATCCGAAAGATTCAAGAAAAAGTTCATATTGACATAAAAATAATAATACTTCAAGCATACTAACTAAGCAATTATGTCTTCTCAAAATAACATGGCCAAAGAAAGTTATCCCTACAAAATCATATAGTCCGGCTATGCTCCATCTTCACCACACAAAATATTTAAATCATGCACAACCCCGATGACAAGCCAAGCAATTGTTTCATACTTTTGACATTCTCAAAACTTTTTGAATTTTCACGCAATACATGAGCGTGAGCCATGGACATAGCACTATAGGTGGAATAGAGTGGTGGTTGTGGAGAAGACAAAAAAGGGAGAAGATAGTCTCACATCAACTAGGAGTATCAACGGGCTATGGAGATGCCCATCAATAGATATCAATGTGAGTGAGTAGGGATTGCCATGCAACGGATGCACTAGAGCTATAAGTATATGAAAGCTCAAAAAGAAACTAAGTGGGTGTGCATCCAACTTGCTTTCTCATGAAGACCTAGGGCATTTTGAGGAAGCCCATCATTGGAATATACAAGCCAAGTTCTATAATGAAAAATTCCCACTAGTATATGAAAGTGGTAACATGAGAGACTCTCTACTATGAAGATCATGGTGCTACTTTGAAGCACAAGTGTGGTAAAAGGATAGTAGCATTGCCCCTTCTCTCCTTTTCTCTCATTTTTTTATTTGGGCCTTTTCTCTTTTTTTGGCCTCTTTCCTTTTTTTCGTCCGGAGTCTCATCCCGACTTGTGGGGGAATCATAGTCTCCATCATCCTTTCCTCACTGGGACAATTCTCTAATAATGAGATCATCACACTTTTATTTTTCTTACAACTCAACAATTACAACTCGATACTTAGAACAAAATATGACTCTATATGAATGCTTCCGGCGGTGTGCCGGGATATGCAATGATGCATGAGTGACATGTATTAAAGAATTATGAACATTGGCTTTGCCACAAATACAATGTTAACTACATGATCATGCTAAGCACTATGACAATGATGGAGTGTGTCATAATAAACAGAACGGGGGAAAGTTGCATGGCAATATATCTCGGAATAGGTAGGTATGGTGGCTGTTTTGAGGAAGGTATATGGTGGGTGTATGATACCGGCGAAAGGTGCGCGGTATTAGAGCAAAGGTGGAAGGGTGAGAGAAGTGCGTATAATCCATGGACTCAACATTAGTCATAAAGAACTCACATACTTATTGCAAAAATCTAAGTTATCAAAGCAAAGTATTACACACATGCTCCTAGGGGGATAGATTGGTAGGAAAAGACCATCGCTCGTCCCCGACCGCCACTCATAAGGAAGACAATCAAAAAATAAATCATGCTCCGACTTCATCACATAACGGTTCACCATACGTGCATGCTACGGGAATCACAAACCTCAACACAAGTATTTCTCAAATTCACAACTACTCAACTAGCACAACTTTAATATCACCTTCTTCCTATCTCAAAACAATTATCAAGTATCAAACTTATCATAGTATTCAACACACTCATAAGAAAGTTTTATTATTAATCTTGTATACCAAGCATATTAGGATTTTAAGCAAATTACCATGCTATTAAGACTCTCAAAATAATCTACGTGAAGCATGAGAGATCAATAGTTTCTATAAAACAAATCCACCACCATGCACTAAAAGATATAAGTGAAGTACTAGAGCACAATTATATAACTCAAAAGATATAAGCGAAGCGCATAGAGTAATCTAACAAATTCCAAATTATGTATGGCTCTCTCAAAAGGTGTGTACAGAAAGTATGATTGTGGTAAACTAACAAATAAAGAATCAAATAATACAAGATGCACCAAGCAAAACACATATCATGTGTCGAATAAAAATATAGCTCCAAGTAAAGTTACCGATAGAAGTAGACGAAAGAGGGGATGCCTTCCGGGGCATCCCCAAGCTTTGGCTTTTAGGTGTCCTTATATTATATTGGGGTGCCATGGGCATCCCCAAGCTTAGGCTCTTGCCACTCCTTGTTCCATAATCCATCAAATCTTTACCCAAAACTTGAAAACTTCACAACACAAAACTTAAAGTAGAAAATCTCGTGAGCTCCGTTAGCGAAAGAAAACAAAAGACCACTTCAAGGTACTGTAATGAACTCATTCTTTATTTATAGTGGTGTTATACCTACTGTATTCCAACTTCTCTATGGTTTATAAACTATTTTACTAGCCATAGATTCATCAAAATAAGCAAACAACACACGAAAAACAGAATCTGTCAAAAACAGAACAGTCTGTAGTAATCTGTAGCTAGCGCAAGATATGGAACACCAAAAATTCTAAAATAAATTGCTGGACGTGAGGAATTTATCTATTAATCATATTAAAAAAGAATTAACTAAATATCACTCTCTAAATAAAAATGGCAGCAGTACTCATGAGCGCTAAAGTTTCTGTTTTTTACAGCAAGTTCAACAAGACTTTCCCCAAGTCTTCCCAACGGTTCTACTTGGCACAAACACTAATTAAACACAAAAAACACAACCAAAACAGAAGCTAGATAATTTATTTATTACTAAACAGGAGCAAAAGGCAAGGAATAAAAATAAAATTGGGTTGCCTCCCAACAAGCGCTATCGTTTAACGCCCCTAGCTAGGCATAACAAGCAAGAATAGATCTAGGTATTGCCATCTTTGGTTGGCAATTCTTCAATGATGCATCTACCATCTTTAGGGATTTCTTTCTTTTTATTGATTATAAAACTTTTAGGCACAAGATCGGAAAATTCATTTGTAGCAAATGGTTCCTTAATGATAGCAAAAAGATTGGGATGAACACTTATAGATTTGAGATCTGCATTTTCCTTACTAGAAGATTCACCCTTATTTTTAGGAACGTTCATAAGCTTGGTAACTTTAGTGGAAGGACTTGGAGTATTATTTATGGAAGAAAAAGCGGTTCCCATGTTGGTAATAATATTCTCAAGTTTATCGATCCTAACGGAATCGTGATTTATTTTCTTATTAACTATGGGTTCCTTTTCTTCAATATCTTTCAAAGTAACTCCTACTTTAGATCCATATTGAGAGATTCGACTGTGGATCTTTGTCGGTGTCAAAACTGGCGGATCTCGGGTAGGGGATCCCGAACTGTGCGTCTAGGCGGATGGTAACAGGAGGCAGGGGACACAATTTTTTACCCAGGTTCGGGCCCTCTTGATGGAGGTAAAACCCTACGTCCTGCTTGATTAATATTGATGATATGGGTAGTACACGAGTAGATCTACCACGAGATCAGAGAGGCTAAACCCTAGAATCTAGCCTATGGTATGATTGTTGTTCGTCCTACGGACTAAAACCCTCCGGTTTATATAGACACCGGAGAGGGCTAGGGTTACACAGAGTCGGTTACAATGGTAGGAGATCTACATATCCGTATCGCCAAGCTTGCCTTCCACGCCAAGGAAAGTCCCTTCCGGACACGGGACGAAGTCTTCAATCTTGTATCTTCATAGTCCAGGAGTCCGGCCGAAGGTATAGTCCGGCTATCCGGACACCCCCTAATCCAGGACTCCCTCAATCTTTTTATCCAAATTTTCAATTAACTCTACGGTAGCAACTTTATTCAATAATCTCAAGCCTTTGGATTACATGCTCCAAAGTTAATATAGTTCCATTAACCAAGAGAGGGGGTGAGCCAAATAAATCTAACATAGCACTATAAGAATCAAAAGTATGGCTACCCAAAAAGTTCCCTCCGGTAATAGTATCAAGAACATAACGGTGCCAAGGAGTAATTCCTACATAAAAATTGCGAAGGAGAATGGTAGTAGATTGCTTCCTAGTAGATCTATTTTGAGCATTGCAAATTCTATACCAAGCATCTTTTAGATTTTCACCCTCCCTTTGCTTAAAATTTAGAATTTCATTCTCGGGAGACAACAGAGAAGATAAGGGACTAGCCATAACGACAAGCAAACAAACTAACACACAAGCAAACAAAAAGCAAGCGGGCAAAAAGAGGCAAATAGAGAAAGAGAGGGAGGATAGAGAGAGAGGGCGAATAAAACGGCAAGGGTGAAGTGGGGGAGAGGAAAACGAGAGGCAAATGGCAAATAATGTAATGCGGGAGATAAGGGTATGTGATGGGTACTTGGTATGTTGACTTTTGCGAAGACCTCCCCGGCAATGGCGCCACAAATCCTTCTTGCTACCTCTTGAGCACTGCGTTGGTTTTCCCCGAGTTCGCCCTTCGCCTCGAGTCCAACACCCAGGGCTCCAGATTTCAGGCGCTTCAGACCTTCGGCAATGTTCGGTTCCGACCTTCGAGGCCGATGGATTCCCTCCTCTGTCACGGAGGAGGACATGCTGAAGTTGAGAGAGGCCAGGTTCTTGACCGGCGAAATCTCGCACAGGCTGCCTGCTCAAGGGCAGGTCATTCCCACTCCCAAGCCTGGTGAGAGTGTGGTGTTCATGTCTCACTTCCTTCGGGGGCTAGGCTTCCCGACGGATCCCTTCGTGAGGGGGCTCATGTTTTATTATGGGCTGGAATTTAATGACTTAGCTCCGGAGTCCATCCTCCATATTTCCTCATTCATCGTCGTGTGTGAAGCCTTCCTCCGTATTACTCCTCACTTCGTACTATGGCTCAAGACCTTCAAAGTAGAGCCGAAGATGATCGAGGGACGGCACGCGGAGTGCGGAGGTGCTTTTATAAGCAAGAATGCTGGTGCTCCATGGCCCGAAGGATCTTTTCAAGGGGAGTCCAGCTTATGGCAACGAGAGTGGTTTTATATCACAGCTCCCAGGAGCACCAAGTGGGTGGCGCTGCCTGCTTTCCGCTCGGGTCCCCCGCCACGACTGGCGTCATGGGTCAATAAGGGGCTGGACTGGGGGTCGGCAAAGGACGTGCCCCTGTTGTAGGGCCGCATCCAAGATCTCCTAGAAAGAGACATCAGTCTAGTCGTGGTGACGCGGGTTATGTTAATTCGCCGAGTTCTGCCCTGCAAACGTCGCCCCCTCCGCCTGTGGGAGTTCAACCCGGAGGGACCACGAGTTCTCCAACATTTTCTTGGCATGACGCCCGTGGAGATGTACAAATTATTCTTCGGACCACAAGTAGTGTGTCCGGATTCTACGGAGGACGCAGGTCTGAGCTGCAATCATCCGGATACTCAAGTAAGTAGCCTTGTGCTCGGACTCGCTATCCTTATATTTATCATAAAATTGCCCCTAAAAGAGCTGTCCTTTAAACAGGAGTGGATAGCGAAAGCAAAGCTAATCAGGTGTCCGGCCCCCCTCCCCGAGACCACGCCGGGTCCCGTGCTAGTCAGGATGTTGGAGGTTGTGCCTTCAAAGGAAAGCGAGGGAGGGGACAAGGAAGCTACAGCCTCCTTGAAGGAGGTTGTCCGGAAGGGAGGAATCAAAAATTCCTCTCCTCAGGGGAAGAAGAGGACCGCCTCTGAAGACCCAGAGACCATGGCCTCAAAGCGGGGGAAGAAATCTTCGCCAGAGGGTCCTGTGCTGGGGGATACTTCGACCGAATTATGCCCTCAAGGGGCTCAGCCCTCCACCGAGCCATAAGTAGAGAGGAGTTTTCTTTTTAAGAAACGATAGAAATCCTTGCTTTATATCTGAGAAAAGTAATCGAAAATTTACCTTGTAGCTCGGACCTTAGCCCTTCTCAGCAGAGCTCGTCTTCGGGGGATCTTCTTCCGGAGATGATGGAGAGCGGAACGCCTCCCCCTGCCGTACCGCCTTGCGAGGCGGGCGACCCTGAGGTATCGTCGTGGAGGGTTTCTCCGAATCCGGTAGGGCTGGAAGGTAGTCATATGGCCCCCCAAAGCCCTCCGCGCCCGGCCTTCGAAAGGGGCCATCGGACGAGTCCGGCGCCGTCTGGTGCGCGGTCGGAGGAGCTGAAGGATCTGCTATGGCGAGCATCTATCTCAGAGGAGCATCATGCATTGATGGGTGCGGTGATTGAGAGGATTTCATCTGCGGAGAGCGGATTGCACGAGGCCGTCAGGAGTTTGCTAACATGTGTTGAGGTACGCGAAATAATGTACCCTTTTTGGACAGTTGTGCATAAATAAGATGCACCCTGTGTAGATAGTAGCCCCTGAGACTTTGTGTGTTGTCAAAAGTGATGGCGCGCAGAGGATCATAATCCCAGGTCTAATATGCCGCCTTCATAAGTAGGTGGCGAAGTGTCCGGTGGCAAGCCGGACTGACGAATTTGCTGAGCTAAAGCGGCAACTTGACGTGGCAGATGCCGACATCGCGCTTGTCAACAAGCGGCTTGACGAGGCACATGGTATGTAATTCCTCCGACGGCACCTGGTAAGAGGAGCTTTATGCCAGTATCTTACAATGTGTGCGCTTGATGCAGATGGTGCTGCTGGCATGGAGAATCTTCGGCGGAACTTGCCCGAGCCAAGGAGCAAGCCAAGAAAAGTGATGCGGCTGCCGGAAAGGCAATTGAAGAGCTGAAAGCCGAACAGGCTGCTCACTGCTGAAGCAAGAAGGAAATGGCCGTGAAGCTGAAGAACGCTGCTGACCGTTGCAAGCTTCTTGAAAAAGAAGATCGGGCGGAACAGAAGGACCTGGAGAAGGCCATTTCCGATGCCAAGGATGCTCGCTCTGCAATGAGAGCTATGAAGGAGGAGCTGCGTCAGGCCGGAGAGATCGCGGCTGGAGAGCCCTTTATGCTGTGGAGGAAGTTCTGTGATCCTAAACATGCTCTGTTTGACCGGATGTGGAGTATAGCGGACACCTATCTGGATTTGGCAGCGAGTGCCGCAGATGCGGCCGAACACTTCCGAGATCAAGAAGATCGCGAAGTGGAAAAGCTCTTTTGGTCGCAGTTCCACAATCCGGAGCGTCCACTGTCATTAGTCGATCGTTTGGCCGAATGGGCCGAGCTAAATAGGTTGTCCGGACTCGCCATGAAGTATGTCATGAGTCATCTGTGGCCAGAGAGGCCAGAGCCGAAAAGTTATTTCAACTTAGTGCAGTAGTTCCTTGGTGCGGCGCCGCATATCAATGCGATGAAGAGGTCAGCGTGCATAGAGGGTGCGTGGATGGCTCTTGCCCGTGTGAAGACATACTGGGCGGAAATGGAGGCCACCGCTATTGCATCCCCAGACTCGGATGGAAGCCGAGTACCTGCCGAGCACTATTTTCAGGAAGTTCTGCAAGGCGCTCGTTTAATAGAGACGCAGTGCTCGAAGGATACTATATTCGAATAGCATATATTATTGTAAAACAATATTTTGATAAATTATAGAAGCTTTTTATACTTGTGCCTGCAAGTATTATAATACCTCCTGTGCAGCCGTTTAACATATATGTATATATAATCTGAAAGATGGCAGTCGTCGGCTTCAGCCCCCACGCACATAATGCGGGGGTGTTCGCAGAAGGCGCATTTTCACACTTGATCCAATGTCTTGGTCCTACAAAGGAGGTGATAGCACAGCGAACTAGGCAATCGGACTATGATGCTTTATCACTTTCACTTAGCCATAGGAGTTTGATAGTGAGGCTACTTATATAGCCCCTGGTGGCGCCTGCGCTTGCCCGAACTCGGGGCGCGTATGTGCCTGGCCGGGAAGCGGCCCTTCGTTAATGCGGAGGAATCCTAAAGATTCCGGTAAGTCATCGAGTGGTTGACCAGTCTCACGCTATATCATGATAGTTAGTTTTCGGCTTTCTCTACTAAGGTGCTCGCCTGGCCGAACCGGGGCACAATCGCAGTAGTTCTCCTGGTGCCGCCTTAGCCGATAGAGCGGAACGTAAGGTAGCAAAACACAGGAGCCAGGCAAACCCAACATTTGACCAAAGACATGATTCGGAGCTGATGCATATAAGTCCAAACTCGCGACGCCGAACACTCCCTAAGGTATTCGGTCTTTATGAGGGCGGGCGGGATAACGCCCTTAGTAATAAGCCCCTAGTGTCCAGGTACGCGCAAAACTCTGACGTGGCCACATGCCAAAACGCCAGCCTCCTCCTTGGTTATACCAAGAAACCAGGGGATGTGTATCAACAAGAGACAGTAAAAAAGGTTTACGCGGGGTCTTAATCTAAAAAGAATCCTTGGAACGGGTCCCTGCTGCACGTCTGCGCCTGTGTCTCCGTTGTGCCGTATCCTGGACGGGCGTAGCACGGTGTTCATCTGTAAAAGAGAGGAACTTAGTTTAGGAAAGATCGTGCCGAACATGAGTTATACTAAATAAACGAAGTATAAATCGAAATGGGTAAAATTGAGCTTTATTGTCTCTTGTTTTATATGCGCGGAGCCCCTAGTATAGGGGTATACGGCTATTAAGCCTTTATCAATTGTATGTTTATGCCGGATTCGTCTAGTCGTGTCCGTGGTCTTGACGACCTGTTTAGGTGCTTTGGCTGGTGAAGCCACTTTATTGTGGGGCTGTCAAGGCAGCCACACTGTCTTCTGCGCGCGGGGGGGGGGGACACTCAATGTTTTCCCTTTAATGAGATGATACCTCGTGGACCGGGTATCTTAAGCGTGAGAGATGCATAATGTGGTATTGCGTTAAAGCGGGCGAAAGCTTTGCATCCCAGCAGTGCTTGATAGCTACTTGAGAATGGGGCGATGTGGAAAGTTAGCTGTTCGCGACGGAAGTCATCGGGGGAGCCGAACATAACTTCTAGCCGGAGAGAACCCATGCAACGGGCATCCGGGCCTGGCGTTACCCCTTGAAAGGAGGTTTTGCTATGGCGAATTTTTGTTGGGTCTATCCCCATGTTGCGGATTGTGTCCTGGTATAACAGGTTTAGACCACTGCCGCCGTCCATCAGGACATTTGTAAAGTGGAGTCCGCCAATTATTGGATCTAATACCAAGGCAGTCCAGCCTGCGTTCCGGATACTTCTAGAGTAATCATGATGGTCGAAGGTGATCGGTTTTAACAACCATTGGCGAGACTCCTTTGGGATAGGCCGTATGGCGCGTATCTCTGTTGGCGCCATTCTGTTCGTCACATGAAGTAAGTTTACTGTTTTGACTTCTTGTGGGAAATCCTTTTGTTTCCTGGTGCTCTGCTTGTGGGGTTTGTCGTCGTCCTCACTTGGTGTGTCGAGCCCCTTGTGTTCGGCGTTGAGTTTGCCGGATTGCTTAAAAACCCAACAATCTCTGTGGGTATGCTTCGCAGGCTTCCCGGGAGTACTGTGTATTTGACATATCTTGTCCAAGATTTTGTTTTAAGTTGGATAGCTCATCCCTATTATCCTTGAGGGGCGGCTTTCTCTGATTCTGCCGTGAGCTTTTGAATCCGGCGTTGACCGCCGTGCTCTTTGCGCTGTTTCTCTTATTCCAGTGCTGGTCCTTGTTGCGTCGGGGTTTTCCGTTTCCATCCCTAACTTCGGATGTACTTGGGTCGTTGGTGCTTCATCTTGCCAACCAGCTGTCCTTTCCTGCGCAAAAGTGGGTCATGAGGCTTGTTAATGCGGCCATTGTTCTTGGCTTTTCTTGGCTGAGGTGTCTGGCGAGCCATTCGTCTCGAACGTTATGCTTAAAAGCTGCTAGGGCTTCAGCGTCCGGACAGTCGACTATCTGATTCTTTTTAGTAAGAAATCTGTTCCAGAATTTCTGGGCTGACTCTCCGGGCTGTTGAGTTATGTGACTGAGATCGTCTGCATCCGGAGGGCGGACATTGGTCCCTTGAAAATTTGCCTGGAAAGCATCCTCAAGCTCTTCCCAACTTCCAATGGTGTTTTCGGGAAGGCTTTTGAGCCAATGCCGGGCTGGCCCTTTAAGCTTGAGGGGTAAGTATTTTATGGCATGGAGGTCATCTCCTCTGGCCATGTGTATGTGGAGGATATAATCCTCGATCCATACCCCAGGGTCTGTTGTTCTGTCGTACGCCTCTATGTTTACGGGCTTGAATCCCACTGGAAATTCATGGTCCAGCACCTCATCGGTGAAACATAGGGGGTGTGCGGCACCCCTGTATTTGAGTGTGCCGTGATGTTCGGATATTTGTTGTGTTGCATTGCTTACTAGAGCTTGCTTTATTGGCCCGTAGATAGATCTGGCTGGGCCATCTTTTTGATGCGGATCCTTTGGTGGATCGCGTGCCGGCTTGTGTGTGTCGCCGCTTGCCGCTCCATGCTGGCCATGCGGTCGTCTATCCGACCGGGTGGCTTTCCTATTTTTTGACTGCGAGGGCTCTAAGGCCTCCTCGTCAAATTCAGGCAGTAGCTTTCGCTTTGGATAGCTTTTGGTGCGGTGACTGCCGCCATATTTGTCCGCGGTGTTGCTTACTTTGCTCCATCTGATTCTGAGTGCATCTTCCGCAGTTTTGAGCTTCCGCTTCTGCTTTTTCAGGCTACGCGCAGTGGCGATGAGCCCTTCGTGGAGGTTCTTATACTCCATGAGCCTATCCGGTGTAAGGTCGTCCGGACTGTTGTTTTCGTCGGGGAAGGGGTGTTCGGTTTGTTTATCCAAGTTGCCCTGTTCGGACGGTTGCTCGAAGGCATGTTCGTCGTCCGCCGGCTTGTCCTGCTCTATGGCTGGGTCTGTATGGCTGATGTCTCTGTCGAGGCGGGGCTTGGAGCGGCGCTTACGTCACTGCTTTGATTGCTTTTCGAGTGAACGATCCCTCGTTGCATCCGTGTGTTCCTCGTCGTCACTTCCTTTGGGTGTGTCCACCATGTATACATCATAAGATGAGGTGGCTGTCCAGTGCCTTATAGGCGTTGGTTCATGTTCATCTCCTACATCGTCGTCCATACCGTCGATGTCTTCGGAGTCGAAGTCGAGCATGTCGTTTAAATTATCGACAGTGGCTACGAAGTGGGTGGTGGGTGGGCTTTGAATTTATTCATCATCAGCATCCCAACCTTGTTGACCATAGTCCGGCCAGGGCTCTCCTGATAAAGAGAGAGACTTTAGTGAATTCCGAATATCGCCGAAGGGCGAGTGCTGAAAGATGTCCGCGGCGGTGAACTCCATGATCGGCGCCCAATCGGGTTCGATCGGTAGGGGCGCGGAGGGCTCAGAGTCTGGAGAGGAGTCCGGCTCCTTGGAGTCACGGGCTTCGCAGAGAATAGGGCTGGTGTTCGGCTCGGTTGCCGTAGAGATTGCAGTCCCCGAGGCGGTGTCCAACCACCCATCCTCAATTGGCGCAGTTGGCTCCGAATTAAGGGTCGGAGCTGATGCGGGTGCGGCCTCCAGGGCACTGTTCGGCGGCAGAGTTAGATCATGCCCATCGTGACAGTGTGGCGCGCTCGGCTGCGGCTCGAATCCGTCGAAGATCAAGTCTCCACGGAGGTCCGCTGTGTAGTTTAAACTTCCAAATCTGACCTGACGGCCAGGGGCGTAGCTTTCGATCTGCTCCAGATGGCCAAGCGAATTGGCCCACAGTGCAAAGCCGCCAAATACGAAGATCTGTCCAGGGAGAAAAGTCTCACCCTGGATCGCATCGTCATTGATGATCGGAGGAGCCATCGGGCCTAAAAGTGACGACACAGAGGAACTCTCAATGAAAGCACCAATGTCGGTATCAAAACCGGCGGATCTCGGGTAGGGGGTCCCGAACTGTGCGTCTAGACGGATGGTAACAGGAGGCAGGGGACACAATGTTTTACCTAGGTTCAGGCCCTACCCTACGTCCTGCTTGATTAATATTGATGATATGGGTAGTACAAGAGTAGATCTACCACGAGATCAGAGAGGCTAAACCCTAGAATCTAGTCTATGGTATGATTGTTGTTCGTCCTACGGACTAAAACCCTCCGGTTTATATAGACACCGGAGAGGGCTAGGGTTACACAGAGTCGGTTACAATGGTAGGAGATCTACATATCCGTACCGCCAAGCTTGCCTTCCACACCAAGGAAAGTCCCTTCCGGACAGAGGACGAAGTCTTCAATCTCGTATCTTCATAGTCTAGGAGTCCGGCCTAAGGTATAGTCCGGCTATCCGGACACCCCCTAATCCAGGACTCCCTCAATCTTTCTATCCAAATTTCCAATTAACTCTATGGTAGCAACTTTATTTCAATAATCTCAAGCCTTTGCATTACATGCTCCAAAGTTAATATAGTTCCATTAACCAAGAGAGGGGGTGAGCCAAATAAATCTAACATAGCATTATAAGAATCAAAAGTATGGCTACCCAAAAAGTTCCCTCCGGTAATAGTATCAAGAACATAACGGTGCCAAGGAGTAATTCCTACATAAAAATTGCGAAGGAGAATGGTAGTAGATTGCTTCCTAGTAGATCTATTTTGAGAATTGCAAATTCTATACCAAGCATCTTTTAGATTTTCACCCTCCCTTTGCTTAAAATTTAGAATTTCATTCTCGGGAGACAACAGAGAAGATAAGGGACTAGCTATAACGACAAGCAAACAAACTAACACACAAGCAAACAAAAAGCAAGCGGGCAAAAAGAGGCGAATAGAGAAAGAGAGGGAGGATAGAGAGAGAGAGGGCGAATAAAACGGCAAGGGTGAAGTGGGGGAGAGAAAAACGAGAGGCAAATGGCAAATAATGTAATGCGGGAGATAAGGGTATGTGATGGGTACTTGGTATGTTGACTTTTGCGAAGACCTCCCCAGCAATGGCGCCACAAATCCTTCTTGCTACCTCTTGAGCACTGCGTTGGTTTTCCCCGAAGAGGAACGGATGATGCAGTAAAGTAGCGTAAGTATTTCCCTCAGTTTTTGAGAACCAAGGTATCAATCCAGTAGGAGGCTACGCGCAAGTCCCTCGTACGTGCACAAAACAAATAAATCCTCGCAACCAACGCAAATAGGGGTTGTCAATCCCTATGAGGCTACTTACGAGAGTGAGATTTGATAGATATGATAAAGATAATATTTTTGGTATTTTTATGATAAAGATGCAAAGTAAAATAAAGGAAAAGTAAATAGCAGAGTAGTAGGAGAACAATATGATGAAGATAGACCCGGGGGCCATAGGTTTCACTAGTGGCTTCTCTCGAGAGCATAAGTATTCTACGGTGGGTGAACAAACTATTGTTGAGCAATTGACAGAATTGAGCATAATTATGAGAATATCTAGGCATGATCATGTATATAGGCATCACGTCCGAGACAAGTAGACCGACTCCTACCTGCATCTACTACTATTACTCCACTCATCGACCGCTATCCAGCATGCATCTAGAGTCTTAAGTTAAAAACAGAGTAACGCCTTAAGCAAGATGACATGATGTAGAGGGATAAACTCATGCAATATGAAGAAAACCCCATCTTGTGATCCTTGATGGCAACAATACAATACGTGCCTTGCTGCCCTTACTGTCACCGGGAAAGGACACCGCAAGATTGAACCCAAAGCTAAGCACTTCTCCCATTGCAAGAAAGATCAATCTAGTAGGCCAAACCAAACTGATAATTCGAGGAGACTTGCAAAGATAACCAATCATACATAAAAGAATTCAGAGAAGATTCAAATATTATTCATAGATAGACTTGATCATAAACCCACAATTCATCGGTCTCAACAAACACGCCGCAAAAAGAAGATTACATCGAATAGATCTCCACAAGAGAGGGGGAGAACATTGTATTGAGATCCAAAAAGAGAGAAGAAGCCATCTAGCTACTAACTATGGACCCGTAGGTCTGAGATAAACTACTCACACTTCATCGGAGAGGCTATGGTGTTGGTGTAGAAGCCCTCTGTGATCGATGCCCCCTCCGACGGAGCTCCGGAACAGGCCCCAAGATGGGATCTCGTGGATACAGAAAGTTACGGCGGTGGAATTAGGGTTTTGGATCCTATTCTGATCGTTTGGGGGTACGTGGATATATATAGGAGGAGGAAGTACGTCGGTGGAGCAACAGGGGGCCCACGATGGTGGGGGCGCGCCTGGTAGGGTAGGGCGCGCCCCCCTACCTCGTCGCCTCCTATTATGTGCCTTGGCGTAGGGTCCAAGTCTCTTGAGTTGTAT